>NW_028327182.1:57968886-58274878 GCF_987537825.1 Furipterus horrens | reverse complement strand
AATGTTTCCTGGGATGATTTTTCCATAGTTTTCCTGACCAGAGATAAAAAGGTAATATTACCCCATTACGCACAGTGCAAGTGTCTGCTTGCTCTCTTAATCTCATGAGTCCATATCCTTGCTAGAAAGGGCTAATTGCTGAATAAATGAGCTCTGGTCTGATACAGCAGTCTTGCCAATGTGCCTAATAAGAGCATGGAGAGATACTTCATTCTAAGCACAAGCAGTCCGGATCACAGTTGTCCATGGTTAAATTTTTTGTGCTATATTATATTTAAAAAAAATTGACCCATATCCTGTGAACGACTAGTTTTTTCTTTCTCCTAATCTACTGTTTTATTATCAATATATTGTCTATGTCTAATGTTGCCTTAGAATTTGTTGAAAATCAAGTAGTAAAAAAGGCAGATATAAAGGTGTAAAGAGAAAAAGTTATTAGTGGGTGGAAATGACATATGGCATAGTAAGATTTTGACACAGTGGTTTGGAGCCAGCCAAAAAGTCTTCACTATCACAATTTAGCCTTACTTTGTGCTAATGATGGTCTTTTTATCACTATGTTGTTATATGTGCATAAGCCAAATTGTGACCAAGCAGACCAGATTATACTGAGCAGAGACACACCTTTGCACACATTAATTTAAAACTCTCATTTGAATTAAACATGCTCATTTATCTGTGCTTATTTCTGATCCATATCTTAAAAAAAAAGAAGCTACTTGACTTCTTGTGTCTGTTCCAGCACATAAAGAGTTTGGAAGTTGTTTGTCCTATCCTCCCAATAAGAAAAAGCTTCACAATTCTGAAAATCAATAACTTTGAAAATCAACAATGCTTTTTAGATCTACTAGGGAATTGGTGTTATAGGGCAAATTGCTGCATTGAAATTTGTAGAGAAAGAAAATACAGAGAATCATAGCTTCCCAGAAGCAGGACATTTCAACTGTATCTGACTAGTTGCTAGAGGCCCAGCATGGATGAGTTTAGTAGCTAAAATCTCAAGTCTTAGGGGGACCCCCCATGCTTTCATTTGTTTTACTTCCAGGACCCCTAACAGGTCTGTCCCATGATATCAGAGAAAAATTCCCTAATGCTTCCTGCAGAGGGAAAAGAACATGACTTCTTAAAAAGGTCATGCTCTAAAGGAAATCTGTGTTCCCAGAGCCTCATCTGACCTTGGGGACAGGCAGTTAGAAGATGAAACCC
Organism: Furipterus horrens; assembly: GCF_987537825.1. NCBI lineage: Eukaryota > Metazoa > Chordata > Mammalia > Chiroptera > Furipteridae > Furipterus > Furipterus horrens. Next base: position 58,273,672 of record NW_028327182.1, on the reverse strand, counting down.
CTTCTTACCTTCCTCTATCACAAAAGCTATGAAAAATGACAAAGGAACTGCTGAAAGTTACAGATTAGGACTCTGGCTGACTTTTAAAAACTGAGATTTATTGATAAAATCATAGAACAATTTCCCTCCCTAATACCTTATCATCACATTAACAGGGCTACAAATTAATAGCTGGATTATAATTCCAACAGCTGCTAGACACAGTTTCTATTTAGAAGGAATTTCTGGGGAAACCTAAATTTAATAGAAGAGAGAGGCAAACTAGAATACTAGGGGAAATTGAAGCTTCTGACACCCACATAAAACATGCATTAAATTCAGCCTAACCCCTAGCCAGAAGAACATAAAACCTCACACTAAAGATCTAGCTCCCTCAGTTATTACTACCTGATAAATCATCTCCAGCTTTCAACAAAAATTACAAGGCATGGTAAAAGACAAGTAGAAACACAGTCTAAAGAGGAAAAGTAAACATTAGAACCAGACTCAGATATGACAAGGATTTTATAATTAGTAAATTAGGAATTATTTTGGAATTTAAAATACTTTGCTTAATATATACTAAGGTCTCTAAAAGATAAAGTAACAACATATAAGAACAGATCGGTAATGTAAGCAGAGAGAGAGAGAAATATCAAAAGAAACTCTAGAGATTTAAAAAAAAAAACTTCACTGTAACAGAAGTGGAGAATGTCTTAAATAGGCTTAATAGTAGACTATGTATAGCCAAGGCAAGAAGCATTGAGATTAAAGATATGTCAATAAAAACTTCACATGCTGAAATACTAAGAGGAAAAAGAATGGGGGGAAAAGGAACAGAATGCCAGAGAATGATGGCGCAATTATGAAAAGTCTAACATACATGTAATGAAGTTACCAGAAAGAGAAGAGAGAGAGAGAGAGAGAGAGAGAGAGAGAGAGAGAGAGAAAGGAAGAAAAGAAAGAAGTATTGAAAGTTATAATGATTGAGAATTTTCAAAACTTAATGACAGACACAAAACTACAGATCAAGGGAGCTTGGAGAACAAACAAGGTAAGAACTGAAATATCTATACTAGGGCATATTATATTAAAACTGCAGAAAAACAAAGAAAAATCTTCAAAGAAGGCAGGGAATGGGGTGGGGAAGAAACACCTTACCTGTAGAGAAGCAAGGATAAGAATTATATTTTTGTCTCCTCAGAAGCCATTCAATCAAGAAGAGAGTAAAGTAAATTGGTTAAAGTGTTGAAAGAAAAAGTAAACCTGAAATTTTGTATTTAGAAAGATTTTCTTTCAAAAATGAGGAGATATAAAGGTCTTAGACAAATAAAACCCGAGAGAATTTGTTGCCAGTAGAACTGCTCTGAAAGAAGTGATAAAAACAAGTGCTTTAGTGAAGGAAAATTATGTGTATTAGAAACTCATATCTACATAAAGAAGAAGTGTTGGAAAAGAGGTAAATGCAGATAAAATAAAATACTTTCTTTTTCTTCTTATTAACTGATCTCATAGATAAATGTTAAAAATAATAATAGTAATGCATTAGGTGATTTAGCTTACAGATAAGTGAGATGAATAATAACAGTAATGTTATAAGGGACAGGAAGAAGGAACATGGAGACCCTATTGTAAGGTACCTATACTCCATTAGGTGGTACAGTTTTATTTGAAAGTGGACTTTGATTAGTTGTAAATGTATATTGTAAACTCTAAGACAACTATTAATTTTTTCTTCAGTTTGTTTTTCTTTTTTTGACTACATGTTTTTTGTTATTAATTTATTGGAGTAGCATTGATCAATAAAATTATATAGGTTTCAAGTGTACAATTCTATAATAAATCATCTGTAAGTGTAATTAATATGCTAAGTGAGGAGTAAAAATGAAATCACATAAAATGCTCAATTAAAACCAGAAGAGACAGAAAAAGAAACAAAGAACTAGTACAATGAAAACAGTTATAAGTATAGCACATATTAACTCATATATATCAATAATCACTTTAAGTGAGAATGATATAAATATAACAATTAAAAGACAGAGACTAAGAAAGTGGATAAAACAGAAAAACGGTGTGGGGGTAGTAAAGGTAAAGGGGGTCAAGTGTATGGTGACAGAAGAAGATTTAATTTTGGGTGGTAAACACACAATGCAACATACAGATGGTGTATCATAGAATTACATACTTGAAACCTATATAATTTTATTAATCAATGTCACCCCATAAATTTAAGAAATGTCCAACCATATGTTGTCTACAAGAATCCACTTTAACTATAAAGGCACAGAATGATTAAAAATAAAGATATACCATGATAACACTGAAGAAAAGAAAATTGGAGTACTTCTATTAATATTAGACAAAGTTGACTTCAGAACAAGACAAATTTATCAGGCAGACAGAAGAGCATTACATAATTGTATAGGGGTTAATTCTCCAAGAAAAAATAACAGACCTTAGCATATGTGCACCTACTAAGAGAACATCAAAGATATCATTTCTTCCCCACTTGAGGTACAGATTCAACATCATCTCAATCAAAATCCTAGCAAGATTTTTTTGTGGATATCAACAAACTGAATTTAAAATTTATATAAAAAGGTAAAAGTCCTAGAATAGTCAACATTATACTAATGAAGAAAAAAGTTGGAGGACTAACACTACTCAAATTCAAGATATAAAGCTACAGTATCAAGACAGAGTGATATTGGTCAAAAACAGAAAATAGATCTGTAGAACAAAATGAACAATGCAAAAACAATCCCACATATACAGTCAACTGGTCTTTGATAAAAGGGCAAAGGCAATTTAATGGAGAAAGGATGGTTTTTCAACAAGTGATACTGAAGTACTAAACATTAACATGCAAAAAAGTGAATTTAGACACATCTAACATATATTTCACAGAAATCAAAATGGATTATAAATTTAAATGTAAAATGCAAAACTATAAAACTCTAGAAGATAACACAGGAGAAAAATCTAGGTGACCTTGGGTTTGGCAATGGTTTTCATTTTGGCAACACCAAAAGCATGATACATAAGAAAGAAAATTGGTCAGTTGGACTTTATTAAAATTAATAACTTCTGCTGTACAAAAGATAGTCTTAGAGGATACAAAGACAAGCCACAGACTGAATAAAATAATTGAACACATATCTGGTAAAATATTTGTATTCAAAACATATAAAAAACTCTTAAAACTCAAGGAAACATACAACCTAATTAAAACAAGAGAAAAATATCTGAAGAGACATCTCACCAAGGAAGATATGCTAATGGCAAATAAACATGTGAAAATATGAGTAACATCATATCTAATTAGAAAATTGCAAAGTAAAACAAAAAGATGCCACTACACACCTATCTCAGAATGGCCAAAATCCAAAACGCTGACAACACCAAATGCTGATGAGAACGTGGAGCTATGGAAACTTTCATTCATTGCTAATGGGATTACAAAAATGGTACAGTTATTTTAGAAGACATTTTGTTAATTTTTTTACAAAGTCTTAGTATATGATATATTTTTCTAGGTTTTTTGACAAAATAACATTTATTTGGTGCTTTAGTGTTTACCAAAAAGTATGAGCATTTCCCTAGTCTATCCATGGGAAGGTGAGGCCCAGGATAGTTAACTGAGTGACCCCATGTCATGTGGCTAAGAAGTAGTGGACAGTTTATTAAGGATGGTACTGAAAGTTAATTGTGGCTAAGTATATTTCTTTTTTAAAGTCAATGAACTGAACATACATTTTCAAGAAACTTTTTGGATCTGAAATCACAGCTTCTCTAGGCAGAGGAGTAACAGTTATCCATCATGACCTCTTCTTTGCTACTTTTACTCCCAGCCTACATGGAAATTGTCCAGCCACAGGCAGGGAGTATTTTAATTGGCACGTGAGCTCAGCATCGTTGGAGCTGTTCTACTTTAATACCTAAACTTCCCTGCCAATGCCAGCATCCGGCCTTGTCAGTACTTTTTTTTTTTTTTCCATTTGTGAACACTATAGTTAAATCTTTTCCCCTCTCCTTTTCTAGAAGTATTTCGTATTTAGAACTTTGAAGTTTAGAAATTTTCTACAACTAAAGAAATATGTTTCAACTAAAAATCTTTATTACTTGTAAAAAAAGTTTAACAAATATAAACATATATATACTTTTCTATATAGCATTCGATTTTACTCCAAAACTTTAGTGCTACAAACAGGTTTAAGGTAACAAATAAAGTGATTTCACTAGTGAGGCAAAGTTTGCCAAAAGAATGCCTACCTATAAAAAAAATAAATAAAAGCTAAAATTTAAAATTCAGCTCAAAAACATAAGGTTTATATATCGTCGTCGTCGTCGGCGGCGGCAGCCGTCCGTCTCGAGAGACGATGGTGTAGCTTCTTAAGAGTCTATCTGCACCGCCGAGAATGGCTGTGCAGTCCGACTCGGGAGTGACACGGTATCTGTCTCCTCCCGTGTTGAATCGACGCTGGAGTGTCCTCTCCAGTGAAGCTGAAGCTACAGAGCCTGGGCAGGGTGATATGGAGGGTCTGCTGTTGCCCATGCAGCAGACCCCCCCCTCTCTTCGCAGCTGAAGGATCCAAGGGAAAGACGGAGTCGATACAGCTTGGCTTCAGGTGCGCCGCAGGAGTTGCCGGTGTTGACTACAACGTCAAACCGCCTTAGGGACTCCGGCTCCGGATTTTCTGTCGGGGTTTACTCCCTTAGCCTTTCCCCTGAAGAGGTATGCCGCAAGGCAGCGGAGGTTTTTTGGAGTCAGAGTTTTCCTTCTCTGATGTGCCCTGACTGGAAGATCGAACCAGCGACACTGGGCAAAGGTTTATATATATATATATATATATATATATATATATATATATATATATATATATATCCTGGCTGGTTTGGCTCAGTGGATTGAGCGTCGGCCTGCGAGCTAAGTGTCGCTGGTTCGATCTTCCAGTCAGGGCACATCAGAGAAGGAAAACTCTGACTCCAAAAAACCTCCGCTGCCTTGCGGCATACCTCTTCAGGGGAAAGGCTAAGGGAGTAAACCCCGACAGAAAATCCGGAGCCGGAGTCCCTAAGGCGGTTTGACGTTGTAGTCAACACCGGCAACTCCTGCGGCGCACCTGAAGCCAAGCTGTATTGACTCCGTCTTTCCCTTGGACCCTTCAGCTGCGAAGAGAGGGGGGGTCTGCTGCATGGGCAACAGCAGACCCTCCATATCACCCTGCCCAGGCTCTGTAGCTTCAGCTTCACTGGAGAGGACACTCCAGCGTCGATTCAACACGGGAGGAGACAGATACCGTGTCACTCCCGAGTCGGACTGCACAGCCATTCTCGGCGGTGCAGATAGACTCTTAAGAAGCTACACCATCGTCTCTCGAGACGGACGGCTGCCGACGACGATATATATATATATATATATATTTTTTTTTTTTTTTTTAAAGCACTCAGAAAAAAAGAAGTCCTTTCTGTTTGCTCATATTCTGGCATAGCAAATAAAAAAATGTTAAATTTTATTATTTCAAATGCCACATCACAATTCTCAGGCTGAATGTGTGTGAATCATTAGTTAAAAGTGTGAATGAATTATGTACAGATTATCACCATTAGGTTACCTCACAGTTCATTTGGGGAAATATTTGAATTAATTATCTCAGGATTTTATTTTAGTAAAATTAAACATGATTTCAAGGCATAGAAAACATTGTTCATAAAGGTTTTATTCCTTAGAAACTGACATTATCCCAGGCAAATTAAATCTAGCTGGTTTATTGTTCAATAAACCTCTGTAATTCAGGATGGGCCTTTTTTGCTAATGCTGATCATCTGACCTTATTCACATTTCATGTATGTAGATACATTTAGTCTTAGTGACAGAAGTTTATTATGCTGAATCCAGATGTCCACCTTCAAAATAAAAGTCTCTCCTTGGTGGTTGTTTTTATTGTCTCATGTCAAACAGATGTACTTTACAATAACCACTGTTGGGTAAAATTTATTGCCACAGATTCAACTATCAGGATTTGAAAGTACATTTCACGTGAAGAGTTCATGGTGAGGTAGCCCGGGGAAGTTTGGTAGGAGGAAAATATTATAGAAAGTTGCAATGGATCTCACAACTGACCATTGGCTCAAACATTTTAAATACATGCTTAAAACTTGTATAAGAGATTTTATACCAGAAAATGGGGAAATTACCAGAGGGTGAAAGAAACTGAGAGTTCACCACAACAAAAAGAAAGAATTTCAATATAGATTTTGTCTTCCAAAGGTGACCTCAATCTAAAACATAATAGTTGAATTTGAGAAGCCACCATGCTGTTTAAAATGTTGTGACTGTTTAGATTCCATTGTTGAGACTACATCTATGTGTGTCATTAGCTGTTTAACAGATTTCTGTTTAATACTCTGCTTCATGGTCCCAGCAGAAACAGTCAGGAACATGGACTACAGACGAGTCCATTTCTTCTCTTGTCCATGAGTATATCAGCTACCTCATCTTGATTTAGACACAAAATGTAGAAAATGTGCTAAAAATGTACATTTGTGGTAGGTCTTAGAATAATTCAGAAAGCACAATTATAATTTTCGGTGAAGAAAATTTTGTGATATTTACTTCATTCAAAATATGTGATTAAAAAAAGTTAATATACTTGTATTAACTCATTCTATAAACTAAGATTTCCCTTCTCAGATATGTATCAACAGTCTTATAAAATTGTCAAAAGTGAAAAAGAAATAAGATTTTTTTCTTCCAATGTATAGTGATTGAAACAAAAAAACTGATACTTACTAATGTAATTGTACTATTTAGCTATGTGGCAAATACTTTATGTTATTAAATGATGTCATAGGATCTAGATTTTTAGCCATCAGAAATCTCTAAAGATGAATAAAATGTCAAATTTAAATGTAAACTATTGTAAATATAGTCCAAAAATAAAACTTTAAGTCTCTCCATTGACCCAAAATTGTTTAACCCCCAAACAGTTTATAATAAGCCAAAGGAGAAATTTTGATAAATCTCACAACTATTCTATTTTTACCTATGTAAAGTGAATACAGTCAATTCAGTTTAAAATAATATAACTCATATGCAAGTTTCTGAGCAAGGCACTGTAGAACAAAAGCTATTGAATCAGAAAAACTATCAAGTTAGAGAAACGGTTCTTAACCAGGGGCAGTTTTGCCCACTGGGGATACTGGGCTATGTCTACAAACATTTTTGGTTGTCACATCTGAGGGATGTTGTTGGAATCTCATGGGTAGAGGTCCAGGATGCTGCAATGCACAGGACAGATCCACACAACAAGGCATTGTCCAGCCCCAAATGTCATTATTGTCAAACTTAAGGAACTGTTGGTTAGAGTGTCAGCTAAGTCAGTGGTGCCTCTTCGATGGGTAAATTTATTTCCATTAATACTTCTGGATTTAAATAAGCTGAATTTTATTTAAATTTAGGCTGACAGTACTACTTGCCTTTCAGTGGCTTTAACAAATGTCCATACGTCAATGAATGGATAAAACAACTATGGGATAGCTACACAATGGAATTCTACTTGGCCGTAAAAAAGATGAAAATTTTATGCTTTGTGACATATGGATGGACCTGGAGAACAAATAAGCCAGTCAGAGAAAAACAAATACCATATGATTTCACTCATATGTGGAATCTAATGTACAAACTGAACTAATAAGCAAAATAAGGAGAGTCATAGATAGAGAGCAGGATGATAGCTAAGGGTAGGTGAGGAATAAGAGGCTGGAGGGATTGAGCAAAAAAGGAAAAAGTACTCATGGACATGGACAGCAGTGTGGTGATTGCAAGGGGACTAAATGGTAATGGAAAAATACAATAAATAAATAAATAATGAAAAAAAGTGTATTAAAAAAACAAATTTCCCTTTAAACTATGCCAAGGTCTTTTTTCCTATTTGTTCTGTGGTTTAACAAGAATATTGCTCTATGGAGCAGTTCTAGAGTTAAAAAATAAAATTTAAGTGAGAACAAGTTATATGTATGCAAACACAACAAGTGTAGAACAAGGAAGCACACCCACCCTATCTTGAACAGGTAGCATTTCTAATGATGGAAATGTGCAAAGATCAAGCTTTTATGTAATCTCTTAATGGACCACCTTTCAGAATCGACTATTTAGTCATTGCAACTGTTTCTGAGAAAATAAGCATTTATTTGGAATTTAGGATGGGGATCATATCCTTCCACAGTTAAATATACTGGTTAAGTTCACTGAAGCACCAATAGATCACAGATATTCAAAATTAGTGGTGGAAGAATATGTAAGTTTCTTTTCTTTCCAACTGAAGGGGATACATAAACTGGAATGTTGTAGCGTAAAGTCAGTCAGCTGATCTTCAAAAAGGGTAAGATTGGATCAGAATCAGCTGGAGGAGCAGAAATAACAAGTTAGAAAAGTGTGAGGAAAACGGATATTCCTGAATGACAAGAAAATTGTCATAGTGCACTCCACAAATAAGATTCTATTTCCAGGTAGGAAATGAAGTCAATAAATTCAATTTCAGAGGGAGGTGGGGACTAGGTGGAGTTGGGCAAAAGGGTAGAAAATGGGGACATCTGTAATAGTGTTAACAATAAAAATTTAAAAATATAAAATGTGTTCACATACAAAAAAATTAAATACATCAGGTTGGTGTAAGGAATAGGAATATTAATGGTTTATTTTTAGGATAGTACAGCCTGGAGGGCTAATGGAAAAATTACTGGTGGCCATCTTGCACGGGCAGCTTAGCAGACATGCCAAACTGCATAGGATGCACGAGAGAGGATATGGCAGTTAGAGTTAGGAGCAAGGGATTTCCACTACTCGCCACGAATGTCTTCAAGAACAAAGGGGGGCATTCATTTTTAGACATGACTGGAAAGATTGTACCTCCCGTAGTACTCAGCCAATGAGGAACTGGGGTAAGGGACCTGTGCACTAGGGAATAAAAGCTCCGCTCTCTCTCCACTGGGTGTGCTTGCCTACCAGGCGGATACCAGATTTTGCAAGACCATCATTAAAGTCTCGCTTATGCTGTACTTTTTGTCTCCAAGTCCACTTCTTGAGTTTTGGATGGAGTGAGTGTGTTTCTCACAGTTTGAAAAGTTAAAGGACCAGATAAGAAGACAAATATTTGTAGCAGGATGACCAAGATGGAATGAAGGTGACTTATCAAAGGTGCTGTTAGGACTTGTAGCTTGTTGTGCTTTGCAAAGCCAAGGGTAGTTTCCATAGGGACTGAACAATAGCCAACATCTAATGGGATGGGTTCTTGCTTAACCTGGGATTGAATTGCTTCAAAAGGTGGTGTGTTCTCTATCACTAGCAGTTAAAATTCAGGAACATTACCCCGAGGATCCAAACATTGAGAGAATGGAAGGAATGGATAGTTGTAAAAGGAACCCTCTTTATTTTGTTAGGAATTCTGGGTATGGGGTAAAGCTTATTGTGCAGACTAGGGCCTAGTGTACTTATTCAGTCTTACTCAATATCTCAAGGTGTACATCACCAATTCTAATTTCCCACATTCTTTCCTAATAGGTGCAGCATGACCATCATTAAAATAGCACTGCAGATATTTTGTGTTTGGAGAGGAGTTTAATGATGGAACCTCAGGTTTAATAGCTTGTTATTAGGTATCACCACAATTTTGTGGCTCTGTCATTTAAAATTTAAGTGGCTGGATGGTGTTATGTAACCTTAGACTAGGAGAAACATTGGGGAATATTCCAAGGACACAGTCAATTTTTCACTTTTTTTTTCATAAAAAAAAGAGAAGACAGTCAAGCAGTAAATATAATCCTAAAGATAGACAGAAAAAGTAAGGACTATAATTTTATTCAGAACTATTTTAAAAAGTCCTCTACTATGCCTCAAAACACGTAGTCTGTAGGAAGTTCCAATGTGAGTGTTTATTTTTTAAGTGTAGATTTGTGAGTCTTGTTATCCAAAAAACTCACACCATCAATGGAATATATCAGAAAGAATGAATGAAATTAGGAGAATTGATAAGCTACGTATCATGGTTGTGATTTTGTTTGTTACTTATACAACTTAAATTTGTATTTGAGAGCTTCAGGGGTCTAAGAAAGTAGTGCTATTCCAGGAGCTTCCTAAATACATATAAATGTATATATTTTGGAGAAGGCTTCATTGTTCTCTAGTGAGAGAATATATTCTATTCCTAGGCACTATTGTAGAATCATTACTCATTTAACAAAAATGTGGTCTTTTCAGCTAGAAATTTTAGTTCCATAATTAAGATGGACTAAAAGTGTTCTGTAGTGTATCTACAAAAATATTTTGTATGTATTAATGTAATATTTTCTAGAAATTTCCAATGATGGATCAAAAAACAAGAGAAGACTTTCCTATTTATATGTAGCATGGCCTTTTAAATTTATATGTATATATTTAAGTGAATTTTGAAAATCAGGAAACATAAAGAAAAGTATTTCTCAAATATCAATAGTATGATGATTGTTTAATTTGTCAACAATTTTTGAGTACTTCTCAATGCCAGTCTAGATGTGAAAGATTCAGTTTTAACTTAGAGTGCTCATACTGAGTGAGGGAGGGAGACATGTAAACAAGCCAGTGTGCTAAGTGACATGACACTGGTGATCTCAGGACTCTCCAGGAGGGCTGAGAACAGGCACTTAGTGTGGATTGTGGGCAGAGGAAGTGAGCTGAGCTGGACAGTGACAGAGTGGTCATCGAAGAGAACCAGAGAGAAGGTTAAGGGGGGGGGCAGTCAAAGAAAGCAGGATGTGCAAAATAAGTTTAAGCAGCTACAGTTTCTTTCCTTTCTTTTTTTTATTGTTGTTCTATTACAGTTGTCCCATTCCCCACCCCTTGCTCTTCTCTGTCCTGCCCACCTGCTCTTCTCGTACAGTCAATCCCCATACTGTTGTTCTTATCCGTGTGCCATTTATATTAGTTTCCTTGACTAGCCCCTTCCCCTTTTTTCTTTCCTTCTCCCCTCAGGTTGTCCACTGCTGAAGAATGTAGGACTATCATAAGTTTGATTTTTTGTCATTTTAAATATTGGTAAATAATTGGAAAGTCTTTTCAAAATTGATTTTTTTTTCATACACTTTGCAAAGTCAAGAGTAGAAAAATGATGAGGAAAGACTGTCCTACTAAATTGCCTTTGCTGCAATTCAGTAAAATCTTCAATGCCTTTGACTCAGTGTAGTTCATATATATGGGAAACACTTTCTTCAACAGTCAGCATTTTCCTGGGGAGGTTGTAATTACATTTTCATAAAAATCTTATCTCTTTGTATCAACAAACCCTGCTCTTCGAGATGTGCTGTGAATTCCTACCCCTTTCTCTCTTTCTGTCAAACTAGGAAGAATGGAGTTAAAGCTTTCAGATTAGAACACACTATTTTTTTTTTGTTTTTTTTTACAAATAACATCTTCCTTGTAAACATAATAGATAAGGATCTGGGTAAGTAAAAGGAGGATTATTTTCAGGGTTCTCTCAAATTTAATCTTACATTGACAAGCTCCTTATTTTACCTGTGAACACTCAATTAATAAAGCTATTTAACTTTACTGGTAATTCATAATGGATTTCTGTAGCCACATTTCTCTTTTAGTTCAAATAAGTAGGAAAAAAAAAGGACAGACATTACTTGTTTTGTGTTAAAACTGCCCTTTGTATTCAGCCCACAAGAGCAAATTATTGTATATTTTTAGTACATACTAATCATTAATAGTCACTTCTTCTCTGTTGACATTTTATTTTTTGTACATGTGGTTCTTCTCTGAATCTTTCTCCTAAAAATCATCATCTTGCATGAGTTTCTTAATGTACTATAGACTTAGCCACCATAATCCTTCAGAAGAAAAACTGAAGTTTATTCAAATTAAAGATAATATGCTTTTGTGGTGTCCCAGTCTCAAACAAGAGAAAATATAGGTAATATTTTACTATAGGTAATAGTAAAGAAAAGGGTTTAAGACATTGACTTGTTGATGTGGGTTCACTATCTGGTTCTATCACTTTCTATCTTGGATAAATTCATTAACTAATGACCTTCACTTTCCTTTTCTGTAAAACATGATTGATAATATCTGCTCTTTTACCCACCTACTTACCTGCCTCACTAATTAGACACAGATTTTTTTAGCATTTAAATATGTAAAAGCCTTGAAAATAAACATGTTTTACAAACACTAGTTGTTATGGCAAAGACAATCAATGTATAAAATATGATTCTTAAACTGAGAGATAGTACATATATGAAATTATATTTTAAACAGTTACTTAGCACAGATTGGTGCATAATAGGCATTTACCAATTAGGGTTATGCTTTCCTTCTCTATCTCAGTTTTTATTTCAAGTCTGTTTATTTCCCATTTGTTCTCATTTAATGCTAGACTTTTTTGCTGTTCTAAACACTTTGGTATTTAATGATACTCTGATTATTTTTCCTACATGCACAGGCCCAGAGAGACAGTCAGTCCTCAGCCAACTTCAGTAACCCCCTTCTTAGTTTGTACATTTAATCATATGCATATTCTAGTTTTAAATTTATATGTGGTTAGATAATATATAAGTGGATATTGGTTTTATATCATAATAATTTAACTCATTTATAGCAGTGGAATTTATTGTGATGCCAATTTTACGAGTTTCATGAATAATAATATATATCATTTTTCTTATAAACAACTTTAATTCAATATTACTATTTCTGTTTCCTCACAAAATAATATTAAGCAATTATCTTCAATTTTATAATAATAGTACTAAAATTTATTAAGTACACACCATATGCCAAGCCCTTAAAGAAATGTAATCATTTAATCTTCACAACACTTGAAGTATGTGTTATTGTTTCCCCATTTTACAGATGGGAAATCTAAACCATAGAAAAGATCTCGGGAGGCAAGATATCACAGTTATATGTACACCCTTTTTTCAGAAAGACTGTGTTAATTCTAATTCACCTATTATTATCTGTAAATCCTTAAACAAATTACTTACTTTTTGTGCTTTAGTTTACCCATCTGTGAAATGGAAAATTAATAACAGATGTCATAATGTTGTGAGAATTAAACACTCTCCTCTGAATGGCATCTTAGGTTCTCTTAACCATTTGTTCAAAAATCTGCCTGCATGTTGGTTGTTCATTTTTTCCTTTCATTATCAGTAGTATCTTCAGTGAGACAATTGTCTCATAAAATAAAAGTACTATTTGATGATTTAGTACCTTACATTTTGGTATTTAGTAAACACCATGGAATTTAAAGACAGGCTCCAGCATTTGCTTTGTTGGAGCCTAAGACACTTTAGTCTCCCAATGAGAAAGTGATTTCGAATGAAACCCAGTTTCCAGATTTATTTCGTTTTAGTTAAACTTATAGCATGTGTTCTTCAGTACACTGCAAGTGTTAAGCCCCAAGTGGCAAGCTTACACAGTATAGATTCCTTTTTATTGTGGTGTTACTTGGTTTGAATGTTCATTTCTTCTTCCACATCATTATATGCACTTAACATAGTTATTTTATTGCTAGAACTATTAAAATTGTCCTAGCTTAAAGTCAGAAACAATTAAAATCCTAAGAATAAGAACAATAAAATGTTGCATGTGATTTTAGTCCTTTAAGAAGATCTTTTGCCATTGAGAAAATGAGCATGGATTGATATTGATTGTTCTTCTGAATGATGGTTTTGATACCAGAAGTCCACCATAATTCAGTCTGCTCTCCTCTCTCTTGATAGGTACCAGCATCTTCACAGTCTATGAGGCTGCCTCCCAGGAAGGCTGGGTCTTCCTCATGTACAGGGCAATCGACAGCTTTCCCCGCTGGCGTTCCTACTTCTATTTCATCACTCTCATATTCTTCCTTGCATGGCTTGTTAAGGTACTGTAAAAACTTGTCCTAATAAAATCTGTGCTTTCTGACAGTTTCTGCAGATCTTTTGTTTGTCTTTGATTGACCTCTGTCAATTCCAGTCTTTGGTAAATGTGGTTTATAATTTTTTTTCAGAATGTGTTTATCGCTGTCATCATTGAAACATTTGCAGAAATCAGGGTACAGTTTCAACAAATGTGGGGATCAAGAAGCAGTACTACTTCAACAGCCACCACCCAGGTACAGTATCAGGGGATGATATTACAACCACTCAAACATGGATGTTTCCATCTTTACCATCAGTGGGACTTGTTGGAACTTGTGGGAGCCCTGTTATAATGGCATTCTACAATCAGACTCATTGAGGAAGTTATTAAAAAATAGAAGTGTTAGAGTCCAAACCTTGAACAATCAAATTAGGCTTTCTGGGTATTTGGGGCATGGGCATCTGGATTTTTATCAGCTCCATGAGTGAATTTGATACAAAACTAGAATTGTCACTAAACTTATCATGTGCCTTTGATTTGATTCTGCCATCACAAGTCCTTAAAGGGATTGCAAGTAAGTATGTTTATAATTATTTATTCATGTGATTGAAAACCAATACAGTGGCACTTTGTATAGAATTAAAATTTTTGGAACTGAAAATATATTTAATTTAAAAATGAACTAAATATAGTATAGAAAATTACAAACAAAAGCACTCAACACCAAATACATGCCTGTGATTTTTGAAGAATCACTGCATATTCAGAAGGGTTCTTCTATGCTCCCAAGAAATTGGAAGTGCCCTAGAATTTGACTAAAGAAAGCAACAGGACAGTTATTACATAAGAGGGCAATTTAGATTCAATGACTTTATTTTTATTTTTGGTTTTGTTTTGTGTATTTGTTTTGCTTTTATTTTGATGTTTAGAAAGAAAAAGGCAGCTTTATATATCTTCTAGTATGAATCTCCATATAAGACAGAAAAAAATTCATGATTTAAGAATAAAATAATTTTAATGCCAACTATTATTTTATAAATTTGTAAATATTTATACAGGTTTACTTGTACAAAGATATTTGTGAAAGATCCAAGGTACAAATATTATTTTAAAAATCTTTAAATTAGACTTGTAATAATTATATGCATAAATGTTCTTAAACATGCTAATATTTGGCAAAGCCTTTATGCAGCATCATTATGATGCTGTGAAAGTTTGCACTGTCTAG
Source organism: Furipterus horrens (assembly GCF_987537825.1). Taxonomy (NCBI): domain Eukaryota; kingdom Metazoa; phylum Chordata; class Mammalia; order Chiroptera; family Furipteridae; genus Furipterus; species Furipterus horrens. The sequence goes on along the minus strand of NW_028327182.1, from coordinate 58,258,580 downwards.
CCAATTCACTATAAATGAAATATTATTATTTTTAAATTTGACAAATAACTTCAGACTTTCATGAAAGATTTTTAAAATATTATCTAGATTATTTCACAAATGGCATGTAGGAAATTTTTCAAAGAGTCAACCATACCTAGTTTCTATTTTTTTCTCATCTCTTTTAGTGTACTATGAAATATAATAAAGTGGCAAGCTCATTCTGAAACATCTTTTAAGTAGAGTGACAACCTTCCAAAAGTGTGTTTTCTGCTATGCCTGTACACATAGGGAGAACTTAATGGAACATAGAACTATGAATTTAACACAGAATTTGTATCAGTGTTCCTAAAATATCTTTAAAACCATATTATACTTATTTAGAAAATCTTATTAAACCACAGTTGGAAAGGTAGTACGTGGAAGTGTTACCGATCAGCCAGCAGTTATAATATAAAGTGAAATATGAAGGTAGCAGAGTTGTACAATGTAGTTTTGATGCAAAATTGTACATAATCTGGAGGAATAAATTTGTAATTCAAAGGTAATTTGTCTAGGTATTCAGAGAATTGTAAAAACCCTTCACTAAGAAAAATGCTGTGACTGAGGCCCCGGTTGCTAAGCTACTAAAGTTCCTGCAGCACCTCTTGGTAAAACACCAGTTAGGCTGCCTGAAAACTGGCCCAGGCCCTGCCCAGCCCCTCCCATCCACTCAGTGGGTGGCCCAGTTGCATTTGTGTGTGTCTGTGTGTGTGTGCGCACCTGTGGATGTGTGGAAGGGAGAGACATCATTTGCCATGAATCTCTTACATTTGTAAAACCTGAAAAAACTCTGTGCACAAAAAACTCTTGTTCAGTGGTTTAAAACACTAAATCCCAAGTTTCTAATTCTAACAAAACGGATAGACTAAGGAAATAAAACAAGACAGTTGTTGTATTGTAAAGAGCTGTTCATAAATGAAGTCAGTTCTCACCTTTCTCTAATGTGTGGAATGTTTTTTGTTCTTCTATATAAGTTATCCTCAGAAAAGGGCTAAGAAGGTCCTGGCCTTGCTGGACCTATGATATCTAAGTCTATGGATTTTCCAGGGGGACTGTGTGTGTAGAAAGAAAATTATACACATTAACAAGATAAGGAAAGGGCATTCTGACATCTTAAGCAGTTCACTAGAAATTGGCTCTGATATGAACTATTCTTGGGCAAAAAAAAAAAAAAAATCTTTGATGAGAACTGTTCTGTTTTGTTTTGTTTTGTTTTGTTTTTGTTTTTTTTTTAAGTAGAAGGTGGCAATCTGCCTCTGAGTCATAGCATGAAAACAACTTATAGAAAATGTAATGCCAGAGGTCTTATGGAGACCATTATACAAAATGTAACAGGAAAATGTTGTGGAAATTATCAGATTAGTAATCATTAATTTCCCTGAACTCTGATTGGGATGGTGACTTTCATACCTGCATAATTATTAGACAAGGGTCACTATTGCCATATGTTCAGTTGGATGTTGGGTTAAAGTGCAAGAGATTCACACAGTCAGCTCTGTCACTCAACAACAGGACTACCCATGCCATGTACAGATGTGCAAGTAGAAATTATTCTGGAATTTGTATTCCTCTAGTCCATCTCTTCACTCTCATTCATCCGATATTTGCTGTTGTAGTCATATAGTCTTCTGATTGAGACTGATTCGTGGTAAAGATTAGCTTATCTTACTTTGCCTGGAGTAGAATGAAAGAGACTGTAAACATTAGTGCCACACAAGTTACTTTTTTGTGTATAGTGATAAGAAACCCAGGATATTGGTTACTCTGACAACTAATACATACCTAACTTTTATATGTGAATCATGGTCCAATAGGGTCATATTATAGGATTAGTAAATAAATATTCTGATTGTCTAAAGACAGTAATAATTTTTGGGTCTGTCATTATCTCTGATTCTGCACTTTTGCTGGCTCATGTTTTGTGAATTAATATTCCCTAATTAACACAGAAGACTGCTAAGGACAGAGTTAATCTAGGAACAAAAGACACATAGGAATTTCTTTTTCCTTTATAGTTCCATGAAAATTCTTAGAATATGAATACCTATAATCCCTAAACAACATCTGTATGAATATGGAGTGCTGGGTTAAAGAAATGCATATATGAAAAGACATGTAATCAAAAATAGAAAGAATTTATTCTCCAAAAAAGAGTACATACAACATAATGATCACAGACAATACTTTAGTCAAAATTTGTTTACTGTATCCTAAGACCATTGTCTTCCACATGAATATACATTGTTAAAACAAGTGAGAAAGCAATTTAGTCAAAGCAGTTTCTGAGAAGGACTATTCTAGCATGGCACAATGGGGAGCTCCTCCTCATAAAAAAACAGAGTAATGGAGTAGTATACTCATCATAGGAAGCCATACATGAGAATTAAATTTTGTGAGGCTGAGTCATTAAATATATCATTTAATAATCAAATCAACTGTCCACTCTCATTATTTTGTGTAATAATGACTATTACCTATTTTTAAAAATCAATTGACTGAAAGAATCCAAACATAATAAAAATTTCAAAATAAACTGCAGATTTTTATCTGTATTAATATGTGTGTGTGCATGTATATGAGTGTGTGTATGTATGAGCTACAAGGGACAGAAAGCCCCAAGTAAGTAGCTTTTATAAAATAGAGTTTCTTTCTCTCTCATGTAACATTAGAGAAGGTAACTCGGAGTTGGTATGGTGGTCCACATTGCCACAGGTCCTGAGTCCTTGCCCTTTTGCTCCACCTTGCATAGCTTCCATTCTCAAAGTTGCCTCTTGGACTAAGTTGGCTGTTATAGTTCTAAACCTCACATCCATATTCTAAAAATCAGGAAGGAAAGCAAATAGAAAAATAGTTTATGCTTAAAATTCATAGGCTAGTATGTAATTTAAAAAGGAAAAGAATTAATCCTTTTTTGTGTGTGCATGTGTGTGGTCTACTGGTCCCATAAACTTTCTTACTTTGGAAGACAAGGAAAAGAGATATGGAGGGGCAACTGGTAACTCCTGCCTCTGCCCCACTCCCCTAAGACTTGAATCTTTAAGGATTCCTATCTTTAGATATCCCTTCATCTATGTCACATAGCTACTGTTACATTAACCAAGCTAAATGTTTCATAATTCAGGGGTCTCAAGAGAAATGGAATATATTTGGGTTGCCTTCATTTTATTTCATACAAAGAAGTGACCCTGAGAGAACACTTTAACAGAAATTAAATAGATTCATTTGATTTTGGTCTACTGGACAAAGTAATTTAAGAGAGAAAATTGGTCTGGTACTAATCACAGCAAATATGTGCCCCAGGGATCCTTTGTGCCATGACAAGAGCCTAGGATGTCTGTAAAAGGGGTGTTAGCCAGAGACTGACAGGACTGCTTTTGTCCTTTTCTTTTGTCTTTGTCTTTTTCTCCTTAAAAGACTACTGGGAATTTTGACAGGAACATTAAAAGGCACTTTAACAGGTTTGCATTTCAACCATTGTATGTATTCTCAGAATGAGCCTATTCATAAGGGATGTGCTTGATTCTACCACTAAGAGTACCTTTGAAAATTCATTCTAAAGGGAGTTAGAATCCTTTGAATGGGCACCCGTGAAAGATAGTTTGTAATTGGAATCTTTGATCAAAGAATCTTTCTGTAAATGTGTACCTCCATTTTGACATTTTAAAAATACATATATGGTATATGAATTTTGGCACTGTCTCTAACCCCCTTCACTTATTTTATGAAGAACAAGTTTTCTTTTTGCATATGATCCACTACGTCTCTGATCAGGAGTTTGAAATTATGATTATAAATCCTAGGTAATAGAATCTTTATATAATTTCAGATTTCCAACAGCAATTTCCCTTTTGAACACAGAGGCAGACTAACATGTGGACATAAGTATAGCAAAGTTGTTTACTTATATGTATGAAACAGAAGACTCAGTGGGAAGAAAACAGTGAATGCTTGTAGTATCTTTTCTTAAAAAAATAAAAATCCTTAATTTCACATTATCCCACTATCACCCCAGTACACACACACACACACACACACACACACCACTAAGAAATTCGAAAGAAAACATACTAGTTGGAAATGTCTTCCAGCTGGGTGTAGTATTGACAGATGACTAATTTTTAAGATAATAAAATATGCAATAAGATAAAAACCTAGACATCCAACAACCTGAATAGTCAATTCAAATGGATGTCAGATTTTAGTATCCTGTACTGTAGTATCCAATCCTGAATTTTATCATTTATGTATTTTAAGCCAAAATAAACTACATTTTCCTTTTATTAATATATACATAAAATTTCTTCTGAATAGATTAATTTGGCCTAGTTAAAATAATTTCACAAAGCCTATTAAGTGACACATCAGTATCCTGTCATTAAAATAACACCAATCTCTATCATTATGCCATATGTAAAATTCTTATGTTATTTATCCTGAGATTATTTTTCTATTGGTTCAGTTAGAAATGTCCACTAAATATAGATAAAAATTCACCGTTTCTAGTAAAGACCACATCAAACACAATGCTTTGAAATTCTAATTTTCATTTTCTCCCATATCTAATATGTAATAATCAACAATAAACCTAATGAGGACAAAATGCCTACTTTAAAGTCTTGAGAATATTTGGGTAATTACATGCAAAACATATATATGTAAGGCAGAAAGGAACTGGTACATAGCAAGTGCTCCATATATGCAAGCCATTACCATTATTTTTGTTACTGTTATTCATTTAGGTTTTCAGTGTTAAAATGAATGTAATTGAAATGACTCAAGTTTTAAATATAAATCCATAAGAAAACAAATCATTGAGAAAATAAAAAACTGGAGACATAACCTTCAGTACTGAATGTTCCTTATGAAATGTTTCTGATTCATCTCCCTCTTTGTCCTGAAGATGTTTCATGAAGATGCTGCTGGAGGATGGCAACTCGTAGCTGTGGATGTCAACAAGCCCCAGGGACGTGCCCCAGCCTGCCTCCAGGTACAAGACAATGCCATTTTTAAAACCCACTAAACTAAGGTCTTTGATTTTTATTTTATACATGAAAATTCAAGCTCTCTAAAGTCTAGATCTGCTTAAATTTGTGGTCCTGGAGTTAGGCATAGTATTTTACTCCATCCTGTATTCTATCATTTTTTAGATACATAATAGAGATTTGGTAGCTGTTGAATAAATGTACACAGGTAACAGCATGCCAGAAGTAGTGAATCAGTGAAAATTTTTATTGTCATATTAAATCTTATAAAAATATTATTCTACAAAGGCCTGGGTTATTTGGGGCAGGCAGTCATGATCACAATTCATATAATTGAGTACCTCACTGAGTACCTGGAAAAGACTATCTTTAATAGGCAGTTTTTGTTTCGCATCTGCAAGCTGTCTAAGCAATGTGATATAATAAAGGTGTTTCCATGACAAAAGTGCAGCTGCAGCAAATACAAGGTGAGGGGGTTGCAGGTGGGCTCCCAGAGTCCTGGGAAGTGATCAGGGGATGGGCCATCAGATCTCTGGCCTGTGGAATTTCTAGACTTACAGCTGCTCTGAACTCCTCATAAAACCCAACAAACTCCTTCTTTTGCTTGGTCAACCACAATGGCATCTTCTCTTGCTTTGTTTCTCTTTCCTGCCCTCAAACATCAACAACTTTATTCAAAACCATTTCACATTCCCAAGAGTGGCACTCCTACCACGGCATTTCACTATTTCCATTAACCTCTTCTTTAAAGGTGAAAAGTCAAATAGCTCCATCATTGGAACAGAGAACTGATTCTTCCTCCTGGAGAATTTTACTATCTTCACTCCCTTTTGTTTTTAGTTACAAATCCTTTTCTCACAAGGGCTGCTCTGTATAGTTCTTCATACCCCTCCCCATAATATGGGGAAGGACATTTCATCTGCTTCAGAATGAGATCATACCTACTTTCTTTTCTTTTTTTAAGTATATTTTATTGATTATGTTGTTACAGTAGTTCCAATTTTTTCCCCTCTACTTCCCTCTGCCCAGTACTCCACTTTCCTTCAGCAATCCCGCCCCCCTTAGTTCATGTTAATGGGTCATGCGTATAAGTTCTTTGGCTTCACCCTTTCCTATATTATTCTAAACATCCCCCTGTCTATTTTGTACCAACCAACTATGCTTCTTAGTCCCTGCACCATTTCCCCATTTCTCCCCCTTACCCCTCCCAGCTGATAACCCTCCAAATGATCCCATACCTATGATTCTGTTCCTATTCTGGTTTGCTTAGTTGGATTTTGTTTTTATTTTTTAGATTCAGTTGTTAACAGTTGTGAGTTTGTTGCCATTTTAGTGTTCATAGTTTTGATCTTCTTTTTCTTAAGTAAGTCCCTTTGACATTTCCTATAATAATGGCTTGGTGATGATGAATTTGTTTAGCTTCACCTTGTCTGGGAAGCACTTCATCTGCCCTTCCATTCCAAATGATAGCTTTGCTGGATAGAGTAATCTTGGTTGTAGGTCGCTTTTCATCACATTGATTACCACTTGCCAGTCCCTTACTGTCTGCAAAGTGTCCTCTGAGAAATAAGCTGATAGTCCTATAGGCACCCCCCTCTAGGCAACACTCTGCCTCTCTCTTGCTGCCCCCAGGACTCTGTCTTTATTTTAACCTTTGGCATCTCAGTCACGATGCATCCTGGTGTGGTCCCCTCTGGGTCCAACTCGCCTGGGATCCTCCGTGCTTCCCAGACCTGCATGTCCATCTCCTTCGCAAACCTTGGGAACTTTTCCTCATTTTTTAAAATTCTTGCTTCCTCATTCTGCACTGGTTGACTGTTTTTTTCTTCCTTATGTTTCATGTCATTGATTTGAACCCCAGTTTCCTTCCCTTCACCATTGGTTTTGTGTGGATTTTCCTTCGTTTCACTTAGCATAGCCTTCACTTCTTCTCTTATGTGTTTGTCATACTCAAGCATATCTGTCAAGCCTGTGAACATCTTTATCATCAGTGTTTTGAATTCTTCATCTGTTAGGTTGTGTATCTCCTCATCTGTTAGGTTGTCTATCTCCTTGTCGCTTAGTTCTCCCACTAAAACCTATATCCATTTCCCCTTTTGGGCCATACTTCTTTGTCTCCTCATTCTGACAGGCTCCTGTGTTTGTTTGCCTCCACATCCCAGGTAGAGATGTCCCTCCCGTTACCTTGTAAGGGGTGGAGTCTTAAAGATTTGTCAGTACAGGGTGAGCTGTTTCACCACATTGTGGCGCTGTATGTGGGGGAGGGGTCTGAGGAAACAATTCTGCCTGCCCAGCACTTACCCCTTTTCCAAGGACCTCTCCCACTTCTGCACTTGACCAGCACCCCTCTAGATGCTGCCCCAGCCGTTGCTCCCAGAGTGGGTGGGTCTGTGGACACTCTAGGACTGTTGGGGCCTTTTAAACAAGCAAACTCTGCTGAGACTGGCAGTTTTTGCCTCCACTTCAACCCTCATTGGTCTGCAGAGTCAGAAGCAATGAGGCTTGATTTTCCCCGGTGCTGGGACTGAGAGCTGTGAGGTCTGGTGAGGAGCTGGGAATGCTCCCCAGGTGTCCCTCCTGACTTTTTAAACTGTGTGACTGCTCTTTGCTGGCCTGCCACTGCTGCCGCCACCACACTGAGTCCTCTCCGCCCCGGCTCTGCTCCTCCCACCAGTCTGGAAGAGTTATTCTTTTTATATGTTTGTTTGCTGGACTTCCATGCAGTTTGATTTTTGGAACTTCTGGTTGTCTCTAGTTTTGAGGTAGTTTTATTCCTTTTTAGTTGTGGAGGGAGATGCAGCTTATCTGTCTATGCCTCCATCTTGGACAGGAGTCCCCTCTTTCTTTTTTTTTATATCTTTCTCCAGGTGGGCACTCATGTATTTCAAGGATTGGTACCTAGGCAGCAAAATATTGTAGTGTGAACCATTACTGTGGGCTATAGTTATATCACCATTTAGTCAAATAGATATTTTGTTTTTATCAGTTAAATGGATGGAGGGGACACACAGGAAGTGTTTTCAATGAATATTGAAAATATTCAGTGGTAATTTGTGGCTCTCTTTCTGTAGTATACTTTATGGTGACAATCTGCTAATAATTCAACTACTTCTACTGCTACAATTCTGCTAATAGTAATAACAATAACAACATTTATAGTGGTAGTATCTTGCTTAAAAAGCATTTTATGTTTGTTATTCAGTAATCCATCAAGTGACATTTATTGAAATTAAGATTTTCCTCAGCAAGGCAAATGCAACTTCTACCTTCATGGAGCTTACAAGGAACTTCAGGGTGGGAAGAGAAAAACAAGCACTGAACTAGCAATTACAAGAATAACGGGATTTTAAAGAAATAATGCAAGATGCGATGGTAATATCATTTCAGAGTCTGCTCTCCTTGTCTGAGAGGTCAGAGAAAGCATTTATCTGAGACCAAGAGACCGTGTGAGTGCCTGAGGATGAGACTCAGTACAGTCCTGTGAGGTAGAAAGATTGGCATGCTCTACCTGCTTTTACAGATGAAGCAGTGGAGACCCAGAGGACCTGGGTGAGTCTCCTCAGGAATTATAATTCTACCTCAACCAAATGAAGAGACCAGGACTTGTACCTGGATCTTCTGGTTTCTAGTCCCATACCTTTTCCAGCTGAAAAATATGCCAATGAAACAAGTTCATAATAGAGATAAATATCAGGACTCAGGCTAGTTGTGTGTACCAAATCAGAGTTTTACTGGACCTTGATTACATTGCTTTAAAAAATCTATTAAATGGTTGTTAATATATGCTTCAAACTTGCAATCTGGAATTAGGAAGCAAGTTAACCTCCTCATCTCAAAGACTTGAAATGCAAAAAATATATGGCAAGTAAGGTGTAGTGGAGGGGACAGCACTGAGAAGGTTATAGGAAAATAAAGGTTGGAGAGGCAGGCTGATAATAGGCTAGAGGCATGTAAGTGGAAAGTCCAAGAGACCTGAGTGTTAGACATGCATTGTGAATATGGCAGCATGCTGGATAAGTTTTATGAATGATGGTGCGTATGGTTTGAAATGAGGGGAGGAGGAAGTCAGACAATTCGGTATGAAGGAAATTCCATGCTTTCCAGAAGGACCCAATTTTAGAAAGAACAGATGAAAAGTTGATGGCCAAGAGATCATATATTTGCCATAGTCATGGACTATGGAGAGAGAGTACATTTCCATGTCTGAGTAAAAAAGTAATTAATCGCTAATTAATTAAAAGAGAGAGGAAATAAGTAAAGATAAAATATTAAGGATACAATACTCATGAAATACTTGTGGCTTTTACAAATGATTAATGACATCTAATACTAGGTAACAGGAAAATTTTATCTGAACCATCCACTTATTGTCTAGGATTATGATTCTCACCCTCAAGGATAAACAGTGGATAAAATCACTTTGTATTTTTAAAATGAATAAGTTGTGCATATGTTCTCTTAAAACATGTTAAACTGTAGAAATAAAATAAAAAGTGTTTGCTTTAATTCCTTTCAACTTATCCTCCCTTATTTCTCCTCTAGAGATATCCTAGAGGTTAATGTTAACAGTTAGTCCTTCCAAGAACCTTTACTCTTGAATTACACATTATATCTCTTTTTTTTTCCATATTTTTATGATCAAGTAATATTTTGTTGTACATATCTACCACTTTTTAAAAATCCATGTCTTTTTTTAAGCATATTTTATTGATTATATTGTCACAATAGTTCCAATTTTTTCCCCTTTGCTACCCTCTGCCCAGCACACCCTTCCCCCTAACCCCCACCCCCCAATCTATGCCCATGGGTTGTACATACAAGTTCTCTGGCTTCACCCTTTCCTATTTTTTAAAATTAATTAATTAATTAGTTAATTTTTTAACAATAAAAAATAACAATCCCCCACCTCAGACTTAAGACCCTTTATAATCTTATAAAGGACAATGAGCGAAGATCTCGTGCTCCTCTAGCTGCTTCAAGCTGGACATGGCCGTCGTCCTACCTACCCTTGGGTCCAGGAATCCCTAATAAGAGTGGGGGTGTGGAAAGGAGGGTGGCCTTCCCACATGGTGAAGGATCTTACAGACTGCAGGGCAGTTGGCTGTCCCCGGACAACAGCATGCCTGGTTTAACAGGCTGGCACTGCGGTAATGAGATCATAGGTTTATGCTCTCTGGTTCAAGTTTGCTCATTTGTTTGTGTTGATAATTAGTCTCCTGTAATAGGTGATAGCACAAAGTATTTTTCTTTCATTGCGTGGCTTATTTCGCTAAGCATAATTCTCTCTAGTTCTATCCATGTTGTTGCAAAGGGTAGAAGTTCCTTCTTTCTTTCTGCAACATAGTACTCCATTATGTAAATATACAACAGTTATTTGATTCATTCATCTACAGACTGGCACTTAGGTTGTTTCCAGCATTTGGCTATTGTAAATAGAGCTGCTATGAACATAGGAGTGCATAGGTTCTTTTGAATTGGTGTTTCAGGATTTTTCGGATATAATCCTAGCAATGGAATTGCTGGTTCAAAAGGAAGTTCCATGTTTAATTTTTTGAGGAAATTCCAAACTGTTTTCCATAGTGGCTGCACCAGTCTGCATTCCCACCAGCAGTGCACCAGGGTTCCCTTTTCTCCACATCCTCGCCAGCACAAGTTGTTTGTTGATTTGTTGATGATGGCCATTCTGACTGTTGTGAGGTGGTATCTCATTGTGGTTTTTATTTTCATCTCTCTGATGACTAGTAATGTTGAGCATTCTTTCATATGTCTATGGACCCTCTGTATGTCCTCTTTGGAGAAGTGTTTGTTCAGATCCTTTGCCCATTTTTTTTATTGGGTTTTCTATCTTCTTGGTGTTGAGTCGTATAAGGTCTTTATATATTTTGGAGATCAATCTCTTGTCTGAGGCATCATTGGCAAATACAGTTTCCCATCCTTTTTGTTCCCTTTTCATGTTGCTGATGTTTTCTTTTGCTGAGAAGAAACTCTATAATTTGATGTAGTCCCATTTGTTTATTCTTTCCTTTATTACCCTTGCCTTAGGAGATATATCAGTGAAAATGTTGCTACATGGGCTATCTGAAATTTTCCTGCCTATGTTTTCCTCTAGGACTTTTATGGTGCCACAGCTTACATTTAAGTCTTTGATCCATCTTGAGTTCATTGTGGTGTATGGTGTAAGTTGGGGATCTAGTTTCATTTTTTCGCATGTCCCTGTCCAGTTCTCCTAGCACCATTCATTGAAGAGGCTCTTCTCACTCCATTTTGTGTTCCTTCCTCCTTTATCAAATATTAGTTGACCATAGAGGCCTGGGTTTATTCCTGGACTCTCTAATCTGTTCCATTGATCCAAATGTCTGTTCTTATGCCAGTACCAGACTCTTTTGATTACCGTGGCCTTGTAGTATAGTTTGATATCAGGTATTGTGATTCCTCCTACTGTGTTCTTCTTCCTCAAGATTGCTGTGGCTATTTGGGCTCTTTTTTTGGTTCCATATAAATTTTTGAAGTATTTGTTGTAGGTCTGTGAAATATGTCATTGGTATTTTAATAGGGATTGCATTGAATCTATAGATTGCTTTGGGTAGTATGGACATTTTAATGATGTGGATTCTTCCCATCCATGAACATGGTATATGCTTCCATTTATTTGTATCTTCCTTAAGTTCCTTCTTCAGGGTTATGTAGTTTTCTGAGTACAGGTTATTTACGTCCTTGGTTAAGTTTATTCCTAGGTACTTTATTTTTCTTGTTACTATAGTAAATGGGATTTTTTTTCTAGTTTCTATCTCTGAAACTTTATTGTTGGTGTACAGAAATGCCTTTGATTTCTGAATATTGACTTTGTACCCTGCTATTTTGCCAAATTCACTTATTAGGTTGAGTTGGTTTTTTGTGGACTCTATAGGGTTTTCTATGTACACTATCATGTCATCTGCAAATAGTGACAGTTTTACTTCCTCTTTTCCAATTTGGATGCCTTTCATTTCTCTTTCTTGTCCTATCACTGTGGCTAGAACTTCCAAGACTATGTTGAATAGGAGTGGAGAGAGTGGACATCCTTGCCTTGTTCCTGACCTCACAGGGAATGCTCTCAGATTTTGCCCATTGAGTATGATGTTGGCATCAAGTTACTCGTATATGGCCTTTGTTATGTTGAGGTATGCCCTCTTTAGTCCCATTTTGCTGAGAGTTTTCATCATAAATGGGTGTTGTACTTTATCAAATGCTTTTTCTGCATCTATTGATATGATCATGTGGTTCTTGTCTTTCATTTTGTTTATGTGATGTATTATATTTATTGATTTTTGAATATTAAACCAACCTTGCATCCCTGGGATCATGGCGTATAATCTTTCTAATGTGTTTCTGGATCCAGTTTGCCAATATTTTGTTGAGGATTTTAGCATCTATGTTCATCAGCGATATTGGCCGGTAGTTTTCTTTGTTGAGTCTTGACCTAGTTTTGGAATTAGGGTAATACTGGCTTCATAGAACGAGTTTGCAAGTCTTCCATCTTCTTGGATCTTTTGGAATAGTCTGAGGAGGATAGGAGTTAGTTCTTTCCTAAATGTTTGTAAAATTCACCTGTGAAGCCATCTGGTCTAGGGCTTTTGTGTGCCGTGAGTTTTTTGATTACTGCTTCAATTTCACTAGTTGTTATCAATCTGTTCAGGCTTTCTGCTTCTCCTTGGTTCAGTTTTGGAAGATTATATGATTCCAGAAATTTGTCCATTTTATGTAGGTTGTCAAATTTCTTGCTGTACACTTTTCGTAATATTTTCTTAAAATCCTTTGTATTTCTGTGATATTGGTTGTGATTTTTCCTTTTTCATTTCTGATCTTGTATATTTGAGTTCTCTCTTTTTTTCTTGATGAGCCTGGTTAAAGGCTTGTCAATTTTTTTTATCTTTTCAAAGAACCAGCTACTACTTTTGTTGAGCTTTTGAATTGTTTGTTTACTCTCTATGTCATTAATTTCTGCTCTGATCTTGATGATTTCCTTTCTTCTACTTGCTCTTGGCTTTGCTTGTTGTACTTCCTCTAGTTTTATAGCTGTAGGGTTCAGTTTTTTTATTAGAGATTCTTCTAGCTTTTTTAGGTAGGCCTGTATTGCTATGAACTTTCCTTTCAGGACTGCTTTCGCTGTATCCCATAGGTTTTGGATTGTTGTGTGTTCATTATCATTAGTTTCCAGAAACTGATTTCTTCCTTGATGTCATTGTTAACCCATTCATTATTTAATAGCATGTTATTCATTCTCCATGAGTTTGAATGTTTTTGAGTTTTTTCCTTGAGTTTGATTGTGATCTGAGAAGATGCTTGACATAATTTCAATTTTCTTGAATTTGTTGAGGCTTCTTTTGTGTCTTACCATGGGGTCTATCTTTGAAAATGTTCCATGTGCACTCAAAAAGAATGTATATTTTGCTTTCGGAGGATGAAAAGTTCTATATATATTAACTAAGTCCATTTGATCTAGAGTGTTGTTCAATGCCTCAATATCTTTGGTGTTTCTTTGCTTCAAAGATCTGTCCATTATTGACAATGGGGTGTTAAAGTCACCTACTATGAGTGTGTTTCTGTTTATATCATTCCTGAAGTCTTTCAAAATTTTTCTTACATATTTAGGTGCTCCTAAGTTAGGTGCATGTATGTTTACAAGGGTTATATCTTCTTGATGGATTTTCCCCTTAAGTATTATGTAGTATCCTTCTTTGTCTTTTTATGGCCTTTGCTATGAAATCTGTTTTGTCTGATATAAGTATTGCTACCCTAGTTTTTTTTTCATGTCCATTTGCTTGAAATACTTTTTTCCATCCATTCACTTTCAGTCTGTGTAGATATTTTGTTCTAAGGTGGGTCTCTTGTAGACAGCATATATATGGGTCATGCTTTCTAATCCATTCAGCTACGTTATGTCTTTTGATTGGAGCATAATCCATTTACATTTAAGGTTATTGCCAATAGGTACTTATTCATTGTCATTTCCCCCCTTTGTACTTGTGTTCCTCTCTGTCTCTCTCTGTTTCTTCATCTTCTTAAAGCAGACCCTTTAGCATCTCTGCAGTGCTGGTTTGGTGGAGATGTATTCTTTTAGCCTTTTTTTTGTCTTGGAAATTCTTTATTTCACCTTCCATTTTAATGAGAGCCTTGCTGGGTAGAGTATTCTTGGTTGTAGGCCTTTGTTTTTTATTGCTTGGAATATTTTTTGCCATTCCCTTCTGGCTTGTAGTTTTCCTGCTGAGAAATCTGAGGATAGCCTTATTGGAGCTTCCCTGTATGTTATTAGTTGTTTCTCTCTTGCTTCTTTTAGGATTCTTTCTTTGTCTTTGAATGTTGCCATTTTTATCATGATGTGTCTTGACGTTGGCCTATTGGGGTTCATCTTCGTTGGGACCCTCTGTCCTTCCTGGACTTGTGTGACTCTCTCATCATGTTAGGGAATTTTCTGTCATTAGTTTTTCAAACACGTTTTCTATCCCTTGCTCCTGTTCTTCTCCTTCTGGAATTCCTATGATACGGATATTATTACATTTCATGTTGTCCTGCAGCTGTCTTAAAACCTCTTAAGTCTTGTTCAATCTTTTTTTCATTTTGTTTCACTGTCAGTTTTTTTCTACGTTGTCTTCCAGCTCGCTGATCCAATCTTCTGCTTCCTCTAGTTGCTTTTAATTCCTTCTACTGTGTTCTTCCATTCAGAGATTGTATTCTTCATTTCCTCCTGGCTCTTATTGATAGCTTCTATGTTCTTTTTCATGCTGGTGTAATTCTCCCTAAGTTCCTTGTAGTTTTTCTGGAGTTCTTTGTAGTTTTTCTTGAGCTTGGTGAGCTCATTGATCTTCCCCATAATTCATGTTTTGAATTCCATATCTGATAGTTTGTTTCCCTCTATTTCATTTAGCACTCTTTCTGGGATTCTTCCTTTCCTTTTGATGGGGGGTTGTTTGTCTCCCATTTTTGTGACTCTTATTGTTTGTTGCTGCTTAGATTGATCTGCACTTCCTGGATCTGCCTCTGGTGGTGTCAGATCATTATACCAGTCTGGCCCTTAGGTAGCCTGTTGGAGACCACCAGGGATTTCCATTATATCCCTTATAAAACAGCATTTCTGTCTCCAAAAGACACTGTCATTTTCAGTGTTTCCTCTTTCTAGAATACTCTTCTCTCCCATTCTTTCAAATTCAGTTCAAAATCATCCTCAAAGAATAGATTAGTTACCCTGGTTAAATATTTTTATATTATCATAATTTTCTTGCCTGTATGTTATAAGTTTAATGAATCAAAATGGTATAATTTGTTATTTAATGGTTGTTTCTCTAACCAGAAGTAGTACCTCCATGACAATAAGAAACGTAATAGTCAAAACAGTCATGATCACTGACAGAATATAGCTGACACATGGAAGATGCACAATTGATACTTATTAAATGAGAACAATCAAGTGAAATAATAAATCAGAAACCTCTTGATTTGTAAAAGGACTTTCTTGACTTCACACTTCAAAGCAGCTCTATTTGTCCTTGTGGTCTTGTCTTTAGAAACCAGAAATCAAGTGGAGTATGGCAATAACACTAGTTCTATAAAAGCATTTCTTTCTAAATCTAAAATTAGCAGTACATTAGGGGTCCAATTTTTACAAAATACTTCTCAAAGGCTAGATAATTTTGGATAAACAAAAGGCTGGATACTTTTGACAGCATATCTCTTCTAAAGGACGGTGGCAAAGGCTTCACAGAACACAACTGTGATTTTTGTTATGTCTCACCACTTTTAGAATTTTTTTTGTTTTCTTCAGCATGTGATAAAATAAGTCCATGTTTGCAAACATAGTCTTGGTCACTTGAATATAACATAACTGAAAAGAATCAAAACAATTCCTATCTTTAAAAAAGTAGGACTTATTGGAATGAAACATTTGAACAGCTATAATTGCATTGAGTTAATAGTTTTGCCATTGTTGAAATAAATTATAAAGATGAGCCATCCACAATATCTGACAGATGGCAAACTGGTAGCCTAGAGTGCCAATTAGAGAATTAGGAATTGTGACTTTTGTCCTGAGAGTGGAATTTTGTTTTAAAATCTGGCCCCAAGTTTAAAACACAGAATACTTTATGTGAAAGCTCATATATCCTACTACTTTTATAAATAGAAAGATCTGGCCAATTACATGGCTGTAATTGGCCAGATCTAGGCGGTACCTTCCCCACTAGCCTGGGCATAGTCTCCACTTTCCCTCAGTGTCTCAACACTCCATATCATCTTCGTAACACTGGAAATGAGTGTTTTATTTATCTATACATTTGTACAATTATGTTTCTCAAAGGAAAAAAAATCTCTTAACTCATAACTCTCTGGTGGCAAAACAAATAAACAATGAATTCTTTAAATATTTATTTATTGTTTTTCTACAGTTGTCCCATTTTCTGCTCATTGCTCTCCCCCCCGCCCCCTGCCCAACCCTTCTCCCACAGTCAGTCCCCACCTTGTTGTCCATGTCCATGGGTCATTTATACTAGTTCCATAACTAGACCCTTTCCTTTCTTACCTCCCCCCTTTCCCTCTCTCCCATCCCCCCAGTTACTGTTACTCCGCCCCTTGTTTACATGTCTCTGGTTCAATTTTGCTCCTTTGTTTGTGTTGTTCATTAGTTTTCTATATTAGGTGATATCATATAGTATTTGTCTTTTGTTGCCTGTCTTATTTTGCTAATCATAATTCTCTCTAGTTTCATCCATGTTATTTCAAATGGTAGGAGTCCCTTCTTTCTTTCTGCTGCATAGTATTCCGTTGTGTAAATGTACCACAGTTTTTTTTTTATCCACTCATCTACAGATGGGAACCTAGGCTGTTTCAAGCACCTGGCTATTATAAATAGTGCTGCTATGAACATAGGGGTTAATAGGTTCTTTTGAATTGGTGTTTCAGGGTTCTTTGGATAACAATAAATTTTTAACACATAAATATATATTGAGTAAATACATGAATGAATAAATGAATGAATGAATGAATGAATGGTTTTCAGAAAGGAGAAACAATTTCTATTTATTTGTAGAAGTGAATGCTATCCCTGTGTGTTTAATGTATGGCTGTGGGTCTGATTTTCTCATTTACATTACCTGCTGTGGCCCAGGAAGAATTGGTTTGGGTAACCCATGAAATAAATTATAGTAATATCACTTTAGATTATAAGGATGGAATAATATTAAGTAGTGCATAAATTTCAGTTATTCCAAAATAGTCTTCTCATAAATTTTATGTTTTCAAAATTTCAGAATTCTGAAATCATAACAATGTAAATGGAGACTGGCTTGATTTCCTTTCTGAAAGGACATTTAAAAATCATTTCAGACCTTGTTTCAGGTGAATTTGCTCTGGATTCACTGCCTTCATTGTTACTGTCTTATATTTTTACTTTCCTTTCTGCTTTTTGTATTCTAGTCTAGCTTATTGATATGATCATTTATATGCCTTCCCCACCAACTATAAGTAATGAAATAATTTAATAAAATAATATTGATTGATGTAGCTTAATCTTTTCTACTGGTTACACTAAATACACAATATGACTGATCTTCTGCTATTCTGGCTGTTTGATGTGTAATTTTTTCTTTCTTTCTCTCTCTCCTTGTGTATGTATATAGTATCTATCTAAAAGATATATATGTATATATATATTTCTTCAATGTAAAAACATGTGTGTATATATATAATTACGGATATGTATATGTATATACACAAACTTTTTTTAATTGCAGAAATAAATCTATTAAAGTTTTAAATGCTAGTGATTAGGATCTGAGCAATAGGAACAATTTTTCATTGTTTTCCTATATTCCTACATATACACAAAAACTTTACCATATTTCAAATGTGTAGTCATTGTGGTGTTTCTGCTCCTTTCTATATATGTTGCTTATGGAGCTATCAAATGAATTAGGACACTTAGAAATGTTCTCACTCTTCTACAGAATAATAGGTTCTATAGAGTCTTTTGTAAAGGAAAAAATACATACCTTTGGTCTGCATTTTGAAAGTCTACAAATTCCATTTTGTGTTCTGAAACACAAACTTTAAGTATAATTATCACTATAATTATAAACATAATAGGAGGCATATGCAAATATGCAGAGAAAGGATTCAATTTGATACCTTAGGACAGTCTTTTCTGTTTTTAAAATAAATGGAAATACATATGCTCTAAAATTCAATTGCAAAAACAGACTTTCAGAGCTTCAGGACAAGCAGAAGCAGGTTGTTGACCTGGTAGGTTATGTGTGGTGAGCTCTCTGAAGCCACTTGTTGAAATTTTAAATAACTTAATGTTAATGAAGTCAATTTTGCCAGCACATTTTTCAAGGTTTACAGTTATTAATGACATTCATACCATGTTTAATGAGGAACTTAGCCCTGGTGAATCTTTGTAATTTCTAATAACTTCATTACTAAATTGAGGACAAATAGCCTCTGAAATGCCCTTTCCACCCTCAGTCCTACCTGAAATATCTTTCTGCTTCTTTCATTACATCCCTGCACAATGCTTATTTTGGGGGCTGCACTCCTTCCTGCATTTGGCCTTATTATGGGAAAAATTATGACTGGAAACGCCAAGGAAATGTCCGAGACTATAGATAAGGCAAGCCCCAGACCTAGTTTCCTTTTCTTTTTGTGCTGTAACTGCCTTTGGCATATATCCCCTAACAGGTCTGCCTTACCTATGACACCTGCCACCCAAGCTACAGACATCCTTACTTCATTCTATGAAGTAATACCCAATCAGCATCTTTCCTGAGGGAAGCTTAATTACCCTATTGTAGACTCTTAGAAATTAGGCTCTGGAGACAAATATATTCCAGCTATGCTACTTCTTAGTATGGCCTTGGGCATATTTTTGTAAATTGGAGTTAATAACTCCATTCTCTACTGTGAGAATTGAGGATTTATGTCCTAGTCAAGAATTATGTAGTTGCAAGGAACAGACCTTATGCTTAGAGGGAGGGTTTGTTGCCAATATATTCAGGTCTGCCAGGTGACTGTGCTTTCCTTGACTTCCTCTCACTCTTTGGACCACATGAGTTCTCCTCTTTGTTTCTGTCTCTGCATCTGTCTCTATTTTTTCTCCTTGAAGACTAGCTCTATTCTGTTTCCTGCATGTTGTCCAAATGTGACAGATTATAACTGAGTTTGGTGGCCTCCCATTCAAGAGGTTCATCTGAAAATATCCAAAGATGGGAAAAAAGAATTTCATAGTAGGCCACCCAAAAAGAGGATTAGCCATAGGAAGAGTATGTCATGGGAATTGAATGGAAGTAGCAGGTCTAGTTAATCAAAATATTGCATTTTCCTATAGTATGAGTCCAAAGTAATTTTCCCTTCTTAAGTTTCTCTGAAAACCTTGCCCCAGTCTCTGTCTATTGGAGCCACTACTAAACACCTTCATGAGCTTTATGAAGTGGGTGAAGAAGGGATGTAACTCTGATCACAGGAGTAGTAGGACTTGACCTCATGAGTTATTACTGAGGGATAGCTTTCCCTATTAAAGTTTTAAGTTTTATAGGACTTGAGAAATCTGTTAAGGGCTAAATATTGAATAGGCTATTATGGTCTAATCTAAAGCTCAGGTCACATTTTGTAAAACAGTTTCTTTGGAGAAACACCACGTAATTTCCATGTAGTTACAAATGAATAATTTATAAATTGGAACTATTTCACAAGATAATATTCAATCATTTCCTTGCATTAAAAATATTATGAAATAATGCAGAAACACAGGTAGGAAGAATACCTATGTATCCACTATTAGAAATAAAAATAGCTACCATTTATTGACCACTCACTAGGTGCAGGCTCATAAAGTCATTACTGTTGGTGCTATTTAGACCTCTGTTTAAGAAATGAAAGATTTAGGCACAGAGAGCTTAAGTAATTTGATGAAGATCACATAACTAGACTGACTGGAACTTTCATCATAAGCAGTCTGCCACACTAATTTAATTTTCACACTGTATATTTTTCTGTATACCACAATTTGTTCATTCATTCATTCATTTTCTTATTGATAGATCTTGAGGTTGTTTTTTATTGTTTTGCTATTGCAAACATTCTGGTACCCTCCTGTTAATGCCTTCTTGTGCACGTGTGTGAGAATTATTTGAGTATATATAGTTAAGAAAGCAATTGCTGAATTCAAGTATATGAATGCCTTATGTGGATAAGATATTGCCTGATGGCTACCCAGATTATAGTGCCACCTTTTACTCCTAGCAGCAACTTGTAAAAGTTCTCATTGTCACACATCTTTATTCACACTTGATGTTATCAGACTTTACACCTGATAGCATGAAATTATACATCGATTACAGTTTATAGATGTCGATTATGTTTTTCTATATAATCATAGGCCACTCATATTGTCTGTAGATTGATTATTTTGGTCTGTTTCCCACTGATCCGCTGATTTTTCCAAATGATTTAAAGAAATTCTGTGCAATTCTAAAGGGCATATCGCTTTGGTCTAACTGAGAAGACATTAAAATATTAGAGAAAAGCTAACATTCAAAATTTTAATGCTTGACATATGGATGCACGTTTTATATCTCTATCATCTTCAGGAAATAATGCAATTTTTATGTAGTATTACCAAAACCATTTAGGGAGTTTCTTGAGAAAAGTGAAAAGTTATAATTGCGTCTTTTAGCATCAACCACTTAGCTGTTTAAACTATTTTAGCATAAGCAGAAACTGCATTAAGAGATCGCCTTATGCATGATAAATAGAATTCTGTTAAATTGGAACCTCGTTCCTCAGCTGCTGCAGTGACAAACAATTTTCTTCCTGATTTTCAGATAAGAGTTTTCATCTCTTGACAATTTGACAGATGTGGTTGCACAGTTTTGAGCCATCTTCCAACCTAGTGATCTATTATCATTAAGAAAGTCATTGACAAGAAAATGAAAGCATTTCATTCATATTTTGCATTCTGAAGTTCAATTTTTATCTGGTAACATCCCACCATATGCCTCCTTCTGTAAAGAACAGAGAAAATGGGCTCTTACAATAAGTACGTCAAATAGTGGCAAAATTATTACTATCATGTAAAATGTCCATTGAATGTGAATATTGGGGGAAGGTGGATTCTGTGATATGTGTATTTCAAGTGATGAAGTGACATCCTAGGCACTTCCTCAGCAACTGTCTTCTTCATGAACTTCCCATGAAGTGGCAGATAATTTCAAAAATTGATCGAACCCATGAGAATTTAGGTTCCATCCACAAGCCGACCTTTTTCTAAACTTAGAGACTATTGTAAGACACTAGCATAGCCCAGAAGAACCTGGATGAATGATGTTTTAAATCTTTCAGAGCCTCAGTTTTCTGACCTGAAAAATTGGGATAATAACATCTCTCAGGGGTTTGTAAGAATTAGAAATGATGCACCTAAAATACCTAGCACAGTATATTGGATGCAGAGGTCACTCAGTCCACAGAAATGATTATCCTTACTATTAGCATACTCTCCTAAGTATTCTCTCTAAGAGTATTCTGTTTACTTCCAGAAAGTCAGCTCTCATGCACACCTATAGTCCAATTACTTCACAGCCTTTAGTTCTAGCCTTGCTTTCTGAATCTTACAAATGTATTCCTGTAGCTGTGTTCCAGGTGGTCTCATAGACACATCAACCCCTTCTAACAAAAAGTAAATGCACCTCACCCCTACTCACTCCCATATATTTTCTTACATCTCCAGAAACATGTACACCAACCTATAATACACCCCCCTTTGTCCTCCCCAAATCTTATCTGTCTTCAATTCTGTAATTAATTCAACCTCTTGAATTTCTTTGAGTCAACTCCTTTAACCCATCCTAATGTCCCTACCCTCAAAATAAGGTCAAACAAAGCTTTCTTAGCACAGTGATCTCTGAGTCTTTGATTACATTTGATCACTTTCTTCTCTGCTTTCAATTTCTTACATTATACATTTCACATGATAAATACTAAGTGCACAGTTGGGGGATTACATGTGAATGGAGACATATGTATGCTTTCCTGTATAGAACAACATAATCTCACAAACAGCAGACACAAATTCTTACTCTTCCTTTATGCAGACTCTAAGAATCCTTCCCACAAATACTTGCTTGTGCACATACTCACTTCACTTTCTAACAGCAAAACATAAAACTGGCTTGAAGAAAAAGTTTTTGGGGAAAATGAATTAAAAATTGCTTTATAATAACCTAGAATGACAATTAAGAACAGGAAGAATAAGACAGCCAAAGGCAAAGCAGCACAACAAAAGATGTAAGAGGGTAGCTAAAATGTTAATTGAAATAGTTATTGTGATCTTGAAACCAGTAATGGCCAAATCAACTAACTAAAGAGAAATTGATTTTGTAAATTCTTAGTTCAAAATATTTTATACATATATCTATTTAAATATTTATTCTATATACATTTATATAGCATATATATTTCAAATAATATATTCAGTATCGGTGCGAGAAGATTAGACATAATAAAAATAAGCTTAAATTATTGGTGTTATTTTTATTTACTTATCTACTTTACTGCTGATTAAATAGTTTTTCATCTTTGATTTTTGAGTTTCACTGGAAGAAGTCTTCAGAACATCTTAAAGTTATTTGCACTTCAGATTACCTCAAACCAAATTCCTATATTACTGTGTTGTCATCTTTCAGTTTTAATAAATCCCATTACTCTTTAATATTTATATTCATATTAATCAGGATACATTTACTAACTTATGCAAGGCATTCATAAGACAGTTTTTGGACACAAATTTTGACCAAATATTTGCCACATTGTCACCTTGGTAAAAAAGGATACATTGTTCTTCATGCAAGTCTTGACTTCTGTAGTTAAATATGCAACCTTTGTTAAAAATTACCAATAGGATGATCCCAGATGGTGGAGGACTAAGTGGAAGCTATACTAGCTATACTAGCCTCCCCCAGGAACAATCTGGAATTACAGCTAAATTATAGAGAAATAATTCAGTATAACCATCTGAAAAATAGCTGGAGAAAACCTTATAACCACAGACAGACAGAAGAAACTACTTCAACACAACTGGTATGGAGTGCGAAGGAGATGTGATAGGGCTGGCTGGCCTTCCATGGATGGGCTCCCCAGCCTACACGATGAGAACAGAAAGAAACCCAGATAACATCCAGGTGTGAATAGCAGCCGGGTTTCTGTTTGCCAGGGAGAGATGGCTGGAGACACAGAAAGACTCTTTAAGGACCAGTGCATAAAATTTTATTTGCATCCAATTACACTGGGCTCTGGCAAAGGCGGGTCAGAGTGAACCAGAGATACTTGAGGAGAGTCTGGGAATGTGGCTTAGGGGAGAAAACTGAAGGAACAGTTGACAGGATCCCTGTGTTTAGTCATTACCCATAGGGCAGAGCCATCTTGCTCAGACAGACCACAACCCTCCAAGTGGCATCACCCTGAGGGGAGGCAATAACCCAACCCACAGAAATTACTATGCCCCATGTAGTGGTACTTAATTCTGACTGCTCATTACAGATTGACTAGATTAACAATTGAAGGAGATAACCACAGAAAATGGATAACTGGTAGTCTTGAACAGGGTGTCTAGGGCCATACTGGAACACCATATGACATCAGCAAGGGAGGGTCCAGAAAGACAAAACACTGGTAAACAGTAGATTCTACTGAGACAAATTCCACCACAATCTTCTTCATGATTTGCATTATTTTCTCTCCTGCATAGCTTTTTAACAGTCATTTCTTGTCCTTCAAGTTTGTGTCTGTTATGACATTAGTTTTTATATTATTATTTATTTCAAATCTCATATTTTGCTCCTCCCATCTCTTACTCCATTTTACCTTCTTCTTTCCTCTTCTTATTTTCGTTTTAAATTTTAGTTTCTCTTTTGCTATGACTTCTTTCCATTCCACACTCTCCCCATTCCAGTTTCTCAAAACCATTTTTCTTGTCAGTAGTCATCTCACATTCTTGTTCTTATTCTTAAAATACCCTTATCCTCTCCCCACTTTTATCAATATTTGCTCCTTGGTTGAGGATATGGTGATTGTTGCATTGTTTCAATTTTATTTCTAGATCCTAATTATTTTTGTATTTCAAATCTCAGATTTTACAGTGCCCTCTTCTATGCCATTTGCCTTCCTCCTACACTTGCTTTTCATTTTAAATTTAAATTTTTACCTGTCTTAACCTGGTTTTCATTCCTCACCTTTAGTATTCTTTTTTCCTCTGTTCTGTCAAAAACACTTCTCTTTTCTCTAGACATCTCTTAAGATTTTCCTTCTTTCTTTTTTCACTCTTATTCCCATTCCTTCTATATGAATCTTTGCTCATTTGTTGTTGATAGTGCTGTGGTGGATATTTTTCTCCAATTTGGTTCTGATTTTTCTCTTTTCTACGTCCCTCACTAAATAAATATATATATAATTTTTGTTTAAACTTAATACTATATGCTTCCCTTCTTTTACTACATTCTGCTTTCATCCTTCCTTTTTATTTACGATATAAATTTTACTTTTTCTCTTCACCGTGTCTCTATACCTTACTCTTTTATTGCTCCTCCATCTACCCTCTAAACTTCATTTTTCTTTCAGTTAGTCATCTGATATCTGTATTTTTCTTTCTTAATATAGTCATAATATCTTAACACCTTTATTAATATTGGCTCATTTGCTGTTGATAGTGTGATTGTGGGTGGGGGTTATTTTTGTGAATGTGGGTTTGTTTCCTAGGCTGTTTTTTTTTAAATATGTTTTATTGATTATACTGTTACAGTTGTCCCAACTTCCCTTCCCTCTGCTCCCCTCCACCTGGTGCCCCCCCTCCCTCCAGTTGTCCCCCCCTTTTAGTTCATGTCTCCCGGGCTGTTTTGCTTTGTTCTGATAACACCTGTACAACACCATACAAGACATGGTGGGTGGAGTGACTCTTCATCAGCCAGCCAAAGGGAAGACCCACCAAACAACACAAACCAAAACTCAATTAAAACCAGAGAGACTACATAAAAGGCATCCCAAGAGAATCAAGTTCAGGAGATCAAGAAGACTGCACCACTGAATCCCACAGGTTTTGTACCATTGAAGGTCATGACACAAGGACAGGAAGTCAAAAGATTAATCTAATAACCAGACACAAACAATAAGAGTTACGTAAAATGGGGAGACAAAGAAGTAATGCCCAATCAAAAGAAAAGGAAGAAGCCCCCAAAAGAGTGACAAATGAAATAAAGGCATGCAAACTATCAGACATTGAGTTCAAAATAATGGTTATAAGGATGGATGCTCAGTGAGCTCAGTGAGAACTACAGAGAATTCCAGAGAAGCTACAAGAAACTTACTGAGAACTACACCAGCATGAAAAAGGACATTGAAACTATCAGTTAGATCCAGGAGGAAATGACGAACACAGTAAAAAGAATTAAAAGCAGGCTTGATGAAGCAGAGAATCAAATTAGTGAGCTGGAGGATAAGGCAGAAATATATTCCCAGAGAGAGCAACAAAACAAACAAACAAACAAAGACTTAAAAATAACAGAGTGTTTAAGGGAGAAGTAAGGCAGCATGACATAATAATATCCATTCCATAGGAATACCAAAAAGAGAGGAAGAGGAGCAATGAATAGAAAACCTGTTTGAAAAAGTAATGACAAGAAACTTACCTAAATTGATGAAAGAAACAGTCATACAAGTACAGGAAGCACAGAGAGTTTCAATCAAGGTTAACCCAAAGAGACTCACTGTAAGACACATCTAATTAAAATGGCAAAATTTAAAAACAAAGAGAGAATCTTAAAGACATCAAGGGAGAAATAGCTAGTCATATACAAGGGAGCTCAGATAAGACTATCAGCTGATTACTCAACAGAAACACTACAAGCCAGAAGGGAATGGCAAAAAATACTCCAAGCAATGAAAAGCAAGGACCTGCAACCAAGACTGCTCTACCCAGCAAGGCCCTCTTTCAAAATGGAAGGTGAAATAAGAAGTTTCCAAGACAAAGGAAGACTAAAAGATTACATCTCCACCAAACCAGCATTGCAAGAGATGCTAAAGGGAATACTTTAAGAAAAAGAAGAAAAAAAGAGAGGGAGAGGAAACAGGCACAAAGGGAAAAATGGCAATGAATAAGTTTTATCAATAATAACCTTAAATGTAAATAGATTAAGTGCTCTAATCAAAAGACATATAGTAGCTAAATTGATAAGAAAACATGCCCTGCATATATGCTGTCTACAAGAGACACACCTCAGATAAAAGACCTACACAGACTGAAAGGGAAAGTGTGAAAAAAAATATTTGAAGCAAATGGACATGGAAAAAAGCTGTAATAACAATGCTTGTATCAGATAAAATAGATTTCAAAACAAAGGCCATGAAAAGAGACAAGGACACTACATAATACATAAGGGAATAATCCATCAGGAATATATGCACCCAACATAGGAGCACCCAAATATATGAGAAAAATCTTCGAGGACTTCACAAAAGTTATCAACAGCAACACATTCATAGTAGCGGATTTTAACACATTATTGTCAACAATGCATAAGTCTTCCAACTAAAGACTCAAAAGGATACTGTGGCATTGAACAACAGTCTAGCTCAAAAGGACTTAATTGATATATACAGAACTTTCACCCCAAAGAAGCTAAATATACATTCTTTTCAAATGCACATGGAACATTTTCAAAAATAGGCCACATGGTAGGACACAAAACAACCCTCAACAAATTCAAGCAATTTGAAATCATATCAAGCATCTTCTCAGATGACAATGACTTGAAACTAGAAACCATACTCGAGGAAAAAAAACTTAAAAACATTCAAATATATGGAGACTGAGTAATATGCTATTAAATAATGAATGAGTTAACAATGAGATCAAGGAAGAAATAAAAAATTATGGAAACAACAACAACAACAAAAATGAATACACAACAGCCCCAAACCTATGGGACACAGTGAAGGCAGTCCTGAGAAGGCAGTTCATAGCAATATAGACCAACCTAGAGAAGATAGAAAAATCTCAAATAAACACCCTAACCTTACATCTACAAGAACTAGAGTAACAAAGCCAAGAGCAAGTAAAAGTAAGCAAATAAAAAAGATAAGAGGACAATTAAATGAAACAGGGACTAGTAGAACAATTCAAAGGATCAATAAATCCAGGAGATGATACTTTGAAAAGATATACAGAATTGATCATCTTTTAACCAGGCTCATCAATAAAAAAAAAAGAGAGAGAGAGAACCCAAATAAATAAAATCAAAAGTGAAAGACAACAAATCACAACTGATACCACAGATATACAAGCGATTGTAAGAGATTACTATGAACAACTATATGCCAAGAAATTTGACAACCAGGGCAAAATGCACAAATTTCTAAAAACATATGATTTTCCAAAACTGAATCAACAAGAAGTCAAAAGCCTGACTAAACCAATAACAACTAGTGAAATTGAAGTAGTAATCAAAAAACTCCAAATACATGGAAGTCCTGGACCAGATGGCTTCACAGGCAAATTTTACCAAACATTTAGGGAAGAGCTAACTCAGCCTTTCCTAAACTATTCCAAAAAATTCAAAAAGAGGGGCGACTCTAAAGACTCTTTTTAGGAGGCCAGAATCATCCTAATTCCAAAACCAGGTAAACACAACAAGAAAAGAAAACTATAGGCCAATATCACTGATGAACATAGATGCTAAAATCCTCAACAAAATATTGGCAAGCCAGATCCAACAATACATTAAAAAGATCTACACCATGACCAAGTGTGAGTCATCCCAGAGATGCAAGGATGGTATGATATTTGCAAATTAATAACTGTAATACAACACAAACACATAAATAAAATGAAATGTAAAATCACATGATCACATTAATAGATGCTATAAAAACAATTGATGAAGTACAGCACCTATTAATGATAAAAACACTCAGCAAAATGGAAATAGAGGGAGCATACCTCAACATAATAAAGGCCATATATGAGACACATATAACCAACATCATACTAAAAAGAAACCAAAAAGCTTTCCCCCTAAGAACAGGAACAAGATAAGGGAGTCTGCTTTCACCAGTTTTATTCAACATAGTATTGGAAGTTCTAGCCACAGTGATCAGACAAGAAAAAGAAATAAAAAGCAATTAAATTGGAAAAGAGGAAGTATAAGTGTCATTATTTGCAAATGACATGATAGTGTACAGAGAAAACCCTATAGGCTCCGCCCAAAAACTACTCAATCTAGTAAGTGAATTTCGTGAAATAGTGAGATACAAAGTTAATATTCATAAGTCAAAGGCATTTTTGTACCCCAACAATGAAATATCAAAAACAGAACCTGGGGGGGAAATCTCATTTACTACAACAAGAAAAATAAAGTACCTATGAATAAACTTAACCAAGGACATATAAGATCTGTACTCAGAAAACTATAGAACATTGAAGAAAGAAATTAAGTAAGATACATATAAATGGAAGCAAACAGCATGCTCATGGATTGAAAGTATTAACATCTTTAAAATGTTTATACTACCCAAAGCAATCTATAGATTCAACACCGTACAATTTAAAATACCAGTGAGACATTTCACAGATCTAGAACAGATATTTCAAAAATTTATATGGAATCCAAATAGATCTTGAATACCCACAGCTATCTTGAGAAAGAAGAACAAAGTAGAACTGATTGCAATATCTGATATCAAAATATATTACAAGGCCACTGTAATCAAGACAGTCTGGTACTGGCATAAAACCAGAAACATGAATCAATGGAACAGAATAGAGAGCCCAGAAATAAACCCCTCTCTCTATGGTCAATTAATAAAACAAGCAGTAGCATAAAACAGAGTTAAAATAGCCTCTTCAACAAACGGTGTTGGGAGAACTGGAATGGTACATGCAAAAAAATGAAACTAGACCACCAACTTACACCACACACCAGAATGAACTCAAAATGGGTAAAGGACTTAAATGTAAGCTTGACACTATAAAAGTCCTAGAGAAAATGATAGTAGAATTTTGGATATCCAACACAGCCATATTTTTTTGCAATATATCCTTTAGGGAAAGGGAAATAAAGGAAAGAATAAACAAATGGGACTACATCAAATTTAAAAGCTTCTGCGTGGCTAAAGAAAACATCATCAAAATAAAAAGGGTACCAACTGTATGGAAAATATATTTTCCAATGATACCTCAGACAATGATTTGATCTCCAAAATATATAAAGAAACATATAACAATATCAGGAAGACAATCCAATTTAAAAATGGGCAAAGAACCTGAACAGATACTTCTCCAAGGAGGACACACACAGGGCCTGCAGATATATGAAAGGATGCTCAACATCACTAACCATCAGAGGGATACAAATTAAAACCACCTTGAGATACCACCTCACACTGGTCAGAATGCCCATCATCAACAAATTAACAAATAAAAAGTGCAGGCAAGGATGTGGAGAAAAGAACCTTAGTGCACTATTGGTGAATGCAGACTGGCGCACTGTGGAAAACAGAGAGGAATGTCCTTAAAAAACTAAAAATGGAACTTCTTGTGATCCAGTGATTCTACTGCTGGGATTATACCCTAAGAATTCTGAAACACCAATTCATAGCAGTATGTTCATAGCAGTATTATTTACAATAGCCAGTTGTTGGCAGCAGTCTAAGTGCCCATCAGTAAGTGAGTGGATCGAAAAACTGTACTACAAAGAACTGTAGTAGTCCCTCTCTATATCGTGGTTCACTTATTGCAGCCTCACTGTATCGCAGGATTTTTAAAAATATTACTTTAAATTATTTATCATGGAGTTTTTGCTATACAGTCATTGTGGGATTTTGCAGTACTGTATAGGTATGTTGTTAAAGTTATGTAGGTTTAAGAGTGTAGGGAACTTCCGGCCAAGATGGAGGCTTAGACTGACATGCTCGGTCTCCCTCTACTACTGGAAAGGAATACAGCTAACTTAAAACAAAAGATAACTAGAAATTCCAGAAAATAAAACTACACTGAAGCCCAATATATGAAGTTATAAACCAGCGGTGCTCGTTGGACAGGTAGGAGGGGCAAAATTAGGCGGTGCTGTTTGCGGTAGCAGCAGGGACAGCGGCAGGGAGAGCAATCCCAACTGCAGTTGAGCCCTGCCAGCTTGCAATCCCAATGCTGTGAAAGTCAAGCCCCGCATTGCCTTGGACGGTGAGGCCCAGAGGGCAGGAGGACAGTCCAGTTGTGCAGCAGAGAATAACAGCAGGAATTCATCTTGGACCCCCTCCCCAACTCAAAGCGCCATAGCGCAGCAAAAAAGTTAGGGATCACCGCCAGTCGCAGGGTTGTGATGAGTACACAGGGCTCCACCCCCTATAGCCTGCCCAAGAATCAAAGCTATCAAAATGCAGCAGACAACTATAGAAATCCTGGTGGTGCAGATCACCAGGCAGGAGATGAAGAATCTGACAAACAAATAAGAAACCTTTCAGAGGCTCAATTCAGAGATATAGTCATTAGGTGGCTTACAGAATTAACAAAAGATTTGGAACAAGATAAGAATACTGAAAAGAATGAAAACACATACGAGGCAAGTAGTGAGGAAGTAAAATCCAGAGATCAAATCAACAAACTGGTACATAGGGAAGGAACAAACAGTCAACCAGTGTGGAAAGAGGAAACAGAAAGGGGAGTGAGGAAAGGATCAGAAATCTCTGGGACAGCTATGAGATCAAACATACGGATTATAGGGTTGCCAGAAGGCAAAGAAGAAGAACTAGAAATTGAAAAATTATGTGAAAAAGTAATGAAGCAGAATTTCCCAAACTTGGGAAAGGAAATAGACTTACAGTTTCAGGAAGCACAGAGAGCTCCAGAAAAACTGGACCAGGGAGAACCACTCCGAGACACATTATAATTAAGTTGTCAAAAATTAAACATAAGAAGAGAATCTTAAAAGCAGCAAGAAAGAAGAAAAGAATCATGTACAAAGTGGTCCCAATTAGACTATCAGTAGACTTCTCAAGGGAGACCCTGCAGGCAAGAAGGGATTGGCAAGAAATATTCAAAGTAATGAAAATCAAAAACCTATACCCACAAATACTCTATCCAGCAAAATTCTTGTTCAAAATAGAAGGGCAGAGAAAATGCTTCCAGGACAAATAAAACTGAAAGAGTTCATTAGATCCAAACCACTATTATATGAGATGTTAAAGGGACTGCTTTAGAAAGAGGAGGATCAAAGTTATGAACATTAAAATGAAAACTGCATCACAACAACCAACAACAGAGGCTAGGGAATTGAAACAAAGGCAAACTAAATAGGCAACAAAAGTGGAAAAAGAACTATAGGCATGGAAACATTTTGGGGGGAGGGCAACAGGGAGGGGGAAGGGGGAAAGGGAGGGAGATGGTACAGGAATTAAGAAGCATAGTAGGAGGGAATGGAGTAGACAGGAAGAGGTTGAGAAGAATTATATGCACAACCAATGGACATGGACTAAAAGGGGGGGACAACTGGAGGGAAGGGGGCCACCTGGTGGAGGGGAGCAGAGGGAAGGGAAATTGGGACAACTCTAAAGGTATAATCAATAAAACATTTTTTTAAAAGTGTAGAATATGTTTAAGAACATAAGTAGTGTTTATAAAAATGTGGAAAAGGTTAATAAGGGACTGGGAATGTTTTATAAGTGTGTGGGAAGGGTGTATAAAGCCTTAAAATATATATAAATACTAAAATAAACATAAGGTTCCTACTTTGCGGATTTTCACCTATCTTGGGGGGGGGGGTCGTGTCTAGAATGTAATACCTGCGAAAAGTGAGGGAATACTGTACATTTACACAGTGGAATACTATGCCCAGAAATAAAGAAGGAACTCTTCTACCTTTCGCAACAGCATGAATGGAAATGGAGAGTATTATTCTAAGTGAAATAAGCTAGTTGGTGAAAGAGAAATACCATATGATCTCACCTAATAAGGAACCTAATGAACAAAACAAACAAATGAGCAAAATAGAACCAGTGGCATGGAAACAAGGAACAGACTGACAGGGATCAGAAGGGAGGGAAGGGGATAAAGGGGGAAAGAAGGGGAAGGATCTAGTCAAGCAACAGGTAAATGACCTCTGTAGGCATGGACAACAGGTTGGGGATTGACTATGGGAGCAGGAGGATGGGTGGTGCTGGGGAATGCGAAGGTGGAAAATTGGAATAAGTGTAATAGAACAACAATAAAAAATAAATAAAAACTACCACTAGGGTTTAAAATTGTCTTGTAATTTCTCAGTTAATACAATTATTGCAATCAAAGACTTTGTTGGAGCAGTGTGACCTAAGGCTGATGACAGGTTTAGACTTTAGTCATTTTGTATTTGGTATATTTCTCATGTATTTTTTAAATTATTTAAATTTGTTCTTCTATCTTACCTAAATACTTTTAATATCTCAAAATGAGTCTTCCACTTCAATATTCTATATAGCTCACAATTTTTATTTATTTCTGCATTCATCAAGTGTAACAATCTAAGTCCTTCATTGCATTAGGTATATAGTTTATTTAAAAAGACAGCTATTTCATTTAATTTTTGAATTTTCCTCTTAAATTTAAAACAAGTTTTATATTCACCTGCCCACCATGTAATACTAAAAGTAAAAATAAACATTTAAAAGTAAATTTCAGGTGATTTTCTATGTACATTTTTATTATTTATGGGAATGTCAATTAAAGTATCTTCAGAGATCTTAAAACCATTATGGTTTAAGTGTCTCCTGTCTAGCAGCCTGTTGCAGAACTTATTAACTTTTCACTGAAGACAAAGAAAAAAGGAGAACAAAAACACTGATAACTAAGACTACGTACTTTTTGTCAAAATCTGGCAAGACTATCCAGGAACTATATGGTTGGTAGAGCTCTGGTGAGACAAATATAAAATATTAGTGCTCGCATTCTGGCATTTCCCTTATTCTTGACTGTAAGTCAGAATCAGAGGATCACAAGGAAGAGATGGCCCATGTGACAATTACTGACAGAGGCTTATTGCTGGAATATGTGCACTGGCGTCTTCAGCAGACCATCACCCTGGGTTCGTGCCCAAGGCTGAATATATTCAGGCACCTTCTTGGAATATGCAAATGAAAGGTTATACTACTTGAAACAAGATTATATTGCTTACTTAGTTGTCCTAATTTGTTTTACTTGCTTTACATCAATACATCTGAAAAAATGGGTCAAGAATGAGGTCCTGAGGCCAACATTAAATTTGGAGCATCCTTTTTATCAGAGACCTTACCAAGCCACCGTGAGGGAAGCTCCCCTTCTAGAGCTTGGCCTGTTCCCCAAACAGCATCATCCAGAGTACCAGTGTAGCTTTCAGTTAATATAGGAGATAGAGAAATGTGTAGAAGAGATCCCTTGATCCTACTTTCTTAGAAAGACCCATGGACATGAACAACAAAGTGGGGAATGACTGGTGAAGAGAGGGTGGGCGGGACAGGGGAGAGCAATGGGAGTAAAATGGGACAACTGTAATAGAACAATAAAAATAAATAAATAATAGAATTTAAAATATTTTAGTGTACTTAAAAATGATCAAAATAGCATAAATAAAACACTTCTAGAAAATTTTTAAAAAAACAGAAAATGCTTTGTGAACAATTCAATACGTGGGGGAAATCAAGTTATATCAAACACTATTGTACCTACTGTGTGTCCAACATTGTAGGAACTCGGGCTTGAAATCTATAGGAACACAAGAGTACAAATATACTAATGTGCTTTAATTTCACTCTTAAGTTACTCTTCTAGACATCAGGGAGCATGAAAATAAAATTATTGTGGATGAACTAATACTTTGATTTTTATTATATCCATGTCCAGCAAAGTAAGCAAGATCAACACTTTGTTATTGAAAAGCAAATATTTTAGAACTTTTATTCCTTTCAGTTTTTAAATGTCAATAATGAAGTCGTGTAGGGGCTTTGACTTCTTAATCCTTAAATTATAGTTCAGATAGCTAATTGAAAAGTTTTTGTACATGTCTTATTTACTTCTCATTCCTTCCACTAACCCATAAATGTATGGCCATAAAGTGTGAGGGAACAAGGAGATATTAAGTAATTTTCTTTAAGATACTTTAAAATGTGAATATTCATTATGGCATTGTACATGTTGTCCTTAATTGAAGCCTTCACAAACAAAATACACTGTGGTTTAAATCAATTCAAGACAAATAATTATATTAAACCAGTAATAAAAAATGCTCCATTTTGATTGTTCCTTCAACTGATATATCTACATCCCTGTAGTCTTAATGACAGTCTTCCATTGCTCCAAAAGTTATTTTTTTTATCTTCACCCAAGGATATGTTTATTGATTTTAGAGAGAGTGAGAGAAAGAGAGAGAGAGAGAGAAAGGGAGAGGAAGGGAGACAGAGAAACATCAATGGTTGCCTCCTGTATGCACCCCAACTGGAGATCAAACCTGAAACCTAGGTACGTACCCTGACCATAAATTGAACCTGCAACCTTTTGGTGCATGGGATAATGCTCCAACCAACTGAGCCACCTGGCCAGAGCTTTAATAGGTTTTTTTGTGTGTGTTTGTGTGTGTGCTTTATAAAGTATTTAGTAGGCATCACATCTATATAGGTGAGTGTCTTGTATCATGGGTGATGATTATTCTAAGTATCAGAATGAGATGAGGGAATGAGGTATATCTATACCTATATGTCTGTACCTAATTCCATATCCATATTCATATTCATATGTATATATTTATCTATATTCATACTCATGTTCATATCTATTCTATGTATATGTAGTCCAGCTTAGAGTTAACAAGGGCAAACATCTTGACAAAGCCCATTAAATGATATATCCCTCTCACAGGGTGATTAGAGCATGAATTTTTCAGTAACCCACAGCAGATTACTGCTTCAAGAAGATGCTAGAGAGCCAGGGCAGCTGGGTGGGAGGCAGTGGTATGCTTAGAAATGTGTAAAATATTTAACAAACATTTTGAAATTGGGGAGTCTGGATTGGTAGCATTTGCTAATTTTCATAGTGTAAATGCTCCTACCATGGCCAATTTCAAGTTAACAACATGATATTGCTAAATATGAAATTAGAGCAATTGCACACAATTGCAGCTCCAGCACACTACAGATGGGGCCACCAGTTTTCCTCACCACCTTCAGTCAGAGATGGCATATGCACTCACATATACACATGCACATATATATACATATCAAAAAAATTTTCTTGCAAAAACTGTTTTTTTGATAACCCTATCTGAAGCACATAGTTTCCAAAGTCACTTTAGATGGAAAGAGAAAAGCAGGAGAGAGAGAGAGGGAGGAAGGGAGAGAGAGATTGCAAAAAATGCATGCCCTTTACTAATTATCCTTGCCAAAGTTACACATCATTTCCATTTCCATCCCAGTGATGTGAACCTCTGATACTACCCCACTTCTATGCTAGTAGGCTGAGTAATGTAATTTAGCTATGTGCCCAGCATCGAGGAAATAGGGATGGCAGGTATATTAGTTACCTTTTGCTAAACAATAGGCCACCCAAAAACATATGGCTTATGAAAACACTCTTAATTTTTGCTCATGAATTTGTGAGTCAGCTGATAACCCTGCTAGTCCAAGCCAAATTCAGCCTATTGGGACTGGGCTCACTTTTGCATCTGCAGTCAGCTAATATATGAGTTAGTTCATCAGCCAGAGTCTGTGCTTCTGGGGCATGGCTGACTGTTAAGGGGAAAGGGTCGACAGGGTCTATAGCCATCATACAACAGGCCAGGCTAAGGTATTAATGTGGAGGCTCAGGGTTTGAAAAGCTGCAAGACTAAGTTGCAACTCACAAGTTTTTTCTGATTCTTTGCTTAGGTTGCTTTTTCTATGGTCTCACTGACCAAAACAAGTCACATGGCTAACTCCAGAGTGGGAGGTAACTGCCAAGGCTGTGTATACAGGGAGGTGGGTTCAATTTCAGGCTCTGCCATACATGCTAAAAGTAATTTGAAAAACACTAGCTTAGTATAATAATCAATTCTTCCTAACAGCATTTCTATTTCACTAGGCATGTATTTCTTCTCATTAAAATCTAGTTTGTGTTGTAGAATCAGGAGTTGGTGATTGAAAAATATTAATAACAGTAATAAATTTTTGTGTGACAATTTATGATTTAACATCTAGTGTTAATTCTTACAGAGTCAAAGATGTGCTCACATTGGCCAAGAGCTGAAAGTGTCTTACTAAACCCTTCTTTCTTCTGCCTACAATTTGACTTCCACATGTACTGGATTCTCTCACCTGGCTCACTGTCCAGGAAAGAGAGAAAACTAATCAAGACTTCATAGTGGGCAGGGTTTTTATGACTATGATAAACTATCAGTGCCTGTACAGAAAGTCA
This sequence comes from Furipterus horrens, assembly GCF_987537825.1. NCBI lineage: Eukaryota > Metazoa > Chordata > Mammalia > Chiroptera > Furipteridae > Furipterus > Furipterus horrens. The sequence continues at coordinate 58,222,124 of NW_028327182.1, read as the reverse complement.
TTTGTGGTTTTCCCTCCATCCTCTGGCTCTCCAAGGACATGCCTGGGGTAGGAAGATTGGAAGGCAGAGCTTCTCAAGACATTTGTTGGTTCTGTTTTCAGTATTGATATAAATATACTTCCTTTTTAATACAAAGTCTGTATATTGGACAGAATTATCTTGTATATTGATTTTAGAAGTAACTAATATCCAGATATCTTCCTAATAGAGGAAGTGAAAGATGTACCACTTGCAAATGGGAGCTTTATTTTAGGTTGTATGCATTTGGTCTTTTACATTATATTCTTGTTCTTATGCTCATGGCTCATATGCAAGATGGTTTCTGAGACTTTCACCTTGTAATTGCATTGTTCTTCAAATATGTTTATTTAGAAATCTGATTAAAACATAACTTTTGGTACATGGCTGATACAATGTTCATCGCATGAAACTTGTTTACCAAGGTAGGACTTTTTTTCGCTTAGTCACCAGTTTAAAGAAAAATTTTATTTCTGAGCTGTACTATTATTATCTTAATTTATCCTTATTGGAACCTCCAAGGCCAGAATTTTGACTCATTGAATGTTTGCCTGCAAAGTCTTCATCATCTTTAAGACACTATTTTGTAGGAAAAATTACTGAACAAATTAATATAAATAACTCATAGGAAGTACATAAACAGTTATTCCACTAAAAATGAGATCACTTAAGACCTTTTGAAAGTCTATGAATTTTCATGCTCCTTCTCAAGATTAGTTATCCCTTTGATTTGCATATCCCTGTGAGGCCTTCTTTCTTTCCCCATAAATAACTAATTGCATTTCTGCCTTTAAATGTTTAGAGTATTTTCAAATACAGTAATAATATTAAGTGTTATGGAACACCAGATGCCTGCTATGGGCTAGATTGTACTAAATAATTATATTCATGTTACAACCTAGAAATATAGATGTTATCACACCCATTTCCCATGTATGAAAACTGAGTCACAGAGAAGCTAAATCATGCACAGAGTCAACATTTGAACTCAGCTCAGCCTGTCTTTAGAAGTGATGTTCTTTTATACCCTGGTGATCTTGTACTCTTTGTAAGGAATGGATTGTCTTCAGCTTTCAAATATAGGGTTTGCAAACTCTTGGCAAAGGAACTGCTTCTCATTTTTCTTTAAAATATAGAGCAGAGTCAAATCCATTTTGACTGCCCAGTAGAAGGCAAGAGGGCCCCTCCTTTGGAATCAAAATATCTGCGACTACTTTTTAACTCATTGAGCTTGGAAATCTACTTATTCTTACCTGTTTCACCATATATGAAAGGGAATAACAAAAGCACCTGTCTCACAGGGTTGTTGAAAATTAAATGAAGTTTTACATCAGCATCCAATATGATTGGAATGAAGCTTAACACAAACCAACACTCAAATTTAGTTCTTAATTTTGATAATGCATTTAGTTGGTGTCAGTTTGAATTCAGTGAGGATCCTTATCCATGTTTGTCATAGACTTCACAGTCTCTTAAGAACACTCCTTTTACAGTAGGACACAGAACTAATATAAAGAAAAATGATGTGCTTGTTCTTCTGCTTGAGATTGAACCCAGTACTACTGCTCCAGATCCATCATCTTACTGCATGTTATAAAACAAAGTAAGATGGAAACTTTGATTAGTGTAATGAGTTTACATCTGTACAGAAAAATTTTCCAGAGACCCCTCTTGGCAAGTTGCGTTGGTTGGGACACTTTGGACTATAGAATTTTGTAGTACTAGGCACTTGCATACAATCATGCTTCATAGGAGACAATTTGAGCAGTGTGTGTCAAAATTACTAACAATGATTGTATTAATTCCCTGTTGTTTTCATAACAAATTACCACAAACTTAGTGACTTAAAACAATACAAATGTATTATTTATAGTTTAACAGGTCCAAAATGGGTCTCATTGGCATCAACAAGGCCATTACTTCTGGAGATTCTAAGGAAAAAACTGTCCCCTTACCTTTTCCAGATTATAAAGCCCACCTTCATTCCTAGCTTTCATGAAAGTGTCTGTGATGGTGTCTTCAGAATACCCCTCCAAATGGTTGAAAAAACAACACATAATTTTGTCTTTATGAAGCCAACCAAACTGGTTTAGTTGAATTTTTATCTTGGAATTGGAGTTGGAGAGGAGGTAGACATCCACTTTTGTGATGATGTCCCATAATATGTTACTATAGTATTCCAGCCAGTGTTATATTCTTGTCAGTGATTATAGACTTTTAGGATCATGAAATTGTGAATTTGTAAAAGATTGTATAGGTCATCCAGTTTAACCTGCTATTCAAGGAATATCCACTACAATATGGGCTCTGAAACTTTACTATGCACATTGGGGACTTTGTAAAAATACAGATTCTGATTCAGCAGGTGAGAGATAGGGCCTGAGATTATCTGCATTTTTAATATTCTCCCAAGAAATTGATGGTCCAGGGATTGCACTTTTCATAGCAAGGCTCCTGAGCATTTTTGACAACTACTGCTGCCTTGGGGATGATTCTGTTAATAGCGCATCGTATTTTGGTAATTTCAACTGTTACATACAGAAATCAGTCATTCTTGAATCAAAGCCAAACTAAATATATATGCAAAACTTGTCAGATTTAATATATATATATAAACCAAAATGACATGACAATTAAAAGGAACTTTAAAAATTTAATACAAATTCAGGATCTCAGGGAACTTATGCTAAATATCTATATATAAACATATAGATATATATACACTCATATGTTTATGTGTGTTTATATCTCTATATAAATATTCTAGCCATACTAAATAATACAGTTGGGAAAAATCTCAAGTTATATAATACTATATTGTGGCACTGACTCAAGTCTAACATTTTTTTCATTAACTTTTACAAGAAAATAAAAAATTGAAGGGGATAAATTTGAACTGTCTTATAGATACAGGCATATATAGTGTTTCAGGCCTTCTACTTAATGTAGAAGCCCATAGCCAGTTTCAAACATTGATTGAATTGAATTGAGTTGAAGTGGTCCATGTTACCAGCTCTAACTTTAAAGTTCCAGTTACTGGTTTTAATATTTAAATTTAGCTACTGTACATACTTATCACCTTAATTCTTATTTAATATTTTGAAAGTATTACTTTGAAGAAAGCTAAGCAATGGTGATTATAGTGTATCAGAATGTATTGTAACTGATTATTTTAATGACTCTGTACCAACAAGGACACATAGACATTCAGACAAAAAGACAGCCTTATTATAATGACGGCAACAAAGTGAAGCTGTGACAGTTACAAAATCAATTTTAAAGTTCTTTGACAGCCATGCCTAAAAGCTTTGTTTGGAACTTTCAGTAATAACAGTTTACTTAAGATAAATTCGCAGCTAAGGAAAATAGAAAGTTATGGCTTTTCTGTCATGCTGATAAAGTCAAAATTAGTTAAAATGCCTTTAATAGAACATTATGATGAAAGGAGTATAGAAAAGGAATAATAGTTATGGAATTTGATTCTCATGATACAAGAAAGAGTAAATAACACTGAAAACTCTAATAAGAATAGAAACTTGCCAATGGATTTGCTTATCTATGTTATGAAGGTCAATAGTTCCAACAAGTAAATTGAGGTAAATTTAAGTATGTGGATTGGCAATTCTAGAATTTGATTTTGTATCATCTCTAAAATAAAATTAAAGGCAAATGGATGTGGGAATGCATCAATAGCCATGGCGACACAAAAGCCTTACTAAATATCTGCTTTTCCAATAGCTCTGTCATCTCTCAAAGTATTAGATCTCATCTCTTTTATTTATTTCACTTGGCTGTGGACTCCATCGAATATACTATATATTAATTCTTTTCCAGTTTTATGATTATGTCTAAAATGTTTTCATCTTCAGTAGCTTTTCCTCTTAACAGAATAAAGCAATAGTTCTGTGGTGTCAGTTTTTTTTTAAAAATGATTTCTTCATACAGTCAACATTAAGGATAAAAACTACCTAACTCACCAATGAAAATTAAGATATGGGCTATACACAAGTTAAATGAAATATACGTATTTTCTACTTTTAACTAAAAGTTTCCAAAACTACCTCCTTAGTTATTTGGAGGTGCCTGAAGACAAAGATTCCTTTGCTAACCTTATTCTTCAGTAACTGACATTCATCAAGTTATCTTAGAAGCACTGTTCTGCACAGCAGCATGTCACAAAGATGTTGCATGCCCAGGTCTAAGTGCATGATTATGTTTAATTGTAAGGTTTAGCTCTTTGTTAAGAGCTCATTTGTTTTGCCTCCTCAGCAAATGATGAGATCATCAGTTTTCCACATGTTTATCCTGAGCATGGTGACTGTGGATGTGATAGTAGCTGCTAGCAACTATCACAAAGGAGAGAGCTTCCGAAGGCAATATGATGAGTTCTATCTTGCAGAGGTAAGCTGCTCACTGGAGTAAAGTTATAAAGTTACCTTTCATAAATGTGAATATTAATTTCAATTTGTTAATTATTTGAGTTCAACCAAAGCTGCTTCTTAAGTATTTACCTTGGTCACTTTGTTGCCCGATTGATTTTCTGTCATGGGCCTAAGTAACTTGCCCACAGTGTGTTGCATTGCCAAAGTAACCCTTTGCCCTGGGTATTTCTCTTGCCATCTTGCTATTTTCCTATCCACCACTCATATTCTCTTCCTTTTTCATGTTGTGTAAGTCTGTTTCCTACTAAGCGTAAGCAAGCACAAATTCAGATTTTATCAAGCAAGTCAGCTCAACAGTACCAAAGATGGGGCTGGAGGAAAACTGAAATAGATAATATAATCATTTCTGTACTGAAGAGTGAGCTGTTACAACCTGCATTAAAGATGTCAAGCCAAAAGCAGATAGCTTTAGTGAGTAAATAAGCATCTTTTAGTATGCTACATACAAGATAGAGTTTTAGAGAAGTAACTTTTATTGATTTGGTAACTTTGTCAATATTTAATTCTTACATATTTCAATGATTTCCAGAGACCACTGTTTTGTCATTGAAAAATTATTTCTAAAATGTATCTTAGAATTCAGTGATTACATATTTGTGGGAAAACTGATTGACATATAATCTTTAGAAACCCATTCACCATATAAGTGAGATATGCACATACTAAATCCTATATATAAAAATGTAAACTTATGAAGCAGAAAAATTGCAATTTATTTTTATTACAAAAGCCATCACATAAAAAATCAATTTGCCATTAAGTTGAGTTCTCTTTGATATCAAGAATTCTCTCAGTGCATTTAAAAATTGACTTGGTTAATAAAAATTCAATCCACCCACACACAAACTTTTCAGAAAAATAATTTATGATATACACCTATTGAATATAAACATCTATGTGGGTATCAAGAAAATTTTCAGAAGTCACTTGTGAATTCTCCTCATCATGGAGGCTTGTTTCCTATAACAATGTATAATTTGTACCAAACTTTCAGGGGAGTAGTCTTTATGATGTGATGCTGCCTAATTATTGCATTATATATGGATCTTACAGGTTAGCTACACAGTAAATAACAAGTTTTCTATGCTGTGGAGAACCAGTGAGAGGGCTCATGAAGAAATTATATGACTGGATAAAAAGATGTGGTACATATATGCAAGGGAATACTACTCAGCCATAAAAGGTGAAATACTCCCATTGCAGCAACATGGATGGATCTTGAGAATATCACACTAAGAAAAATAAGTCAAATGAAAAAAGTAAAAAAAAAAAAAAAAACATGATTTCACCCATATGTGGAATATATAACTGTAAGCAACAATCAAACAATCAAGGCAAACAGAAACTCATAGACACCAACAACAATATTGTGGTTACCAAAGGGAAAAGGGACTGGGAGGAAGTAGAGAAGGATAAAGGAGTCAATTATATGGTGACAGTAGGCACTTGTCTTTGGGCAGTGAACACACAATGCAATATACAGATGATGTATTATACAATTGTACACTTAAAACCTATATAATTTTATTAACCAATGTCTTTCTAAAAAGGAAATTATATTCAGCACCTGGTATAATTTTGCTACAAAACCAGCATACAAAGAATGCATTGTCATGTAAAGCAGGAGGAAATACATATAAACTAAGAGTAATATTTGCAAGTGAAATTCAAACACAGGGACTAGAGGTTGAAGAAATCCCCATCAAGTTATTTCTGTTTGTCCTGTGAGTAGAAAGCAAGGTCTGCATCCAGCCTGATGAAGAGACAATGAAGTGGGAAGATTGTACAGAAAGGAGAGAGGGAAGTGGGTACTGTGGAGAATGCAAAAAAGCTAATTAAAGATACATCAACGCAATGTTGAAGATCCACCTGAATTTTGAGACTACAAATTTATATTGATAGCAATTTAGATGGGTCTGTGACTTCTTTAGGCCTTGCATTAAGGGGAGAAAAGCAACAGTAAGGTTGATTCAGTTTTAGTTTTTTCAGGCTCGTAGAGCTGAGAGTCAAAGGATCAGGGATTTGGGGTGGCTGGCAAAATATTTGAAATGATGACCTTGTGGTCTAGTTTGGATATGAAAAAAAGTGAAAATAAGAGAATGAAAGAATAACATGAAGTATAAAGAGTCTTTAAATGGTCAAAGGACAGGTGTAGTTGAAGTGCTGGAATAAAATAGCTAGAAGGTAAGATATTGATCAAAGATTGGGATCCACGATTTAGAATTTTAGAATGATTCTGAGATAATACAAAAATCTAGGGTTTTATATGGATATGAGTGGCTTAAGCAAAATGATGGAGTTGGTACAGAAATAGCAAGGAACTACCAAGCTAAGGTGTTAGCTGAATCTTCACAATGACATTGAAGTCATTCAGCATGAGGCCTGTTCTTAGGGAAAGGAGTATAGGCAGGGTCACATGGCAGTGACAGAGATTAATAGAGGTCAGCGACAGAACGAGTTGAGGCAAGGACATAGGAAACAATTTCTGTGAGTGAAGATTGAGAACATAGAAGAAATTGGTTAACATGGAACAAAACACTCAAAGGTTAGTTAAAGGCTCAGCATAGAATGAGGTGGGAAGATAGGTGAGGTGGAAGAATTGTACTATAGTGTTAGGACCAGAAATTAGAACCAGACTAATGACAGAAATACCTAGGAATAAAAAACAGAGCAGTCTACACATGATTGAAATTAAACCAGTCTCTCTAAAAGTAACAATCTGTATCTGCTCCTGAGGGAGTCCTAGAGATTAGAGATTATATTAACTTTTTGGGGGGGGGATCCAGTCCAGGGTGGGTGGCCAGTCATAAATACATATGCCACCCACCGGGAACGGAATCTTCCAATAAATTTTACCTAATTTTTTCACATGTAAAATTAGTCTGTTTTCTGTGTTTTTATGTGTGTTAGCTGATTTATGACCATGCTATAAACAATTCAACCAAAATGTCAAATAATTTAATATTCCACAGTTCACTGACACTATTTAAGTGCATTGGTAGAGTCCAGTGGTAGTTTATAAATCCTCATTATTTTTTATTTTTATATATAATATTACAACATTTTTCTAACTTAAAAAAACAGACATACAGGATTGTATAGAAGAACCTATTATATATTGTGTGTCTATTAATTGTTGCCCCTTTTTAAAACTATTGAAAGTGAATATGATTTTAATAAACTCAGTAGTAGAGATGATTTAGTTCACTTAATTATATAGACATTACTACATTCTTGAACTACTAAAACATTCAGAATTTGTTCCACTTTGGTTAATTGATATTGGGTAAGTTATCCAAAGCATATTTGGTCTTCATTTAAATTAAATTATCACTTCTCTTTCTATCAGAAATTTGTGCTTGAGTAAAAGTGATTTGTTTCAAATGAATGTGGATAAGTCATTTTAATCAAACTTAATTTTTATAAAACACTCTCTTTTTAAAAAAGTTTATAAAGGTGATTTGAGTTTAAGCCAGGGTCAGCAAACTTTTACTTGAAAAGTCAAAATGTAAACATTTTAGGCTTTTCAGGCCATGTGCCCTCTGTCTCAACTACTTAATTCTACCACTGTTATGCAAAAGTGAGTTTGGTCTCAGAATGACTATGTCCCAGTAAAACCTTATTTACAAAAGTCAGCAGTGATCTCAATCTTGGTTTAAGCTATAGAAGCACACAGCAGGTCAACTAACATCCTAGTGTGTAAATATCAAATATGAGTATAGTGGCCTGGCCAGTGTAGCTCAGTTGGCTGAAGCATCATCCCATGCATCAAAAGGTTGCAGGTTCTTACTCATATTACTTATCCCTGGGAGAGAGCAAACATCCTAGAAGGGAAAGTCACACTCAACCCCCACCTCTTACAGGATCGAAAGCACCACCAACTGGGAAAATCTGCACCACTGACTCCCAGAGAACTTCAAATAAACATCCTAACTTTACATCTACAAGAACTAGAAAAACAACAACAAACAAAGCCCTAATGAGTAGAAGAAAATAATAAAGATCAGAGCACAATTAAATGACACAGAAACTATTAGAACAATTCAAAGGATCAATAAATCCAGGAGCTGATACTTTGAAAAGATAAACAAAATCAACAAGCCTTTAACCAGACTCATAAAAGGAGAGAGAGAGAACCTAAATAAATAAAATAAAAAATAAAAGAGGATAAATCACAACTGATACCACATAAATACAAGGGGGGTGGTGGCAAGAAATTACTATGAATAACTATATGCCAAGGAATTTGACAACCTGAGCAAAATGGAAAAATTTCTAGAAACATAGAATGTTCCAAAACTGAAACAAGAAGAATCAGAAAGCCTGAATAGACTGATAATAACTAGTGAAATTGAAGCAGTAATCAAAAACCTCCCGGCACAGAAAAGTTTTCGACTAGATGGCTTCACAGGTGAATTTTACCAAACATTAGGGAAGAGCTAATTCCTATCCATCTCAAATTATTCCAAAAAATTCAAGAAGAAGGAAGACTCCCATACTCTTTTTATGAGGCCAGAATCATCCAAATTCCAAAACCAGGTAAACACAACAAAGAAAGAACACTATAGGCCAATATCGCTGATGAACACAGATACTAAAATCCTCAACAAAATACCGACAACCTGGAGTCAGAAATACATTAAAATAATCATACAGCATGACCAAGTGGGATTCATTACAGGGATGCAAGGATGGTACAGTATTCACAAATCATTAATGTAATACACCACATAAACAAAATGAAGAACAAAAATCATATGATTATATCAATAGATGCTGAAAAGCATTGGATAAAATTCAGCATCCATTTATGATAAAAACACACAACAAATTGTGAACAGAGGGAGCATATCTCAACATACTAAAGGCCACATACAAGAAATCTACAGTCAATATTATACTCAACAGGCAAAAACTAAGACCTTTCCCCTAAGGATCAGGAACAAGGCAGGATGTCTGCTTTTACCACTCTTATTCAACATAGTATTGGATGTTCTGCCACAGCAATCAGACAAGAAAAAGAAATAAAACATCCAAATTGGAAAAGAAGCAAAACTGTCATTATTGACAGACAACATGATAGTGTACATAGAAAACCCTATAGTCTCCACCAAAAAACTACTCAACCTAATAAATGAATTTGGCAGAATAATGGATTACAAAATCAATATTCAGAAATTAATGGCATTTTTTGCACACCAACAATGAAATATCAGAAACAGAAACTGGGGAAAAATATTATTTATTATAGCAATAAGAAAAACAAAGTACCTAGGAATAAACTCAACCAAGGACATAAAAACCTGTACTGGGAAAACTATAGAATACTGAAGAAAGAAATTAAGAAAGATACAAATAAACGGAAGCATATACAGTGTTCATGGATTGAAAGAATTAACATCATTTAAATGTCCATAATACCCAAAGCAATGTATAGATTTACCCCAATCCCTATTAAAATACCAGTGGCATATTTCACAGACCTAGAACAAATATTTCAAAAATTTATATGGAACTAAAAAAAATCCCAAGGAGCCTGAGCAATCTCAAGAAAGAAGAACAAAGTAGGAGAGATCACAATAACCGATATTAAACTATGCTACAATACAACGTAATCAAAACAGTCTGGTACTGGCATAAGAAAAGACATATAGATCAATGAAACAGAATAGAGAGCCCAGAAATAAACCAAGTCTGTACGGTCATTTAATATTTGACAAAGAGGGCATGATGAGCATAAGATGGAGTAAAGATATCCTCTTCATTAAATGGTGTTGGGAGAACTGAACTGGTACATGTAAAAAATTAAAACTAGGCTGCCAACTTACACCATACACCAGAATAAACTCAAATGGATAAAAGACTTAAATATAAGTCATGACACCATAAAAGTTCTAGAGGAAAGGATAGGCAGTAAAATTTCAGATATACCTCATAGCAATATTTTTGCCAATATATCTCATAGGGCAAGGAAAATAAAGGAAAGAATAAATAAATGGGACCTCATTGAAGTAAAAAACTTCTGTGTGGCTAAAGAAACATTCATCAAAATGAAAAGAGAACTGACTATATGGGACAACATATTTGCCAATGATATTTTGGACAACAGTTTGATATCCAAATTATATAAAGAATTCATGAACTTCTGGCCAAAATGGAGGCATAGACAGACACGCTGCATCTCCCTCCACAACTAAGAAGGAATACAACTACCTCAAAATTACAAACAACCAGAAGTTCCATAAAATCAAACTGCATGGAAGTCCAGCAAACAAAGATATATAGAAGAAATACTCATCCAGACAGGTAGGAGGAGCGGAGCTGTGGCAGAGCGGATGTTGTGTGGTGTCAGCAGCGGCAGTGGCAGGCCAGCAGAAAGTGCAGTCACACATTTTAAAAAGTCAGATGGGACACCTGGGGAGTGTTCCCAGCGCCTCACCAGACCTGGCAGCTCACCGTCCCAGCTCCGGGGAAAACCAAGCCTTATTGCTTCTGTACAGACCAGTGGGGTTTGGGGTGGAGGCAGAAACTGCAGTCTCAGGAGAGTCTGCTTGTTTAAAGGACCCCCACAGTCCTAGGACACCCACAGACCCACCCACTCTGGGAATGACTGCCAGGGCAGCAGCTAGAGGGGTGCCAGTCCGGTGTGGAAGTGGGATAGGTGCCTGGAAAAGTGGTGAGTGCTGGGCAGGTGACAATGTTCCCTCTCAGACCCCTGCCCCATATATACAGGGCCATAATGTGGTGAAACAGGTCACCCTGTACTGATGAATTCCTAAGACTCCGCCCCTTACAACATAACAGGAGGACAGCTCTGCCTGGGACATAGAGGCAAACAAACACAGGAGCCTGTCAGAATGAGGAGAGAGAGAAGTGTGGCCCCAAAGGGGAAATGAATCAAGGTTCCAGTGGGAGAACTAAGCGATGAGGAGATAGACACCCTAACAGATGCAGAATTCAAAACACTGGTAATGAAGGTGCTCACAAGCTTGACAGATATTCTTGAGTACGGCAAACGCATAAGAGAAGTGAAGGCTATGCTAAGTGAAATGAAGGAAATCCACACAAAATCAATGGTGATGGGAAGGAAACTGAGGTTCAAATCAATGATTTGGAACATAAGGAAGAAAAAAACAGTCAACCAGTGCAGAATGAGGAAGCAAGAATTGAGAAAACTGAGGAAAACTTGCCAAATTTTGCGAAGGAGATGGACATACAAGTCTGGGAAGCACAGAGGGTCCTGGGCGAGCTAGACCCAGAGGGGACCACACCAGGATGCATCATGACTGAGATGCCAAAGGTGAAGGATAAAGACATAGTCCTGGAGGCAGCAAGAGAGAGATGAAGAGTTGCCTAGAGGGAGGTTCCTATAGGACTATCAGCTGATTTCTCAGAGGACTCTTTGCAAGCAGGAAGGGACTGGCAAGCAGTATTCAATGTGATGAAAAGCGACCTACAACCAAGATTACTCTATCCAGCAAAGCTATCATTTGGAATGGAAGGGCAGATGAAGTGCTTCCCAGACAAGGTGAAGCTAAACAAGTTCATCATCACCAAGCCATTATTATAGGAAATGCCAAAGGGACTTACTTAAGAGAAAGAAGATCAAAACTATGAACACTAAAATGACAACAAACTCACAACTGTTAACAACTGAATCTAAAAAATAAAAACAAAATCCAACTAAGCACACCAGAATAGGAATAGAGTCATAGATATGGAGATCATTTGGAGGGTTATCAGCTGGGAGGGGGAAGGGGGAGAAATGGGGAAATGGTGCAGGGACTGAGAAGCAAAATTGTTTGGTACAAAATAGACAGGGGGATGTTTAGAATAATATAGGAAAGGGTGAAGCCAAGGAACTTATATAACAACCCATGGACATGAACTAAGGGGCATGGGATTGCTGGAGGGAAGGGAGGTACTGGGCAGAGGGGAGAAAAGGGGGAAAAAATGGAACTACTGTAACAACATAATCAATAAAATATACTTAAAATAAAAAACTAAAGTGTTAGCTTATAACAATTAACAAATTATGTTAAAAATTAGGTATTTGATCTCAGGAGAATAAGAATAAGGAATTCCAGAAAAAAAGTGAGTGGAAATGCAGATATTATATATTAATCACATCACATTTTTCAAAATCAGTTTTAATACCTTTTAGTATCTTTGAAACTATATAGTTTTCCCACCAAGCAAATAATAATGCACATTGATCCTGTGTATATTTTATTATGAATTAAGATTATTTAAACAGTTCATTCCATCTGTCTTTTTGGTAACAAATACAAAGTTAATAAAGTAATTAATTGTATTTATATTTTAATTGGACAATATATTCAGAAATATTTTATGCATTTATTAGTAAAGTTGAGCCTTGACCAATGTACATTTGAACTGTGTAGGTCCCTTAAACAGATTTTTTTTCAGTCAATACTTGTACTGTTTTGATCTGTGGTTGGGAGACTGCAGATATATCATTTTATATAAGGAACTTGACTCTTTGCATATTTAGGTATTTGTGGAGGTCTTGGAAACAATTCCCCATGGATACTGAGGGACAGCTTAAATTTTGTGGGAGTTAAAAGTTATGTGCAGATTTTCAACTATGTGGTGTGTCGGCACCTCTAATCCTCATGTTTTTCAAGTGTTAACTGTAGTTCCCTAGTTTAAAAAAAAAAAAAAAGCCACTTTGGTATGAATTATATTCCTCCCATTGGAATGAAATTCTGAAAATACAGGTGAAGGGAGATGGATAAATGGGTGCCCATCACTTCTCCCTATACTAATTTAACAGCCAGGTCAGGCTCTGAGGTACCTTCAGGATGGACACATCTGTTTCATTTTTTCAAGAGATCCCCCAAGATGTCTAGAGGGCTTCCTCATATTGTTGCAAGTTCTGGACTAAGAAGCCAAGACTAGAAAGGAATTGACTTTTGTTAGGAGTTGTGGCAAAGATTTGGGTCCCCTGGCCCCCTGAGGCTTCTGCTTAGGTGCAGAAAGCCTTTAATTCCCTGAAGAAGAGCTTCACCTGCCCATTGGCTGCTTTTAGTCCAGGAAGCTGAATTACACACAGGTGAATGGTTGGGAATGGATTCCACCAGCTAGTGAAGAATTCTGACACAGCGTAGCTTCCTCATGATGCCCAGCAAAGGGGCCATGAGTTTTTAGATCATTTAAATGTCTGGAGGATAGGCAATTATGGCACAAAACAAAGTCTGAAACTTTGCTTAAATTTTTCAAATAATAATTTTTTTTAAAGTATGGTCATTACTGAGAATTATTAGTATGGGAGATTAAGTGGAAAAAATGACTCAAAGGAAGCAAAGTACATCTGTTCTCTCACATATAGCAGTATTCTCCTCTTTTTAAAGGCTGAATAGTATTTCATTTTATGTATAACTGCCTTCAAAGACCCATCTCCTCTCTCAAATCAGGTAAGAAAATATATATATATATACACACACATATATATATATTTCTAGGCATATCCTGAAGACCTTCCTCTGCTGCAAGCATAAAGAAAATTTCTTTGAAGCCCCTGAACAGGCTTAAATAAGGTACAAAGCCCAGATAGATAAATAGACTGCTCACTGGATGACTCATCTAAAATATTAGAAAGTAAGAGGCAGTGAGCCTATATATATATGGTCTGTCCAGAAGGTATCCAACCATGTAATATGAAAAATAGAGACATTTATTGAAGAAGATACAAGATACAAGAAACATGGTACATAGGACAATGATGCCTCAGTCCCCTTTAAAGAAGGCATCTTGGGACTGCACACACTTCTCCCAATCACCATAAGCTGCACCATCATATTTTTCTGAATCTCATCAATAGTCTGAAATCTCTTCACTTTCAAAGGCGATTTTAGTTTTGAGAAAAGCCAGAAGTCATAGGGTGTCAAATCTGGGCTGTAAATCACCTGGGTGATTTAATGTTTCACAAAAACACTCTGCATAAGACATGATGTATGAGTGGTCACATTGTCATGATGAAGCTGCCAATCACCAGTTGCCCATAGCTGCAACCTTCTGAGTCATTTGAATAGTTTCCACAGAGAAATGTTCAAGCTTAATGCAAAATTTGATGTAGACCAATTGCTCTACTCACACAGTCATTTTGAATGTGACAACCACACAGTGTATATGCTCACTGAATGGCATCTACTGCCTCACTAACTAGTACAGTGAAGTCGTCATTGTTCACACATGTACATTCCAATCTACTCTCCTTGGCTGCCAGGTTATACTGATGTCACACAAACTGTTATCATTATAATAACAATAGCTGGACTTTTTCCAGACATACTATTATATGTATGTGTATATATATACAGTAGTCCCTTGCTATATTGCGGTTCACTTATCGCAGCCTCACTGTATCGTGGGATTTAAAAAAATATTAAATTTAATTATTTATTGCAGATTTTTCACTTTATTGCGGGATTTTGTGGTACTGTATGCCTATGTTGTTAAAGTTACATAAGTTTAAGAGTGTAGAATAAATGTAAGGTTCCTACTTTGCAGGGGGGTCTGGAAAGTAATACCTACAATAAGTGAGGGAATACTGTATATATGGGCAGGTTGGATTTTCTTATCAAAAGATGTAAAAATTTGATTGTGTTCACATACAAAATCAGGTAGTATATTTTTCATAGAAAATACATACAAGGTGGCCCCAAAAGTTGGCTGAAAATCACGTATCTGTGAATCAACTAAAAATAGCACCTAAATATTAAAACATTTTAAATACTTAGCAGAATGTGCTAAAAATTAAGAAATGTTCTCAAGGCCAAAAATTGTGATGCAAGTGTAGAATGCCCAGTGGTCACTAGAGCCAGTAGCTGTCCTGAGAGTATTTGCATATCCTTGTCACCTATAACTTACAATTTAAGGACTGAAGAAGAGGTTGTGTATGATGAAGTGTCGGAATAGAGACTCTCCCATAACATCAGACACATAATGGTCTGTACCTCAATGAAAGAAGGAAGTGATAAGGAAAATGTCTCTCTTGATCTTGACTCCAAGTGGATAGAAAAATGTGTAAGCACAATCCTGCTGTTATGTGGGATTGGAGGGCCAAGTCACATACTTGCAGGGTCTGAGGAGCATCAGCCACAAAATTGATTTAAAGGGTTACCAAATTTGTAAGAAAACCATGCATCCCAACAGAACCAGTCTTTTCTGGGAAAATGTATTCTAAAACAGGTCTTGAAAATCTAGAGGAAACTTGTGATTTCTTGGCAAAGTATAAACTACCAAGTTGATGGATGAGTTATGAAACTGATTAGAAGAACATTGGAAAACTTTGATCTACCATTACAAAAAGGAATGGACCCATTTGGCTTTTCTACTTGATTTTATCTACTTTCAAAGATTAGATATTTCTAATTTTATTTAAGCAATTACAGATCATACAATGGAAAACTATAAGTATGATAAAACTAGCATAAGCTTAACAAAAACCTGATATGATAGTGTAAGTAAAATTATAGACCAATTTCATATATGACAATAGCTACACAAATTATAACAAAAATATTATTCAATAAAATCCAAAACATTAGTATTATCATTTAGGGTATATTCCAGGAATGTATAAATGGTCAACGTCAAGGACTCTTGTGATATATTTCACTACCTCAACAAATTGAAGGCAAAAATTCTCTAAGTAGAATTGGAAAACAAGCAAAGCCCTTATACAAAGAATAAACTAATTCACAAAACCCACTGCAACCATTAAGTATGAATACTGAAAAAGCTTTCACTGAAAATAAGGAGCATGAATTCCTCTTATTCCCACTTCACTGTTTAGTATATTACTATATAGCTGTATCATTGTAGCTGATAAATTAATCCAATTAACTCCAAAATCAATCTTGAAAACAGTCATCTTCATTTTCAAATGAAATATCATATTTTAATAAAACCCAGGTGACCTTATTAAAATATTAAATTTAATAGATGAATCTAGTGAGGTTGTTAAAGAAAATCAATATAGCTAAATCAATAGCTTTTCTCTTCATTGGAACTAACAAGGTAGAATGGTAGAAATAAATAAAAATTAAAAAGGTAAATTGCATTTATATCAGTGCCTAGAATATTATATTAATAGAAATAAATTTCACAAGAAACAATAACATCTTTATGGGAAATTTTTAATTAAAATATATAGTCCAAATAAATACAAAAACATAGTGTGATCCTAGATGTGAAGATGATATTAGTATTTCTAAAGACATATTTTGTGTGTAAAAAGTAAAAAATAAAATTATGAGGATAGAATTATGTGACCAGATAAGATTTAAAGTGCTTATAGAATAAATGCCATTAAAGTTAAAAATCAAACTATTGATGAGGGAAAAAATATTTGCAGTTCATATAGCAAAGTTTACTATTCATAATATCAGCAACCCCAAGAACTTAAAAAAAAAAAAAAGACAAAACACCACCATAGAAAATAGGTAACATTGCAAATAGAAAAATTGCAGTTCAAATTTCTGGTAGTTCTGGTTGTTTTTCCTTCTTATGGTTGTGGAAGGAGGCAAAGCATGTCTATCTATGTCTCCATCTTGGCCAGAAATGTAGTCTTGTTTTTGAAGCAGCACAATCCTCAACCATTTTTTCTGATGATTTCTTATCAAGGAGGTCCCATTCTTCAGTGAGTCATTAGGGAGAAAGTTGAGTTAAATAAACTCTGAATATTATGGGAAATTATGTAGCTGATAAAAAATAATAATTATGGCCTATATCTCTTACCCGAGGGGTGGTGGCAGGGGATGTCTAGGATTATTATTGAGTGAGAAAAGCAAGTTGAAGTATGACATATAAAGTGAAAGCCTGTTTCTGTGATTGTACAGTCTGAGTTTGGATGTGGTAGGAAATGTTCGAGGAGGAAATACACAAAGCAGTTCTCATCAATCACCTGAGAAGGTTGGGCAAGGTATTTTGTTAATACTTTATATTTAGGATTTTTTCACAGATAAAATGTGTGACTGTTTCATGTTTTTAAAAGGCACATGCCAATTTAAATTAAAAAGCAACATGAGTCTACAGAAGTGGTAGATTGAAAAGTAATGTTAATTTCTCCCTGACATCTAAATTAACCACTTGCAGTGTTTTTAGTATTTTATTGCTAAAAATGTTGCTATTAAAATTCCATTTTTCTTTATATATTTTAAATGTGAGTGGAGGAAAAAAATCTTCTGGTAATCTATGGTAGTCCAGAACAAGAAAAGCAAGCTTCCTTTAGTCCTTTCTTCCAATAAATCATGTGGTATCTCCTCAAAGGGATATGTTATGATTAATCCCAACACTCAGTCTTGTGTCCTTTAATTAGGAGTTAACCTGGTATTTTACATTTTAATTCCAGTTGCAAACTTCTTCATAAAATGAGTTTCTTACCCATAGTACAAGTAAAGAAATAATACATGCTGTATTTATGTGTATTCTATAATATTGGTGTTTGTAATAACAAAGTCATAGAATTAATGTGATAGTAATACTGATTAATTTTAATTTATAATGTAGACATATATTGCATTGATATGTTGACTTATGTGTATACATATATACATGTAAATTACTTAGTATAGAATCCATATATCTCTATGTGGCCCAAAGCATAAATAACATTTAAGCATTTTTATTTTAGTTTAATTTTGCTTAGTAGTATGTAAGTTTTATAATATACCTCATGCATTATAGAAAGTTTATCTTTAGAATAAACAAATTATGCAAAAATGCACCTTTTCTTTGTATACAGTAATTCTATCAATGGCAATGACTTAAATATCGGATTGATCAAAAAATTCCATATGGCTTTTTCTATAAAATAAAAGACACATTTTTTATTTTCACCAGTACCTTTATTGATTGGATATTTTGAGTATGCCGGCTACCTCCCACATGGTGTAAGGTCAGTTGTTCTCAATTAATGTCTCTAGTTGGTCGCTATCAACTTCAACTGGTCTACCTGACCATGGAGCATTGTCCACTGAGAAATCTCCATCATGAAACTTCACAAACCACTTTTGACACATTTGATCAGTCACAGCACCTCTATACACTGCACAAATCCTTTTTTGCATTTCAGTTGTGTTTTTACCTTTCTTGAAATAATAAAGCATAATATGCTGAAAATGTTTATTTTCTCCCATCTTCAATATTAAAAGGGCTACACAAAAGTTCACCAATTTTGATGTTTTTTATAAATGCATGCTGATATGACAGCTGTCACAATACAACCTAAGAAAACTGTTTCAAATGAAGTTAAAGACAACTAAGCACTACTAGAGCCAAACGAAAATTTTAGCCAACCCAATATTATTAAATATTGGATAAGGAAGAAATAATGCCACTTGCAAACATTTAACATTTTAACATGTTTTATGGTTGCTTAAGATATATTTGGTCTGCTATGTTGTAGTTGGTGTGTTCCAAACTACTTTCTTATAAAATGTCATTCTAGATTCTTTTGGGCTCCTCATTTTATATGATAGTACAGTAGCTGAAATTCCTGCACTGACAGATATATAAAATACTGTGAAATAAAATAGTTTTAGATTTCATTTCCACTGTCTCTTTGTTCTTGTAGGTGGCTTTTACTGTACTTTTTGATTTGGAAGCACTTCTGAAGATTTGGTGTTTGGGATTTACTGGATATATTAGCTCATCTCTCCACAAATTTGAGCTACTACTTGTCATTGGAACTACCCTTCATGTATATCCAGATCTTTATCATTCTCAATTCACATACTTTCAGGTAATACAAATAATTCCTACAGTCTTTAGAATTGTTTTAATTCCAGAGAAAATGATAGTCACATTATAACAACTATATATATTTATAAATAACCATATATAAAATTATTAAATACAAACTTAAGGTAAGTCTGATGATGTCTTAATTAACCAAAATAGTGTGTTATAAATTGTAACATTGTTTTTAAAACTCCTGAAAATTCACAGTAATAAATGGAGATGTTTTAAATATAGTTCATAAATTAGCACAATGTGAAGATATACATATATATATATATATACACATTGGTGGATTGAGCGTCGGCCTGCGAGCTAAGTGTCGCTGGTTCGATCTTCCAGTCAGGGCACATCAGAGAAGGAAAACTCTGACCCCAAAAAACCTCCGCTGCCTTGCGGCATACCTCTTCAGGGGAAAGGCTAAGGGAGTAAACCCCGACAGAAAATCCGGAGCCGGAGTCCCTAAGGCGGTTTGACGTTGTAGTCAACACCGGCAACTCCTGCGGCACACCTGAAGCCAAGCTGTATTGACTCCATCTTTCCCTTGGACCCTTCAGTTGTGAAGAGAGGGGGGGTCTGCTGCATGGGCAACAGCAGACCCTCCATATTACCCTGCCCAGGCTCTGTAGCTTCAGCTTCACTGGAGAGGACACTCCAGCGTCATCGTAAGATGTCGATTCAACACGGAAGAGACAGATACCGTGTCACTCCCGAGTCGGACTGCACAGCCATTCTCGGCGGTGCAGATAGACTCTTAAGAAGCTACACCATCGTCTCTCGAGACGGACGGCTGCCGACGACCGACGACAATATACACATTGGTATTACACATCTATGTATATATCAACTTTTAAACTATATAAAATGTTGACACACTTTAAAGAATAGGAAATAAGAATTTAATTCCAAATGTAGATCTCCTTTCTCAATAAGCCTACTATGTGTGTTCAACAATGACTTACAATTAAAATAAGAAATAACACATAACATATATTTTAAAAATTGTTGGAGAACAAAGTAGAAGTGATATCTTAAAGCAGTAATTCAGAGAACAAGATTATAACTCCTTAGAAGAAAGAAAATGCATCTAACTTCATTGGTTTTATTTATTGGTAATACCAAAGCTGCCATTTTCAGGGCAATATTAACTCAAGATGTCAGATCACAACCTAAAACTCAATATTTCAGATACCTGGAAAAAATGACATGAAGGTATTGTTCATGAAAATAAAAAACAAATACCCTCCAACACAAAATGCTGAGCTTCTAGTAATCACAACTAAGGATATTAAAACCATTGAGGGTTATCATGGTTCAAGCTTTTAGTACTGTCAACATCGTTGGACATAAATCCCTTGATCTTTATTGGGCTGTATCCTTGGGCTTCATTATTATAAGTGAGATGGCTGGGGCAAGAAATAGACACATGTATAAAACCCTTGATGTAGCCCTGGCCAATGGCTCAGTTGGTTGGCGTTGTTCCAAACACCAAAAGTTGCAGGTTTGATTCCCAATTAGGGCAAATACCTAGGTTATGGGTTCAATCCCATTGGGCCACTAAACAGGAGACAACCAGCTAATGTTTCTATCTCACATTGATGTTTCTTTCTCTCTTTTTTTCTCTCTTTCTCTCTCTTCCTCTTCTTCTCTCTCTCTCAAATCAATAAACATATCCTCTGGTGAGGATTAAAATAAATAAACAAAATAAAAATCTTAATATAAAATGTGCTTTCCAACATTCATGCATTATAGCCTCTTGGACATTGCTCTCTAGATTCACAAGAGCCACATAAGCATTTGTGTTATTGTAGATAACCAAAATACACCTTGTAGTTAAAAGTACAAGATATTCTGATATTAAGCTATCAAATGAGCCAAATTTTAAAAATATTGATTGCTGTTTCAACAAGGATATAGTACAAAATACATTCAAGATTTTAAAATTCTTACAGTTACTTACAGATAATTTTTAGTGAAAAGTTAGACATAGATCAAAATTAGAATTCTTTTATTGTATGTTTTATTGATTATGTTGTTATAGTTGTCCCAATTTCTTTTCCCTTTGCTCCCCTCCACCCAGCACTCCCCCTCCCTTCAGCAGTCCCATCCCCCTTATTCCATTTCCATGGGTCATGCATATAAGCCCTTTGACAGTATCCTTTCCTATTCTCAAAATCCCCCTCTCTATTCTTCACCCTCCTACTATGCTTCTTAATTACTGCACCATTTCCCTCCTTCTGACACCTCCCAGCTGACACCTCTCCACATTTTCCCCATACCTATGATTCTGTTCCCACTCTGGTTGTCTGCTTAGTTTGTTTTTGTTTCCATTCTCTAGCTTTTGTTGTTGGTAGTTGTGATTCTTTTGTCATTTTAATGTTTATAGTTTTGATCTTCTTTTTCTTAAATAAGTCCCTTTAGCATTTCATAAAATAATGGCTTAGTGATTATTAATTCCTTTAACTTTACCTTCTCTGGGAAGCACTTTCTCTACCCTTCCATTCTAAATGATAGCTTTGCTGGATAGAGTAATCTAGATTGTAGGCTTTTGCCTCTTATCACTTTGAATATTTCCTGTCAGTCCCTTCTTGCCTGCAAAGTTTCTTTTGAGAAATCAGTTCATAGTCTTATAGGTAACCCTTTGTAGGTAATTCTCCTCTTCTCTCTTGCTGCTTTTAAGATTCTCTCTTTATACTTAACCTCTGGAATTTTGATTATGATATATCTTGGTCCTCCCTGGGTCTAGTTTGTTTGGGACTCTCTGTGCTTCCTGAACATGTATGTCCCACTTCCTTCCCCAAATTAGTGTTTTCCTTCATTATTTTTTCACATAGTTTTTCAATTTCTTGCTCTTCCTCTTATCCTTCTGGCACCCCTATGACTTGGATGTTGACATGTCTAAAGCAATGCCAGAGGTTTCTAAGCCCCTCCTCATTTTGTAAAATTCTTGTTTCCTCCTTCTGTATTGGTTGACTGTTTATTTCTTCCTTATGTTCCAATTTATTGATTTGAGCCATGATTTTCTTTCCTTCACCACTAGTTTTATGTGTATTTTCCTTCATTTCATTTAGTCGTCGTCGGCAGCCGTCCGTCTCGAGAGACGATGGTGTAGCTTCTTAAGAGTCTATCTGCACCGCCGAGAATGGCTGTGCAGTCCGACTCGGGAGTGACATCGTATCTGTCTCCTCCCGTGTTGAATCGACATCTTGCGATGACGCTGAAGCTACAGAGCCTGGGCAGGGTAATATGGAGGGTCTGCTGTTGCCCATGCAGCAGACCCCCCCTCTCTTCGCAGCTGAAGGGTCCAAGGGAAAGACGGAGTCGATACAGCTTGGCTTCAGGTGCGCCGCAGGAGTTGCCGGTGTTGACTACAACATCAAACCGCCTTAGGGACTCCGGCTCCGGATTTTCTGTCGGGGTTTACTCCCTTAGCCTTTCCTCTGAAGAGGTATGCCGCAAGGCAGCGGAGGTTTTTTGGAGTCAGAGTTTTCCTTCTCTGATGTACCCTGACTGGAAGATCGAACCAGCGACACTTAGCTCGCAGGCCGACGCTCAATCCACTGAGCTAAACCAGCCAGGGCATTTCATTTAGTATAGCCTTCATTTCTTCCCTGTCATGTTTAATTTTTTTCTGTCAGGTCTGTGAGCATCTTTATCACCAGTACTTTTAACTGTACATCTGTTAATTTGGCTATATCTTCATCTGTTAGGATCCCTATCTCATCTGTTAGGTTTGCCACTTCCTCGACACTTAGTTCTCTCACTGGAACCTTGATTTGATTTTCCTTTTGGGCTGTACTTCTCTGTCTCCTCATCTTGACAGCTTTCTGTGTTTGCTTCCATGTCTTTATAGAGTTGTTGCACCTATTAAATTATAAGGGGAAGAGCCTTAGGTATTTGTGCTGGTGACCTGTTTCACCATGTTGTGGTGCTGTCCATGAGGTCGGGGTTTGAGAGGGAACAATGCTGCTTGCTCAACACTTGCCCCTTTTCCAGGCACTTCTCCCTCTTCCCGTACTAAGCAAGCTGCCTCCTTTGAGAGACTGGTAGTTTCATCCTCCACCTGTATCCCCAACTGGCTTTTACAGTCAGAGGCAATGGGGCTTATTTTCCTGGCACTGGAACTGCAAGCTACACGGTCTGGTCTGGGGCTGGGATCCATCTGGTTTAGGGCTGGGATTGCTTCCTGGGTTTAAAATGTATAACTGTGCTTTTTGCTGAGGCTACAGTCGCTGTACTGCTAGCCTCGCCGCCAGCTGCTGTTGCCACTAGACCCACCACCAGCTGCCTCTGCCTCCAGCTCCTGCTGCCAAGCACCTCCCCCACAGACACTGCTCCACACCTCTTTCTCTCAATCCCAGTTCAACCTCTCCTACCTTTCTGGCTGAATATTTATTCTTTATTTCTTTGCTGAACTTCCTCGTAGTTTCGGTTTTCTAGATTTTCTGGTTTGTTTGTTTTTTTAGTTTTGAAGTGGTTGTAAATGCCTTCTTAGTTGTTAGGGAGATGCAGCGTATCTATTTATGCCTCCATCTTGCCCAGAAGTCAAAATTAGAAATTTTTTTTAGGCATCAGGCATTCACCCACTCCCTTCTAGTATAGCCCCACTGCCCAACCCCACTTCTTGGATGCAATATTCTAACCAAACTGCACACATCTATATCTCTTAGTTATTTTCACTCCATGCCCTCACCAAATAATCCTATCCCTCTCATTCTTCTTCTAATTTTAGGGCAGTCCCTTCACACTATCCAAGACACTCCCTTACAATCTTGGCTAACAGCAATCAATCCCAATATCTAGGACACAAACAATCCTTCCGTTGCCTCTCACCATGCTCCAGTCTCTGTACCCTGAAAAATACATCCCATATCCCCAACAAAACCTCAATATACATTAAACCCCTTGGCCTTAAACGATCTGAAGCCTATTACAGACCACCTGCTGGAAGAGGGTCTGCTTCAACCTGCTGCCTCTCCCGCCAATTCCCCCATCCTAGCAGGAAAAAAAAACACAGGTCTCACCGTCTTGTCCAAGATCTATATACAATCAATAAGGCCACCATATCTATCAAGCCCATCTTCCCTAACCCTTATTCCCTCTTGTCACGCATCCCACCTCAAACCTTCCACTTTACCATCCTAGACCTCAAAAATGCCTTCTTCACTATCCCACTCTCCCCAACCTCCCAAGACCTCTTTGCCTTCACCTGGACCAACCCAACCACAAAAATAGCCCAACAACTGACCAGAATTCTTTATGAGAGAAAAAATGGGAACCGTTTAAACAGTAAACATTTTAGTGCTAGCTTACCAAATCATATGCAAATTTGACCATGAAATTAATAATACTGATATATTTGCAATAACTTAGAGAAATGGTTCTTTAAATGCAAAACAGTATAAAATTCTATAACATCTAAAAATGACATGACTGGAAAGAAATAAACCAAAGTATTACAAATTATTAATAGTCATTATCTCTAGTTTTTCTACTAGTCTGTTTTCACAAAAAGCTAGAGTTTGTGTTCATGGTTCTAATAATTTTATCTAGATATAAATTTAGCTGCATAATATTCAGTCAGTGAAATTTGCACCTTTACTTGTGTCTGTAATTCTGGATTATAATTTATATTAGTTTACATTCATAGTTATATGATTTTCATTTGTATCTCTATACATGGCATGGGTATATTTTTATAATGAAATAATTAAAAACTATCTCAGTTATTTTGTGGCTAAAAATAAATCTCTTAAGAATCTCAGGTGCCACTGGATTTTGCAAATTCACAAATGAAGAACCCATTGTACTGAACAGACTGGCTCTTTATGGATCTGCTTTCATCTACCCTTTTGGTGTTCACACTTCTAATTTCAATTGACCTTTTTCATTATGTTGACAGCAACTCTTCCCTTAGTGAATTTCATATTGTACATATTTAAATGAAGTCAACCGTTTCATATAAAATGGCTCTGAGACTAATTATTGGTGTTATCTATTTATTTAAATGATATTAACTGAGCACCTACTGTGTGCCAGGAACTGTTCCAGATACTGAGGGTGGAAAGGTGAACAAGGCACTGAAGTTCCCCACCTCAGTGAGCTTAAATTCTAAGGGACAAACAGTTCACAAACATGTATGCAGAAGAATGTAGAATACAAGTACCAGAAATAGTGTAAAGAAGAAATAAGCAGGGTAAAAATGATACAGATTGTAAGGCAGTGTTATTTTACATAAGTTGTCACGGAAGCTCTCTCTGAAAAGGTGACATTTGAGCAGAGACTGAAAGGAGTGAGAAGCCATCCTTAAGAAACTCTGAGAGGAAGCATTACAGGTAGAGCGAATCACATGGCACCTGTCCTCCTGTCCTGAGGTTCAAATATCCTTGGTTTAAGCAAAGAATAACACAAAGGCCAGTACAGGTGGACTGTGATGAACATAGGGTAGTATTGTCCTATGGGAATTAATATAGCCTTTTAAAAATGCTATGGTTCTGACATACCAGGGTAATCATTGGTTGGTGTTTATTGTGTATTTACTATGTGCCAGAGAAGGAAAACTCTGACTCCAAAAAACCTCCGCTGCCTTGCGGCATACCTCTTCAAGGGAAAGGCTAAGGGAGTAAACCCCGACAGAAAATCCGGAGCCGGAGTCCCTAAGGCGGTTTGACGTTGTAGTCAACACCAGCAACTCCTGCGGCGCACCTGAAACCAAGCTGTATTGACTCCGTCTTTCCCTTGGACCCTTCAGCTGCGAAGAGAGGGGGGGTCTGCTGCATGGGCAACAGCAGACCCTCCATATCACCCTGCCCAGGCTCTGTAGCTTCAGCTTCACTGGAGAGGACACTCCAGCGTCATCGCAAGATGTCGATTCAACACGGGAGGAGACAGATACCGTGTCACTCCCGAGTCGGACTGCAGAACCATTCTCGGCGGTGCAGATAGGCTCTTAAGAAGCTACACCATCGTCTCTCGAGACGGACGGCTGCCGACGACGACGACTATGTGCCAATCACTGTGCTGAGGGTACTGTTTCATTTGTTTCTCATGTCTGTAAGCTAGACAGGGTACATTTAACTGAGGACCCAAGAGATTTAATAACTTGTCCAAGACCACATAACTAGCAAATGGTAGAAATTCATCCCCAACAAGTTTAATTTCATAGCTCATATTTTTTAACCACACATTTTCTATAGTATCGTGCTTCTAATCAACTGAATGATCTCTATGAGAGACTTGAAAATGTGATTTGGAAACAATCACAAAATGTTCTGCAGAGCTCATCTTTGATAGAATGGTTTACTTTATTTCATATTAAAATATTATGTAGGCAGAGTAAAACTTATAAGGATTTTTGGCTTCCCTGTAATGCAAGGTTAACCCTTGAAACTGCTGATCAAATCACCAGTGTGGGAAATGCATTAAGCTCTGTTTCTTCCAGCTAATGAAATATTAATTTATCAAAATTATGCAGCTGTGCATAGTTGTTTGTATTAGAATCTGGGATAGGACTCAACGTTACATAGGAAATCTTTTAAATATTATTTTAACACAAGTGGGAAAAATACACAGTACTAAACATGATCTATAATCAGTTAAAGTGTTTCTGTAAACATCCTTATATTTAGATATTAACAAACAGATACTGATCATTTATGTCTGAGAATAAAGAAATCTGATAAAAATGTGGAATATTTCCAGATTATTATTCTGGGTATTAAATTAATATCTTAATAGTTTTTTTATGATAGGGCTGTTTGCTTGTTATTTGGAAAAATAACCTGAGTGTAGTATGTTCTAATTTGGGAATATAAAGTCTTATAGCATGAAAAACTGGTAACTTAACCATACATGTGATACAATGCTTAATTTGAACATAATTTCTAATAATTTTTCTTTTTTAAGTATTGTGTTAAGCATTTTACACTAGCATGAAGAATATTTACATCTTCCCAACTTCTTTAAACTTTTGCCTATTTGTTTACTAGATGTGTGGCTAGAAACCATGCCATTTGTGTTCTGAAGGTAATAGAAATAATGAGGTTAGCATCAGTATTTTCTGTTAACCCAAAGTTTAGAACCTAAATGTGGCTTTGGGTGTAGCAAAATTCAGAGGCTAAAATGGTATTATTGGGACTCAGTCTTTTTTTTTTTTTTTTTTTTTTTTTTGCTCACTTTTCTTCTGTGTTGGTTTCATTCTTAAGCTGACTCTCTCCATGTAGTGGCAAAGATGGCTCCTAGAGGCTTGAGGCTTATGTGGTTCTTACACTAATGCCAATGGGGAATGAAAAAGGGGAACATCTCTAATGGGTCCAACAAATGTTCTGTTGACTCAAGAAATTGTGAGCACTCTGGCTAGGCCTGGATCATGGGGATATCGGAGTCCCTTCTGGACCTCATGGACTAAGAGTGGAGTAGTAATGATTTGTCAAAGGAAAATCAGGAGCAGTGGGAAGCTAGTGTCACTAGAATGGAAAGTCCAAACACATTTTATTTTATATGTGTAAAAATTAAAATCTAGGCTTTTAAAGCATTTCCTATTTTTTACTGTATTTTAAATAAACTATGAATCATTCTTCTCTTAAGAAGACTTCACAGACAACTTAAGATCTTATTGATATCAAATCATCTTGGACTACCATCCTACTTACCATCTTTTAGTTATGCCAAGACAAAAATTTTATTATTTTAATGTCTCTAAATTTGGGATCTGTCTTATAATCATTAGTATGTTACACTTTAATTTGCAATGTTTTGTAAAAGTTTTTCAGAGGTACCTAAAAATATGACATCAGAGACTGGATTAAAAAATGCTATTTCACATGTTTTAGACTTCAACTTTTAATTATATTCTAATATATATTTTAATGTTATAGATATGCCCTTAAGAATTATGTCTTTGTTTTATACTGCCTTTGTAATAGTGGCCATTGAATATATTTTTCTAACACAATGTTTGGCACATGAATCAACCAGTATATGTTAAATGAATGAGAAAGTTAAAATATTAATTAGTTATGGGTGGTAGTTTTTGCATATATATATATGTAAACATGCAAAACATTTGCATATATATATGTGTGTGTGTTTGATAACAAGCTAAACAAATGTAATGATCTAAAAATACAAGGTTTATGTAAGAAAGAAGTTTGTTTCTTTCCAGTAGCAAGGAGATAGTTCTGCTCAATGAGGTCATTCAGTAAGTCAGTCTTTTGTGTCAGATTCAATCTGTCATCTTCTATTGAAGGCTTTTATTTTTGGTCCAAAGGGGATACTCCAATTGTTTCCATTTGGAAAATGGAAACCAAAGAAAAGTATAAAAAGAGTATCCAGGTCTGGTTTATTTAATTTAATGTGCTGAAAGTTGCAAAAGTCACTTCCTTTCACATTCCATAGGTTTTAACCTAGTCCACTGGCCCTACTTAGCTATAAGTGAGGCTGAAAATGTAGTCTGTAGTCTTAGGTACCTACGTGCTAGGATAAAATTTAGAAATTTCTCTTATTTAAGGAATAGAGAAGATGTATATTAGGGTAGCGGTCTCAGCCATAAGTAAAAGCTCCATGATAGAAGTTTGTTTGTTTTTTTAATTTTATAAATGTACAATAACACCTAGGAAGTTTTATTTTATGAGTCTATGAATATTGCTACTATTTAACTAAATGTTTTCTTCAGTATTTGAACATTAGAAAAATATCAGTTTTATTTCAATAGCATGTATTAGGTAATACTGTGTTAAATTATGTCAAAACACTTAGTTGTCACCATTTCCCTTCATTCATTCATTTGGTATTTATTGAGTTCTTGCTATAGGGCAGGCAGTGACCTAGATTGATATCTTAGTCATTATATTTTGACTTTTCATCTCTACATGATCAAATGGAAAAGTGAAATTTAATAAAGAGCTATGAAAAATAAAGTTTTAGTGTTAGCTTATTTAACATTCAAGGTAAATAAATGACCAAATATATATGTTCTTCTCTCCTACAATAGGTTCTTCGGGTGGTTCGACTTATTAAGATTTCACCTGCATTAGAAGACTTTGTGTACAAGATATTTGGTCCTGGAAAAAAGCTTGGGAGTTTGGTTGTATTTACTGCCAGCCTCTTGATTGTTATGTCAGCAATTAGTTTGCAGATGTTCTGCTTTGTCGAAGAACTGGACAGATTTACAACATTTCCAAGGGTAAGAACCAAAAAATGCAGTTTAATTCATTATTTTTATTTTAGTAATAATGATTAACACAAAGTAATTTTACTTTAACAGTGGTTCAAAAATATTATATTTTTGATCACGGAGTAGCTCAGTTTTGATATTTTAAATGACCTTTTCTGCAGGGTGCAGGTGTTTGAGAACGTTTTCAGATTATGCATTAATTATAAAATTTTGGAAAAATAATAGAATGAGATGCTAAAACCAGTAGATTGAACATGGGGTTCTTAACACCTGTGAATGAAAATATATTAGAAATTTAAAATAAAGTTTGTGTTTTTGTGTTTGTGAGAGTTAACATTTTAAAATGCTTTACAGTTTATATATTTTTGTCAGATATAATCTAGAGGATACTTTCGATTTTTAAACTCATACGCTCTTCTAAGGATTTGAAGTGTCTTTAGATTATCAAAAACATTCCTCAATGTTTCATTAGATTTCACATAGGCTAAAAAGGGAGTTAAAAATTAATCAACCCACAAGTGGAACTCTTGTAGAAGATTTAGCCCCTAACCAGAGGGATCCTGAAATTTAGTTCCATGTGGATTTAGAAACATTAAAGGTTTAAAGACTAATATTAAAAAATGTATATATCTTCACCATAGGCTGACATAGTAAGGCCTATTACATAGGAAAAATAATCTTGGGATAAGAATAATATTTTTTAAAAAATTAAGCTGTAAAGGCAAAAATGTCTGTACTCAGAACAGACTAAATTACACCGTTTTTTTTGTTGTTGTTGTTTTGTGCCTTATGATAAGTTTATTACTCATTGCCAAGCATTTGTTGGGTGCCTATACAAAGCCAGGCAATTTTGGTAATCCTGGTATATAAATACAACCAAGTCCTCACCCAGTTGTGGGGACAAGATATGCTAAAGGTTGGGGGTGAGCCATTTCCTATTCCAGAATTTAAAGGAGGAAGAAAGGTTAATGACAAAGGAGAAGATAAGGCCAAGAACTTTTAAATGAAATACAGTGTGATCATGTTTAAATGCTGATGAGAGAGAAGTAGAGATCAAGGTTAAAGATGTATGAGATAAAGAGGGCCATAACAAAAGGTTCCTGAATGTTGCATGCAGAGCACTGGCACTGAGATCAGTCCTAGGTGCTGAGCTGTCTGGTGTTGAGGTGTCATATAGAACAACAACCTAACCAAAAGTCAAAATGAGCTTTTCTTCACTTCCTGCCACAGTACAAGCAAAGGGCAAAAATAGGCACTGGCTCCTCAGCATTCCATCGTCCCCTGAACAGCACTGGATGAGGGTCAGGTGGATTAGCACAGATATGATGAGGAGGGAAGGATTTCTGCATTACAGAGCCTTGTCATTGACTACGATCTGGCCACACAGGATGCCTGGAGCCATCGGCTGGGTCAGTTCTTACTCCAGAGATGAAGGATGCAAGCAAAGATGACAACGATGCCATTAAGTCTATATTTGCCTCTTAGTCTGCCCCCTAACTGGGCAAATACAAATTGCAGACTGCCACTGTTCACATAACAGTGAGGCTTGTTATCACCATCCATCTCTCAGGAGTTTAATTCAGCAAACAGTGTTGAAGGCATGTTTTAATAAGTTGCCTATGTGCCAGCCATTGTTGTAGCCATGGGAGATACTAAAAGGAAAACCAACTCTCAGTTCCCTTCTTTATTTACACAGTTTTATCTTAATTTTATATCTTATCTTCATCTTTAAGCATTTCCTCTAATCTCATCTCTCTGCTTTTATATCCTTCCCCCAAAATCTCTTTGAGCCAGATTAGTTTTAGAGTCCAGAATATTCCACAGATCATAAGGGTGTTATCACCCTCTAAAGGTGTCTGAATCAGCATCCTATAATCGACACATTAATATTTCTGTAGCAAAACATCAAGCTTCACACAAAGAAGGTTAAATAAAGACAATAAGTGAGTCTTAGGTTAGATCAGATATTTGCCCCTAAATGTGCAAAAAGAGAGAGAGAGAGAGAGAAGAAAATAATCTTTGGGTAGTTTCAGAAATATTTGAATACTGGAGTTGTGAATAAGGGCTATTGGCCAGTATGAAAAAAAACATTGCAGATAAATAAGACTGAACTTCTTGTTCTGCAAGTTTGATTTCATATCATCGCTTCATCAATTTTTAGCTATGTGACACCAGATAAATCATTCTTTAAGCTTTTTTTTCTCCCCAGATCTAAATTATAGGTAAAAGTAGTATTTTTCTCATAGCACTGTGTGTATTAAGTGAAAACACACCAACAAAAACAACACAATTCTGAGTTTTGAAAGCATTTAAAAAATTATATCTTAAGTATGTACCTGAAGTTGGTGTTTTAGTCTCTGCATAAGAGACAAGGCTGCTTTAGAGCTATCCCTAACTTAGCCTTTTGGGATTTGCTCTATTTTCCAGCCATAATAGTAATCATGTAGCATTGTATTTTCATATGCCCAGTTATGCAGTTATGCCTTTCTGCCTGATTTCTTTGACCATTTAGTAAAAACAGTCAGCAACTGTGGGGTCCCTTAATCAGGTTTTCAGCAGCTGACAGTGTTGACAGCCTAAACATGTAAAGTGACAAGAAACAGGTATTTTCTTGCACATGAACATAATTAAGAGTTAAATACCTGAAAAAGTCTTATAAAAATGTTAAAATTATTATAATTGCAAAAAATAGCCATTATTATTCTCAGTCAAAAAAGCACTATCAGTTGGTGTAACTTGCCTGATAGGAAATCATCAGGGAAGATGGTTAAAAACATTTCCCAGCCAATGTTAGATTTTTGTTTAGACACTCTCTGGTCTGTGGATCTTACTCCCTTCCCGTCTCCAGAGACATATCCCTCATTATCCAGTGGTTGGTTGTTGAGGTAGGTTGGTTAATTGTAGTATGCATCAAAGCACAGCACATTAGGAGGAGCAATTTTCTGTAAAAAAAAAAAAAAAAAAATCACAGGATACCTCCAAACATAAACTAGAAATTTAAAAAATCAGCAGTTGTTTATATTATCTTTATTTGGGTCCAGGCCATCTTGGAGGCTGACTACCACCAGCAGGCATAGAGCTACGGAATACAGGAGAGTAAACTGTGGAAGCACTTGAGACTCTGAGAGAACAAGACATGAAGAAAGAGTACAGCAGAGGCAGGACAAGCCTGACTTAGCAAAGGGGACTCAGTATTTGTGCCAAGGAAAATAACATTTCTCTGTTTCTAAAACCTGATCTTGACCCAGCCATCCAGATGGCATATTATCTCTAGGAAATAGACCCGAATATCAAATTAAACACTGGTTTGATTGGACCTTATTGTGTCTTGGGCCCCAGTAACCTGCCATCAAATCCTTCTAAGAGGACCTGACATGGACATGTAGAAGTTATTTCTCCATTCAAATTTCAAAAAAAGAATACTGGAGGGACAAGGGACCAGTAAAGAAAAAGTCAGTACAGCTACACTATGTGACTGTCCAGTGCATTTGACCCTTTAATAGTGCTCAACCCTCATAGAAATATCCCAGGTACTTCCAGAAATACTGAAAGGTGAAGGGGGTACTATAGGGATCTCACTTGCATTCTATGGGTTCTCCAATAGGTCTATCTGCTTCTATCAGGCACTTCAATCCATCTTCCATTTTTAGTAAAAATGATCCTTCTAAAATATAAATAGTCTCATCACACTGTCCTGTTTAAAATGCTTCAAGGTTTTCCTTTCTCTCAAAATAACAATTTTTTAATATGGCTTTCCATATTTTTTCATCCCTGGTTCTGTTTACTTCTTCAGGCTCATATTTCAGGACTTACCCTACTACATGTTTTAAAGGCAGAGATGGTGTCTATCTTGCTCATTAAACCTCCCTGCTTAGCACAGTACTTGCCACAGGATATCTAAAAATAAGATTTTGAATGAAGAATGAATAATAATACTGGATCAAAACAAACATCTATATTCTATTCTTACTCTAACAGGCCAACAAGCCAGGATCTTTTTTCCACTGTTGTCCATATCTCCTGAACCCCTCATTAGCTTCATCACCTCTCTTACCTTTTATCCCATCTGAAATGTCTGCATCATTCTGTAAGAATACTTTGGTTAGAAGTAGCAGAAATCTTGACTCCAACTGACTCAATTAGGAAATTTACCTCACAAAATTCCAGACATTAGGTAGACTTCAGGAAACCAGGGCTCTGGATCATTCACTGACATTCTCTCAGGTGTTATTATGGGTTACATTGTGTGCCCCAAAAGATATATTGGAAGTCTAACCACCAGGACCCCAAAATGGGACCTTATTTAGAAATAAAGATCATCAAATTAAAATGAGGTCATGAGGGTGGGCTCTAATTCAGTATGACTGGTACTCTATAAAAAGGAGAGTTGGACACAGACACAGACATACACAGAGGAAAGATCGTGTGAGGACACACATGGAGAAGATAGCCATGTGATTGGAGTGGCATCTATAAGCCAAGGACAGCCAAGGATTGCTGGCCAACACCCAGAGCTAGAGGCAAGGAGAATCCCTCAGAGGGATCCTGGTCCTGCCAACACCTTGATTTAGGACTGATAGCCTCCAAAGCTGTGGAATAAGTTCCCATTCTTTTTTTTTTTAAGGTATATTTTATTGATTATATTGTCACAATAGTTCCATTTTTTCCCCTTTGCTACCCCCTGCCCAGCACCCTGCTCCCCCAGCAACCCCTCCCTTCCGCAGTCCATGCCCATGGGTCATGCATGCAATCTCTCTGGTTTCTCCCTTTCCTATATTATTATTATTATTATTATTATTATTTTAGAATAAATTTATTAATTTATTTTTATAACAATAAAAAAGTGACTTCCGACCAAGATGGAGGCTTAGACGGACACGCTAGGTCTCCCTCTACATCTATAGAGGAATACAACTACTTCAAAACAAAGGATAACTAGAAATTCCAGAAAATAAAACTACACGGAAGTCCAACATATGAAGTTATAAACCAGCGGTGCCATTTGGGCAGGTAAGAGTTAAAGTGGGCAGTGCTGTTTGCGGTGGCACCCGGAGCCGCGGCGGCGAGGAGTCCCGGCGGGCCCCTGGCGGTGCGCGACCCCGGCGAGGAGTCCCAGCTGCGGCCAAGCCCTTGCCGGTGCGCGACTCCGGCGCTGGGGAGAGCGGCCGCCGCATCGCCTTGAACAGTGAGGCCCAGGGGGGCGGGAGGACGGATCCTGGTCTCCTAGCTGAATAACTGTGTGAATCCATCTTGGACCCCCGCCCCCAAAGAAAGCACCACAGGGCTGCGAAATAGGTCGCGGACAAGCAGGCGCGGTCGCTAATTTGTGACGCGTACACAGGCACTGCCCCCGACAGCCAGCCCAAGAAAACAAAAAGCATCTGTCAAAATGAGGCAGGCAACTTTAGAAATACCGGTAACACAACTCACCAGGCAGCAGATAGAGAACCTGACAGATGAACAGATAAGAAACCTGTCAGAGGCTCAGTTCTGGGCCATTGTTATCAGGTGGCTTACAGAATTCACAAAAGAGCAGGAAAAAGATATGAAAGAAGCGAAAAACTTTCATAACGAAAGGAACAAAACAATATACGAGACAGAAGGAAAGGAAATAAAATCCAGAGTTCATTTCAACAAACTGGAATATGGAGAAGGAAAAAGCAGTCAACCAATGCAGCGAGAGGTAATGGGAAGCAACAACGAAAGGATCAGAAACCTCTGGGACAGCTATAAAAGGCCCAACATAAGAATCATTGGTTTGCCAGAGAATGAGGAAGATGAACTAGAACTTGAAAAATTGAGTGAAAATATAATAAAGGAGAACTTCCCAGACTTGGGAAAGGGAATAGACCTGCAGGTCCAGGAAGCAAGGAGAGTTCCCAAGAAACTGGACCCAGGGAGAACCACTCCAAGACACATTATAATCAAAATGTCAAAAATTAAAGAGAGAATCTTAAAAGCAGCAAGAGAGAAGAAAAGAATTATGTACAAAGGGGTCCCAATTAGACTATCAGCTGACTTCTCAAGGGAAACCCTACAGGCAAGAAGAAACTGGCAAGAAATATTCAAAGTAATGAAAATCCAAAACCTACAACCACGAATACTCTATCCAGCGAAATTGTCATTCAGAATAGAAGGACAGAGAAAGTGTTTCCAGGACAAAATAAAACTGAAAGAGTTCATTAGATCCAAACCACTGTTATATGAGATGTTAAAGGGACTGGTTTAAAAAAAAACAGAAGCTAGGGAGATGAAACAAAGGCAAACTAAATAGGCAACGAGAGGGGAAGAGGAACTGTGGGTACGGGAAGCATATTGGGGGGAGGTCAAGAGGGAGGGGGAATGGGGAAAGGGAGGGAGATGATATAGGAATTGGGGATCAAGGTAGGAGGGAATGGAATAGACGGAGAGAGGTTGGGAGGAACTGTATGCACAACTAATGGACATAATCTAAAAGGGGGGGACAACTGGAGGGAGGGGGGCCACCGGGTGGAGGGGAGCAGAGGGAAGGGAAATTGGCACAAATGTAATAATTTAATCAATAAAACACATTAAATCTGAAAAAAAAAAAAAAAAAAAAAAAAAAAAAAAAAAAAAAAAAAAAAAATAAAAAAGTAACATTCCCCCCCCCCAAACTTTAGACCCTTCATAATCTTATAGAGGACAGTGAGCAATGGTCTCATGCTCTTCTAGCTGCTTCAAGCTGGGCATGGTCATCGTCCTACCTACCTTGAGTCCAGAATTCCCTAATAAGAGTGGGGATGTGGGGGAGAGGGTGGCCTTCCCGTATGGAGAAGATTCTTGCAGACTCCAGGTCAGTTGGCTGTCCCCGGACAATGGCATGCTTGGTTTAACAGGCTGGCATCCTTGTTGTATTCTGGGGGCAATGTATTTGGCAACAGGGTTAGAAGGCATCATTCAATACATAACCACTAGATGACAAAAGGCAGGTATTAATTTTTCAATGTACCCAATTAGGGAAAAAAGAAGGACTTCTTTGGAGGAAGGTGTGCCAGGCACATCATACCTGTCCAGAACCCTTTTGTCCACAGAAACGAGAAACCTGTTTTATAGTGAAGCCCACAGACAATCCCATTCTTCACCAACCCAGCTACTTGGTTCAGCCAAACTGTTCAGTCTCAGGAGGCAGCGATGCAGACAGGATTAAGTGGGGCCTATATATACAATCTCTCAGGTAGTGAGATCCTAGGCTTATGCCCTTTGAAAACAGAAAACACATGTTAATTTATGTAACATAACCCACAAAACATACTCTAAATCTGAAAGCCTGTCTTAATGGAAAGACGTCCAGTTGCAAGGCATTTGACATTCTTCTTGCCTGTAAATTAAGCATCTGTAATGATGTCACAAATCTAGTTTAACTTGCAAATGAAAGGTAACTTTAAATGAAAAGAAACTTTAATGATGGTTAGCTGTATTACTTTATAGTCTACCAATGGGCATTGTGATTTTCCTTGGGTCACAATTTTTCTCCCTACGATTACCCCCCTTGTCATTAAAGGGACTGCATTAGGTCCATTTTTAATTTATCTTGTTCATTTGCATGAACTCAACAAGAGCAGCAAATGATCACTTACAATCTTTAAGTCTGCTTTGCTGAAACTTACACACGGAACATTTAGGGTGACCTTCAGTCTGCCCTTCAGGGCGCAGAAGCTGAGCCATGTACCTGCCATTCAGCCTTGCCTGTAAACACCTGTCTTTTCCAAGTCCTTCAGGTTTTCCATTGTGCTTTAAGGTACTTTTAGCCATCTTTCAGGAAAGCAACCTTCATTCCTTCCTTAGAAACATTGCCATGGACTGCACATCCAACCTAGGTAACAGGCCTTTTTCCTCATGGGCTTTTATTATCTTCTAAGGTCACCCTTGGTTCCTCAGGGCTTTTGGTAACAACCAGAGCCCAAGCATGTCTCCTTTAGAGATGAGATTCCAGTCAAAGTCATGGTCGACAGGACCTCTATTAACAACTGCTCTTATTATTTTCATGCAAAGAACCTTATGTCATTACTTACTTCTTCCAGGTGCCAATTTCTGGAGGGATGAGGTAGGAGAAAAATATATGGCATGAAGGAAAATCTTTGTCCTTCTAATATTCACTAGAATTGCATTTCCATTCTTCATATTTTCTCTTTCCCCTCACCCCCACTAAAGAGAAAAAAAATTGTTTGTTTTTATATTACATTTGTCCCACTTTTTTTTTCTATTGCTTCCCCGCACCCTGCCCACCCTTTCTCCCACAGTCAGTACCCACCCAGTTGTCCATGTCCATGGGTCATTTGTACATGCTCTTTGACTAGACCCGTCCCATTCTTTTCCCCTTTTCTCACTCCTCCCTCACCCCTTGTCATCGTTAGTCTACACATTGTTCACATACCTCTGTTTCTATTTTGCTCATTTGTTGTGTTGTTCATTGGTGTTCTGTAATAGGTGACAGCATAAGGTATTTTTCTTTCATTGCCTGGCTTATTTTGCTGAGCATAATTCTCTCCAGTTCCATCCATGTTGTTGCAAATGGTAGGAGTTTCTTCTTTTTTTCTGCTATGTAGTACTCCATTGTGTAAATGTACCACTGTTTTTTGATCCATTCAGCTACAGATGGGCACTTAGGTTGTTTCCAGCACTTGGCTATTGTAAATTGTGCTGCTATGAACATAGGGGTGCATAGGTTCTTTTGAATTGGTGTTTCATGGTTTATCGGATATAGTTCTAGCAATGGAATTGTTGGTTTGAAAGGCAGTTCCATTTTTAGTTTTTTGAGGAAATTCCATACTGTTTTTCATAGTGACTGCACCAGTCTGCATTCCCACCAGCAGTGCACCATAGTTACCTTCTCTCTGCATCCTTGCCAGCACACATTGTTTGTTGATTCGTTGATGATGGCCATTCTGACTGATATGAGGTGGTATCCCATTGTGGTTTTTATTTTCATCTCTCTGATGGCTAGTGATGTTGAGCATCCTTTTATATGTCTATGAACCTTCTGTATGTCCTCTTTGGAGAAGTGTTTGTTCATGTCCTTTGCCCATTTTTAAATTGGGTTGTCTGTCTTCTTGGTGTTGAGTCGTAAAAGTTCTTTATATATTTTGGAGATCAATCCCTTGTCTGAGGTATCATTGGCAAATATATTTTCCCATATGGTTGGTTCTCTTTTCAACTTGTTGATGTTTTCTTTTGCTGAGCAGAAACTTTTTAGTTCGATGTAGTCCCATTTGTTTATTCTTTCCTTTATTTCCCTTGCCTTAGGAGATATATCAGTGAAAATGTTGCTACATGGGATATCTGAAATTTTCCTGCCTATGTTTTCTTCTAGGATTTTTATGGTGCCACGGCTTGCATTTAAGACTTTTGTCCATTTTAAGTTTATTCAGCTGTATGGTGTAAGCTGGTGGTCTATTTTCATTTTTTTGCATGTCCCTGTCCAATTGTCCTAATGCCATTTGTTGAAAAGGCTCTTTTGACTCCATTTTATATTCCTTCCCCCTTTGTCAAATATTAGTTGACCATATAGACCTGGGTTTATTTCTGGGCTTTCTATTTTGTTCCATTGATCTATGTGTCTGTTCTTATGCCAGTACCAGACTGTTTTGATTACCATGGCCTTGCAGTATAGTTTGATAATAGGTATTGTGATTCCTCCTACAGTGTTCTTCTTCCTCAAGATTGCTGTGGCTATTCGGGCTCTTTTTTGGTTCCATATAAATTTTTGAAGTATTTGTTCTAGGTATGAGAAATACATCATTGGTATTTTAATAGGGATTGCATTGAATCTATAAATTGCTTTGGGTAGTATGGATGTTTTAATGATGTGGATTCTTCCCATCCATTAACATGGTATATGTTTCCATTTATTTATATCTTCTTTAATTTCTTTCTTCAGTGTTATGTAGTTTTCTGAGTAAAGGTTTTTTACCTCCTTGGTTTAGTTTATTCCTAGGTACTTTATTTTTCTTGTTGCTACGGTAAATGGGATTTTTCTTTTAGTTTCTATCTTTGATGTTTTATTGTTGGTGTACAGAAATGCCTTCAATTTCTGAATATTGACTTTGTACCCTGCTATTTTGCCGAGTTCACTTATTAAGTCGAGTAGTTTATTCATGGAGTCTATAGGGTTTCCTATGTACACTATCATGTCATCTGCAAATAATGAGTTTTACTTCCTCTTTTCAAATTTGGATGCCTTTTATTTCTCTTTTTTGTCTGATTGCTGTGGCTAGAACTTCCAACACTTTCTTGAATAGAAGTGGAGAAAGTGGACATCCTTGCCTTGTTCCTTACCTCAGAGGGAATGCTTTAAGTTTTTGCCCATTGAGTATGATGTTGGCTTCAGGTTTCTCATATATGGCCTTTATTATTTTGAGGTATGCTCCCTCTATTCCCATTTTGCTGAGAGTTTTTATCATAAATGGGTGTTTTACTTTGTCAAATGCTTTTTCTGCACCTATTGATATTACCATGTGGATTTTTTTTTCATTTTGTTTAAGTGGTATATTACATTTATTGATTTGCAAATGTTAAACCATCCTTGCATCCCTGGGATGAATCCCACTTGATCGTAGTGTATGATCTTTCTAATGTGTTGTTGGGTCCAGTTTGCTAATATTTTTTTGAGGATTTTAGCATCTATGTTCATCAATGATATTGGCCAGTAGTTTTCTTTCTTTGTTGTGTCTTGACTTGGTTTTGGAATTAGGGTAATACTGGCTTTATAGAACGAGTTTGGGCGTTTTTCCTTTTTTTTTTTTTTTTTTTTGGATATTTTAGAATTGTTCTGAGGGGGCTAGAAGTTAGTTCCTTCCTAAATGTTTTGTAAAATTCACCTGTGAAGCCATCTGGTCCAGGGCTTTTATGTGCCTGGAATTTTTTGATTACTGCTTCAATTTCACTAGTTGTTATTGGTCTATTTAGGCTTTCTGCTTCTTCTTGGTTCAGTTTTGGAAGATTATATGTTTCCTGAAATTTGTCCATTTAATCTAGGTTGTCACATTTCTTGTGGTACAGTTTTTCATAATAGTTTCTTACAATCGTTTGTATTTCTGTGGTATCAGTTGTGATTTCTCCTCTTTCATTTCTGATTTTATTTATTTGAGACCTCTCTCTTTTATTCTTGAAGAGCCTGGTTAAAGGCTTGTCAATTTTGCTTATATTTTCAAAGAACCAGTTCCTACATTTGTTGATCTTTTGAATTGTTAGTTTAGTCTCTATGTCATTTAATTCTGCTCTAATCTTGATGATTTCCTTTTTTCTATTTGCTCTTAGCTTTGCTTGTTGTTCTTCTTCTAGTTCTTGTAGCTGTAGGATTAAATTTTTTATTAGAGATTTTTCTATCCTTTTTAGGTGGGTCTGTATTGCTAAGAACTTTCCTCTCAGGACTACTTTCACTGTATCCTACAGGTTTTGGGTTGTTGTGTGTTCATTATCATTTGTTTCCAGAAACTTCTTGATTTCTTCCTTGATTTCATGTTAACCTATTCATTATTTAATAGCATGTTATTCATTCTCCATAAGTTTGAATATTTCTGAGTTTTTTTTCCTTAAAGTTGATTTCCAATCTTAATCCATTGTGATCTGAGAAGATGCTTGATATAATTTCAATTTTTTTGAATTTGTTGAGGCTTGTTTTTTGTCCTACCACGTGGTCTATCTTTAAAAGTGTTCCATGTGCACTTGAAAAGAATGTATACTTTACTTCTCTGGGGTGAATCATTCTATACATATACATATATCAACTAAATCCATTTGGCCTAGAGTGTTGTTCAATGCCTCAATATCTTTGGTGTTTCTTTGCTTCGAAGATCTGTCCATTGTTGACAATGGTGTGTTAAAATTTCCTACTATGAGTTTGTTTCTGTCTGTATCCTTCCTGAAATCTTTCAAAATTGTCCTTACATATTTTGGTGCTCCTACATTGGGTGCATATATATTTTTAAGGGTAATATCTTGTTGATGGATTTTTTTCTTTAAGTATTATGTACTGTCCTTCTTTGTCTCTTTTTATGGCCCTTGCTTTGAAATCTCTTTTGTCTGATATAAGTATTGCTACCCCAGCTTTTTTTTCACGTCCATTTGCTTGATATACTTTTTTCTATCACTTTACTTTCAGTCTGTGTAAATCTTTTGTTTTGAGGTGTATTTCCTATAGACAGCAGATATGTGGGTCCTGTTTTTATATCCATTCCACTACCTATGTGTTTTAATTGGAGCATTTAATCCATTTACATTTAAAGTTATTATCGATAGGTATTTATTCATTTCCCTCTGTACTTGTGTTCCTCTCCTTTCCTTTTTTTATTTTTCCTTCTCCTTCTTAGATCATTACCTTTAGCATCTCTTGTGATGCTGGTTTGGTGGATATGTATTCTTTTAGTCTTCCTTTGTCTGAGAAACTCCTTATTTCACCTTCCATTTTGAATGAGAGTCTTGCTGGTTAGAGTATTCTTGGTTGTAGGCCTTTGTTTTTCATTGCTTGAAATATTTTTTGCCATTCCCTTCTGGCTTTTAGTGTTTCTGTTGAGAATTCAATTGATAACCTTATCAGACCTCCCTTGTATGTTATTTGCTGTTTTCCTCTTGCTGCTTTTGGGATTCTCTCTTTGTCTTTGAATGTTGCCATTTTAATTATGATGTGTCTTGGAGTGGCCTGTTTGGGTTCATCTTCCTTGGGACCCTCTGTGCTTCCTGAATTTGCATGACTTTTCCTCTCATCAAGTTAGGAAAATATCTGTCGTTACTTTTTCAATCAGGTTTTCTATCCCTTTTTACTCCTCTTCTCCTTGTATCCCTATGATTCTAATGTTGTTTTGTCTCATGTTGTCCTGCAAATCTATTAAACTCTCTTCATTCTTTTTTAATCTTTTTTCATTTTGTTGTATTGTCTGGGAATTTTTTCTATATTGTCCTCTAATTCACTGATCTGATCTGCTTCATTTAGCCTGCTTTTGATTGATTCTATTCTGTTCTTCAATTCAGAGATTGTATTCTTCATTTCTTCCTGGTTCTTATTAATAGTCCCTATGTCCTTTTTTTTTTTTATGCTGGTGTAGTTCTCTGTAAGTTCCTTGTAGCTTCCCTGCAATTCTTTGTAGTTTCCTTGAAGTTGTTGGTAATTTTCCTGAAGTTTGTCATAGTTTTCTTTGAGGTTGTCAAGGTCATTAAGTTTCATAATAACCTTTTTTTTTTTTAATTCTGTGTCTTATGGTTTATCTCTGTTCTATCTATCTCTCTTTCTGGGGATTCCTTTTTTCTTTCATTGGGAGGTTGTTTCTGCATCTCCCCATGCTGAATTCTTCTTGTTTATTTTTGTTTATTAGATCTGTCTGCTTTGATTTCCCAGTTTTGTGATATGAGATTCTTTATATGAGACCTGTGGGATTCAGTGGTGCAGTTTCTTTGATCTTCTGAGCCTGATGATCTTGTATTGCCCTTTATGTTGTTTGTTTAAGCTGTCTGGTTGTATTTGAGCTACTCTTTTGTGGGTCTTTTCCTTTGGCTAGTTGATTGAGAGTCACTCTGCCCACCATGTCTTGAGTTCTTTTGTGGAGGTGCTGTTAAAACATAACTACACAACCCAGGCAAGAAACAGACAGCGTCTAAAATCTCCCCTAACCACAATCCCACTATCAGCTGCAAATGAGCCAGTATTAATGTAATTGTAGAGATATTAAGACTCTTATTTCATAGGAGAAACAGATAGGAGTTGTTTTAAATGAAAGGAGGGTAATTTTTGAGAGGGAAGGTGATAGAGTAATAATAATAGCAAATAGGGTCAAGGCTATGCAAGACAGCAAGTAACATTTACACTGTATGTTTGAAAAGGAGGAGAGGATTGCAGTATGAAGTGAGAAAGTGGAAGTGTATAATACTAGGTTTATGTAGTAGTTATATGCTGTATGTTTAGTAAGAAAGGGAGGATAGACACAACAGACATCCAAGAAGACAGACAACCAAAAATTAAAACAGAGGGATATGAGGGATAGAAGGTAGGAAACAGATTAGAGAAAGAGTTTTTCAAAAATAAATATACAGAATAGAAAATATAAAGAAAGAGAGAAAGGAAAGAGAGAGTGAAAGTAGAGAAGGGGAAGGGAGGAAAGAGAAAAAGAGAAGAAGGGGAGGGAAAAGAGGGAAGGGAATAAATTAAAATTAAAAGATTATTGAGACAGAAGAGCACAGGAGGAGGAATCACAACACCAGATATCAAACAATACTACAAAGCCACTGTGATCAAAACAGTCTGGTACTGGCATAAGAACAGACATATAGATCAGTGGAACAGAATAGAGAGTCCAGAAATAAACCCAGGCCTCGATGGTCAACTAATATTTGATAAAGGAGGAAGGAACATAAAATGGAGTTAGAAGAGCCTCTTTAACAAATGGTGCTGGGAGAACTGGACAGGGATTTGCAAAAATATGAAACTAGACCACCAACTTACACCACACACAAGAATAAATTCAAGATGGATCAAAGACTTAAATGTAAGCGGTGACACCATAAAAGTCCTAGAGGAAAACATAGGCAGGAAAATTTCAGATATCACACGTAACAATATCTTCATGGCTACATCTCCTAAGGCAAGAGAAATAAAGGAAAAAATAAACAAATGGGACTACATCAAAGTAAAGAGTTTCTGCTCAGCAAAAGAAAACATCAGCAACATGAAAAGGGAACAAAAAGTATGGGAAACTGTATTTGCCAATGATGCCTCAGACAAGAGATTGATCTCCAAAATATATAAAGAGCTTATACGACTCAACATCAAGAAAACAAACAACCCAATTAAAAAATGGACAAAGGACATGAACAAACACTTCTCCAAAGAGGACACACATAAGGTCCATAGACACATGAAAAAATGCTCAATATCATTGGCCACCAGGGAGATGCAAATAAAAACCACAACGAGATACCATTTTACACCAGTCAGAATGGCCATCATCAACAAATCAACAAACAACAAGTGCTGGTGAGGATGTGGAGAAATGGGAACCCTACTGCACTGTTGGTGGGAATGCAAACTGGTGCAGACACTATGGAAAACACTATGGAATTAACTCAAAAAACTAAAAATAGAACTGCCTTTTGAACCAGCAATTCTGCTGCTAGGACTATACCTGAAAAATCCTAAAACACTAATTCAAAAGAATTTATGCACCCCTATGTTCATAGTAGCACTGTTTACAATAACTAAGTGCTGGAAACAGCCTAAATACCCATCTGTAGATGAGTGGATCAAAAAACTGTGGTATATTTACACAATGGAATACTATGTAACAGAAAGAAAGAAGGAACTCCTGCCATTTGCAACAACATGGATGGAACTATAGAGAATTATGGTTAGTGAAATAAGCCAGGCAAAGAAAGCAAAATACCATATGATATCACCTAATACAGGAAACTAAAGAAAAACACAAACAAACAAACTAAATAGGACAAAAAGCAGAATAGCAGTCAATAGGGGGGAGGGGGGAGGGAGAAAAGAGGGATAAGTAAGGGAAGGGTTTA
The DNA here is from genome assembly GCF_987537825.1 of Furipterus horrens. Lineage (NCBI taxonomy): Eukaryota > Metazoa > Chordata > Mammalia > Chiroptera > Furipteridae > Furipterus > Furipterus horrens. The sequence goes on along the minus strand of NW_028327182.1, from coordinate 58,177,202 downwards.
GTCAAAGAACATGTATAAGTGAACAATGGGAAGGGATATGATTGTGGGAGTTGGGGTGGGCTGGGTGGGGGAGAGAAATGGGAAAAAAATATGACAACTGTAATTGAAAATCCAAAGGAAAAAAAAAAAAAAAAGAAGGCAGAAGCAGAAAAGAAAAAAAAAAGAGAAAGAGAGATTCCCCTTCCTGGCAATTGTCATGAATTCAGTTTAAATAAACTCATACAACTTCTCTTTAAAAAAAATTAAAAGATTAAAAAATGAAATAAAATAGAAAGAGAGATAATAGAGGAGGGAATAAAAGAAGGGAAAGGGAAGAGAAAAGAAACAAATGGAAAGGAAGAGGTGGGGAGATAAAGAGAAAAATTAAAAAAGAATTAAAAGTACTTAGAAAGAAGAAAATAAAAAGAAAGGAAAGGGAGGGAGGGAGAAAATAAGGGGGAAGGAAGGAAATAAAAAGAAAGGAAGAGGAAGGAGTAGAGAGGGAAAAAATTAAAATTAAAAAATTAACTAAAAGTAGGATGAAGGAGGGTAATGCAAGAGAGAAAAAGGAGGGAAGGGAAAGGGAGAAAAGAAAAATAATGAAGAGGAAAGAAAGGGAGGGGTAGTAAGAGAGAGAATGAGAAATAAAAGAATGAAAAGGATTTTTACTCAATTCAATTTTTAGGCACAGTCTCTATTTTTGTTTTTCCTTCCTGGATCCACCCCTAGTCAAAATTCCATGGGTTTTGAATCTTTTCTGATTCGTTGGCTGGCTGTGGGAAAACCCTGCTTGATTCTGGGGTTGCTAGTCTTTTATTCGTGGGCCTACCGCTGCTCTGCTGTGAGCTGCATTTAGTTGTCCCCTCCTGTGGCACCCTCAGCCCTTCTCAGGCTTATCTAGCAACATTTTCCTATTGTTGGGCAAGCATATGCTTGACAGTAATCTCTGCTCTGCCTCCAGTCCTGTCTCTATTCCCAAGCTACAGCATTCGCTCACTTCACTGTCTGTATGCCTGTGTACATTACCTGCTGGCCTGCGGTCCCCACCAAGGCTGCAGTTCCACAGCAGCTCTCCCGCTTGGGCCCCTCTCCTTGCCCCAAAACCGTCCCTTTGTTCTGTAGAGCCCTAGCACGAGCGCTGTGTGCACCCTGAATGACAAGCTTTCAGTCAGGGGTTGCAGCCAACGAGGTTTCCACCTAGACTCAGTTCACAGTTTCTCCCAGTCCTGGTTGTTCACTGTTCTCCCACGCCTCTGGCTTTTTCAGCCAAATCCTCTTGCTAACTCCCTGCAAGACTTCACTGGTCGGTGCGCCCCTGGCAGGGGGAGCCTCCAAGCAGCTCCTGGCTAACGCGCCCTTGGGTGCGGTATGGCAGATGCACCGGATCCCAGAGCGACTCAGCCTGCAGTGCGCGGTAGACCCCTCTGCCCCCCTCCACGCTGCTCCCATGCTCCCCTCCCTGTTCACGCTATCTAAAATCCACACTCTCTCCTGAAGTCCCTCCATGATAGGAGGGAGCAGACAACACCACCCCTACTCTGCCGCCATCTTCCTTGAATCCTCAAGTTCTCATTCTTTTAAGCTACCCAGTTTTTTGTACTTAGTTACAGCAGCCCTAGAAAAATAATGCAGTTGCCTTCTCCATGTATTGTCTTCATGTTAACAAAATGGGTAGAATATTTCCAGGCTCCATGAAAAAATCTAGAGGAAAAAGGGCGTCATCTCTGCCTGGGTCTCCTTAGTAGCAAGGACACCTTTCCCAGTACCATCTCCTCTTTCCCCAGCAAAGTTGTGCTTATCTCTTATTGGACAGATTGGGTAACTTGGTCATTCCTAAATGAATCATTGGCAATATGGCTGGAATCAAAATAATAGGCTTAGATTGGAAATAGATGAATATTTTGAAGACAACCACAAAAATCACTGCAATGTTCAAACCCAAAACCTGAATGAGATTTCTCTTTTACCTTTATGTCAAAGCTCTTGTATAACCAGTGCAAACAGGGTGTATAAATAGGCATGTGGTAGAAAGAATGGCTGGTGTTTCATTTCTTTCACCAGAAACACCGTCTCCTGGGCCTCAGCTTCTTTCCAAGATGCCCAAATAGTACCTGCAGAGCAGCCAGCATAGGGCCCAGCACATAGTAGTTCCTGCTTCCGTTCTTTTTTATGGTAATTGTCACTTTCTGTCACACACTATTGACAGTTATGTACAGATCTTAATGCCTCTACTAAACTACAAGTATGTTGAGGTTGGCAGCCCTGCACCCTCCTCTCCTAACACCTCCCAAAGTGCTTAATAGTGTGGAGTGGGATTTGTGGCATCAGGAAGGACAGTCAGGGCAAAATGGAGAAAGGGTGCTTCAAAATTTTCAATGGAAAAAAAATGACCTATTGGTAAAATATAATAAAAACAATTCTGTCATCTCAAGCCAATAACCTTCTCTTCTAATTTGGACCAAACAGACACACTTCTAAGTGGAATTAACAAGGAAGAGCAAGTCCTGCTGAGAGGCAATATCCTGCAATTACTGTTTTGTTGGGACTAATAGGTTGCTTAAAAGAACAATTCAGATAAACTTTTCATGATGGAACAGCCCATACAGGTTATAAAACAGGTCAGGTTAGGCAAGAGCCACCAGTTTCTCTATAACAAATACAAAAACTGCGTGTTTCCCACAGTTCCTGACAAAAGATTGTATTTGCAGTTTCACTAAGGTCTTGTTCAGTTTATTCTTCCATTAACTGTATAAATCAACTGGACTCTACATTACTAAAATGCATGTAGTAAAAATCCACTGTACATCTTTAACCAGGTCAATATCTTTATTACTTTCAACTTTCCACTAAAAGAATAATAATCAGGCCACATTTGTTTTGCAGCTCTATAGATGGGGATCATTTTTATTCATAAATAATACAATCCCCTCCATAACATGAGATACTTGAGTTTTAATATTTATTTGGCATGTTTTCTTAATTTGAATTCTTTAAATGCTAATTACTTGCTCTATTGAGTTTTCACTTATAAAATCATGTCCAAAGCAATTATGTAGTATAAGTGGTAAATGCTATAAAATACTTAATTACAAATTAATTTCTCTGTTTCCTTTCCTCACCAAAGTGGCTAACCATGCTTCTAGTTGTGCTGAAAGAATTATTGAGAAACTTAAAGAAACAGCACGCTCCATAGTTATTTTTTTCATTATATGCCAGATGTTAAAGTTTGACTATATTTTTAATGAATTCAAGGTTTATATTATCCTCAGAAGAATGATTAATTCAATTAATATTGTTGAACTCTCTACTAAATTTTGTCATATTGTTCAGTCTTTAAGTATTTTTAATTTCTTTCATGAAATATTTCAGGCATGCAAAGAGATATCAATTATAATAAAATATATTCTTCAGTTTAATAAACATATTGGCAGTGGATCTGAAGTTCATGAGTACCCCACCCTCATCAGTCTTCTGTCTTCTCTCTTTCCCATAGAGAACCACTTTTCTGAATTTAATATTTACGTTTTTAGTACATGACTTTAAGCTTTTAGCAAATATGTAAGCATCAACTGAAAATCACATATCTTTTTGCATAATTTAAACCTGTCTTATATGGTTTTATACTTCACTGTTTCTTCTGCCAGTTGCTTCTTTAGCTCAACACAATGCTTGTGAGATTTGTCAATATGAGTACATGTACCTATATTTAATTTATTTTCTTGTGGTATAATATGCAGATATATATTGCATTATATATGATGCATTATTTATATTAAAATTGCACAATTATTTTCCAATTCTCCTGTGTGGTAGACAAATTCTAAGATGGGTCTACATAATTCCTTCCCCTTGAGTTTACAAAGGAATTGGGAATATAATTGGATTTCACTCCTCTGAATAGGTTGCTGATCACTTAATTTGGACTTAATAAAAAAGGACATCATTTTGAGTGGGCCTGTCCTGATTAGGGGTCATGGGCCCTTCCTGAAGAGAGAGATTTAAAACAAGAGAATTTCTTGTTGGCATTGAAGAAGTAAACTCTCATTTTGAAGGGCCATGTGACTAAGATCTAAGTGTGACATTTAGGGACTGTGAGCAACTGCAATCAAGAGAGGAGGACCCTCAGTTCTACAACCACAGGAACTGAATTCTGATAACAACTTGAATGAGGGTACAATGAGACCCAAGCTTCTCATGAGACCACAGCCCAGCCTACTTCTTGAGTTCAGCCTATAGACCCTGAACATAGAACCTAACAATACCATACCCACACCTCTGACCTATAGAAACTGCGATGATAAATTAGTGTTGTTCAAAGCTGCTAAATTTGTGGTAATTTGTAAATTATAAAAAAACTAATGCATGCAGTGTTTGATGTCAGTTTTTAATATTTTTTTTATTCCAAATAGTGTGGCTCTGAACATTGCACATTAACTGTGTACATGTGAAATTCTGTACATGTGAACATTTCTTTAAGGTATGTATCTAGAAATAGACTTGCTAAGTCTTACAATAAAGATATATTCAACTTTAATAGATACTGGTAAACTTGTATTCCAAAGGACTTTTACAAGTTTATTTGCTGTCAGCAGTATATGAAAATGTTTTGTATTTCAGAACTTAGCGATACTTGGTTTTGTCAGGCTGTGTCTTCCTGTCAACATTTAGTTCTTCATTTAACCCAAACTGATCTTTTGTGCCTGCTGTGATAGGGAACAATCTTCCTTTATTTCTGTTTGAATAACCCATTGCCAGAGTGCCACTATTGACTAGTCTATCCGTCCATCTCAGTTCTGCAGTACCAGCTACAATGTGACTCCATATGTGTGTGCCCAGGTCAAAACACACAAGGTCCCTTTTCATCTCCTTTGCCATTGAATTTTTTCTCTGGTCAGCCTCCAGGGAAGCCCAATAAGTATCCAGATTTACTCAAGTATCTCAGTTAGACATCTCCATCTTTCAAGGATCCATCACTTTGCCCCTTTGCTCCTGACACCACATCAAAAACATAGTCTAGCCGAGATCATAAATAATCTAAGATTGCCTTTTCTTGACTCAGGCTACTTAGTTTTTGGTCCTAGGGTTTCCATTATTTCCTTGGGATACTTACATTTTGTAGGGAATTTCCTGGGATTTGTAATTTTTTTCATATATGATGAGACATGAGGTTCACTAATAAATTTTTGAGAAATAAAAACACTCTGATGACTATCTTTCAGATGGGTAGAATGATTTTTTTTTAATAGGCACAACCTGCAGTGAGGCCAGCTCATCTGCCTTCACCATCTGCAGTCTCACATTTCTTTGCATTTGTTTGCTTTATGTATATTGTCTCTTCTTGATTCTAACATCCTCATATTTTTCACTCCTAATCTGCTAGACCATTAAAATACATTTTTCACAAAATATCAAATACATCTATTCACAAGTAAGACTAAATAAAGCATGTAGCTGTTTTACTGTTGTTTGTAATTCAGTAAACATTCTCTCTGTGATGAACCCATGAGGTGTACACAATCAACAAATGTACTGATACCTTCTTTAACTTATAACATAGTTAAGAATATAAGGAAGAAGTCACTGTACCCTATAGTAGACCTAAGAAAGAACTCAAATAAGCCAGAAGGTGAAACTTGATATCAAAGATATCCTGGAGAGTACTTAAAAATTCTTAGAACCTCTATGTGGTAAGCAAAGTGTTTTCAAGTATCATTTCATTTTAATAAAAGAGATTACTTCCAGAGAAGGGGGTCTGCAAAGCTTTATGAGTATTATCTTTAGGAGTACATATGATTTCAACAGGTAATGATGTGAGTAATGGCATAAGATGAGAGCATTCCATATAAGGAACATGGAAGAATAACTCAGAGACATGGAAAATCACAAGGCATGGAAGGACATATGACAAAGAAACTGTAGTGTCTGTCTGGAACCAGATGCTAGAGTGTCTCCAGAGGTTGTAATTATGACACAGGGGAGCCATTGAAGATTTTTACTTTCTTATTGTTTTCCCTGAAGAATATCAGAAGAGCTGTTTTGAGGACGGTTACACTGGAAGAAATTTTATTTCTCTGAGGAGGTATTTTCATTGAATGAAATTTATTTTTGTTGGCCAAAGACAAAAATTTATCATCATTTGAGAAATTTGGAGCATCTTTAGGGCAAAAGGAAAAGCAATTTTTTTTTCTGTGTGCCCATTACTGTGTCAAAATTTCCAGATTGTCTTAAAGTCAGTTCCTTCTAAGGCTTTGAGCCAAATTGTCTAATATAGCTCTGCAATAACAACCATCAATTTGCTTTAAATTTGCAAGTAACGTAATGATATAACTATCTTCCTTCAAAAAAAGCTGTAAATTAAATTTGTTTTCTTTCAACTATAATATCAGAGGGTTTTTTTTTTTTTCCTATTTGAATTTCTGTTTTTGGTAATTTATCAGTGGCATGGTGATAAAATATTATATTGTTTACTTTCTTTTAAAGGCTGATTTTAATGCAACACACATTACACAGAGATGGCCATTTTTTACTGTTACTGTGTGTTGATATCATTGGTCCACTGAACTGCAATTATTGGAATTATTACTGTCAGGGCAGCCTTGCTCTGAGAAATCACCTGGAGACCACTGTGGGATTAGGCAATTGGTTTATTGAGGGAAAATTTGGGGGGGAGGGGAGGCAGCTCCCAGACCAACTCAAGGGCTCATAGGAGCAAGGGGAAAGGGGAATGGGGATTCCTGGTCCTCCTAGTGGGCCCATAAGAATTCCACCTGCACTTCTGCAGGCACCTTTTTTATACTTGTCAACCACACGTTTTGGTGAGGGTGAGTTTGCTTATCAACATATTCAGTAGATCATTTACATCTGATTGCTCACTTCCCCCACCCCCCACCCTCACACACACCAGGTTAGTGAAAATATCGGGCTAGGTCCATTACCATTTCCTCTTGGAATGGTTTCTTTTGGGAACTCTTAAGTCCATCAGCATATCCTTTGGGAACAGCTAAGTCCAGGGCCAGGTTGATTAGCATATACCAAAAGTCCAGGTGTTCATTCTAGCTGCCTCCATGTTCTGACAATTCCATTCTTTAAACAAAGTGTTATATTCTAATCGCAGACATACACTCTTTTGGGAAGGACATTTTTTTCACCTCATCATATTTTGACAGTTTTCTACCAATCATCTTTTTGCAGTTTTCCAACTATTAATTACCACATTCCAATAATACTATTTTAATAATCACCCTTCTCCATTACACCAACTTCAAAAATAAGTTAGAGCCATTAATGAAGAATATTTGTCTCAGGCAGTTAAAATGAACTTCTTTATGTCTACTTTCACTGATGCAAAGGTGACTATATGGGGGAGGGGAACCTAAAAACCCAGGATTTATTTATAAAAAAATGTGTATTTATTCTTACATGTTTAAACTTCAGTCGCCTTCAAAGTAATCTCTATTTGATGCAATACATCTATTGAGATGTTTTCCCCCACTGCTCAACACAGTTTTTGATCCCTTTTAGTGTTTCTGCTATTTATTGTTTCACCTCTTCCACATCGGCAGAACATTTCCCTTTGAGGACATTTTCATCTGGGGAAACAAAAAAAAAACCCTCATTCGGGGTCAGATTGGGTGAATAGGGAGGATGGGGAATGTCGGTCATGCTGTTTTTGGTCAAAAACTTCTGAACACTCAGCATGGTGTGGGCAGGTGAATGAGGAAATCACTTATCGTGAAATGGGTAAAAGTGTTGAAGAGTCTTCAAAAACATTAACTGAAGCTAAACACAGCCTCTCACAACAACAACAGCTGGTACACAGATGCAGATGGGTTCACCAAGCAGGGGAAGCCTGTACTACAAAGGACCCATCATCCAGAAAACAATTCTGTTTTGGGGGTATCCCCGCTTATATTATTAAATTTTTTTTGAGTCTTCCCTACAGAAAAAGAGTCTATAACCAGACATTTCAACTAGTCTCTCATGGCTCTATACTATTCCTCATAAATAAAAAAGAATAATAGTACATCTTCTAGAGGATTATTAGAGGGTTAAAGGATATGAAATATACGAACAACTTAACATATTACCTTCAATGTAACAGTCAATCAACAAGTAGTAACAGCTAATATTGTTCTTAAATGTTATGCACATACAACTTAGCATGACACATTGAATTCCTGGCAATAATCAGAAAGCCCAACAAACAAGGGTCCCTCAGTTTATTATTGGAGAATTAACTCAACAATTAGTACTCGGTTTTCTGCATTGTGTAGAAAGTTTTAAAATAGGCCCCAATCGCAGTTTAGAATATTCATTCGTTAGTCATTTGCAACTTGCTACAAAAATACAAGAAATAAAACATCATGTTACAGAGAACAAAGACCAACTATTTCATATATTGGACTAAACACAGAACCACTTAATGAGTGATGTGTAGATTTATTCTTTCCTCACTGCCAACCCTTTTGGCATAGCACTCAGAGTCTCAATGTACCATGACTGAGCTGCATATCTCTGCAGAGGGCTCTCTCCAGCTTCTCAAAAATCTCTATAAATCAACTTTAAAATCTGAATTTCCAAGAAACATAATGGGATAAAGTATGTGTGCATATGAGAGAGCATGCATGTAGCTCAGTATGCGAGTAGGAAGACTGAGAGGAAAGGACCAGGAAGCTGTAGTGGGCAAGTGGAAGTGAATAGATGTATGCTACTATAAACTTGAATTGTGCAATACAAATGGGGAAAAGCAGTATTCACAGGGACTAGTTAGTTATAGAAGGAACCTTGGTAGTTAGTTCAGACTTATGTGTGTACATTGCTTCTATTGTTTTAGTTTTTCATATGCCATTAAATCAATTCATCGTCCCAAGAGAAAGGCAACAGATGGAGAAAAAGTCCACCTCAATCTAACAGAAATGTTCTGGATACATTTCTATAAGAAAAACTGTAGAATTTTTACAATAAAATATGCATATTAATATGAATGACCAAAAGACAATGTCACTAACAGTGTAGACAAATGTCACATTTCCTGTTTTTTGGACAAGATACTTTATTTCAAGTTGAGTGAAATGAGGAAGTAAAGCCAATAGGGGGGTTGTGAAATGGCAATATAAAAGAAAGGAGACATTATCTTGGAGTGTGAGGAAGGATAAAATTACTGTGTTATTCGACATCATAAAATATTTAAGTTGTCTTAATTGCTGCCAATTCAACAATACATAAAAATACATTTTGCCTTATCCCAAAAGAATATAATGTGTCCAAAAATATTATAGCTAGGTGAAATATATTTAAGCAAAGTTTAAAAAGATGAATCCAAAGGGAAAACAAAGTCAAAATTACAACTGAAGCAAAAACGAGGCCTAAAACAAAAAAATGCACCATGAGGACATCAATGTTTTATGGAGTTCAGGCACATGTGTGACTGACTTTTTCAGCAAATATACACTTATGTAGATAGATAAACAATGATCATTATGTAAAACGAAGCTAATTCCTAGAGAAGCATAAGCATTATTATTCCTGATTAAATCTAGAAAGTGTGTCATGCTTAGATAATTATATTTATAGTAATAATTACTATATATAAGCATGTTTTACATTGAGGCCCTTATAACAAGAACTTTTCATACATAGATATCTAGAGAGGAAGAGGAATGGATATCTATTCATAGATATTCACATATATCTAATCTCCAAAACAACTGCAGAAAGTATTTTCCCCACATCATACCTATTATTTAAGAAGAAGCTAGGCCTGGCTGGTGCAACTCAGTGGATTAAGTACCAGCCTGCAAACCATAGGGTCACCGGTTTGATTCTCAGTTAGGGCACATACCTGGGTTATGGGCCAGGTCGCCAGTTGGAGGTGTGCAAGAGGCAACCACACATTAATGTTTCTCTCCCTCTCTTTCTCCTTCACTTCCCTTCTCCTTAAAAATAAATAAACTTTTTAAAAAAATAAATAACTTTAAAAATGAAAAATAAAAAACAGTGAGGAGGATCATCAAAAACTAGTGAGATCCAACAAGAAAATGAATAAGGCTATGATAACCAAAAAAGTATGATTTAGGGATAAAAATACAAACAAATGGGCAAATCTTTATATTCTTTTTTAAAAAATGTGACAATGAAAGTATCACAATAATTTATTAAGTGATTAATTATTATTAAACAAGTAATGTTGGGGATAACAGAGGCCCTCATATTATGTACCAGAATATCTTTCTGGTTAATTAAAGCAATGACATTTGAAGTATGAAAATTTAGAAAGCAAAAAGAAATTATCATCTTTCATCTTGGATGGTCGTAGAGTTTCTAGGCCTGAAAGAAGAATACATTTGAATTTTCAAACAAGTAAAAAATAACTGCCATAAATAATTTTTAAAAACAAAAGATAAAGACAAACCCTTAATTTATAATGCATGGCAATTATAAAAAGAAGGTTCATTATTTTGGGGGGCATGAGGGTAGGCATTAATGATGCACACTGCTGACAGGAAATTCACGCATTGCACATGGCAATGAACCTTTGTGTAACTTTATTAGGAATCAGCTTGTCGATATATATCAAGACACTAAAAAACATTTTTACTCTTTGACCTAATAATTGCATTTATAAGAAATTTACCCCAAGAAAGTATCCACAAATTCAGTCAAAGATTGGTCTTCAAAAAATGCTCTTTGTAGCTTTAATTGCCACTCTGAAAATTTTGAAACAACTTTAATGTTCAAACATAATGTAATGTTTAAGTAAATTTTAAATATGGTGTCATACACTCATGAAAACTATATTTTTACAGAATAGTTAATGAGTTAAGTCATGAGTGACAAAAATGATGATAAAAAATTAAAAAACTAAGATATCACTGTATTGCAGCTGAATTATTATTTTTTTTTTCCAGAGACGAAGGCTATTTAGCCAAGTTCTTCTTTTTTTTGTTTTTCCTCTTTTATTTTTTTGGTTTTTCAATTACAGTTGTCCCATTTTTCTCCCATTGCTCTCCCCCACCCCGCCCACCCCTTCTCCCACAATTATATCCCTCTCCATTGTCCATGTCCATGAGTCATTTATACATATTCCTTGAATTCCATTTTGTTTTGAGTACACTTACATATGCCTAGAAAAAACGGGTAAATTTTAAAATTCTAGAATGTAAAAATTCTAAAATAAATTTTTTAAACTATATACAACATATTGTTTGAATTATAAGTAAATTATTTTATTCCTTATACCATTGGATATTTTCAAATTTTGTACAATAAACGGCTTCTTGGTTTAAAAAATGGAGATAGGTAAATAGATGAATGATTACATGAATAGATATAAAAATCTTAATTTATAATTACACATCAGTAAGCAAAACTAATCTCATTTTTAAAATGGTAAATAAAACTTTTGAAGAAATGTACATAGATATAAATTTATATAGCTAGCATATATTATTAAATAAGTAGCATATATCTATAGTCCTATATAGATGTATAACTCTTAACAAATATGCAAGTTGTATAATACAAGTAATTTTAGTTTATGACTTGTACAAAAATCAGCTTTATAAATATTTATTTGTAAATAACCATCAAATTTATTTTTTAGGTATTAAAATACTAAATAAGCACTATCATAATCAAAGCAAGACTTTGAAATTTATGTTTGTAATAAAAAAAAAGTAGGCAATATAATTTGTAGGAAAGATCTTTGTGTACTTAATAAAATGAGATATCAAAGCCAATAAAGAGAACACACAATAAACAAACTATTTCTAAAGTTTAGTATTTTAAAATGCAAAATGTAAGCATTTCTTAACTAAAGCTGCTTTCTATTTGAAGTCAAGAAAAATCTTGTTTTGAGCATATTTATTCAAATGGATAGTATTAAAACATGATAAAATTTGCTATGTAGACTTCGTAGAATTTTACTTACAGAAATTTTTTTTTAAATTCTGCTTAACAGTAAGATACACATCTGTGTTTTTAGGAACTCTGTCTCTTATGTATGTGTTACTAAATCTTTATGGCACCAAACAACTTTCATCTACAATTTTATAGTACATATTTGCTAATGAAACGCATCATTTATATTATGAAAATTTAATATGACTGACATTAGCAATATTGCTAATTAAGAAATAAGGCATAAACACTTCGAGAAACTTGACAGTCTGTTCTATGAAGAAAATTAATTCAGAAATCTATTCTCATAAATCTACAGGTCTCATTTTCACAGCTGTTTGTTCTGTCTGCTAGATGATTGCATTTCAATATTATTTTAACATAATTCGAGGGAAGTATACCTTACAACTAAAAATATTGCTTTGCCAGAAAGATTGTTAGGGGAGAAATCAAAATTCAGTCAGTTCATTTTCATATTTTTTCCTTAAAATTAATATTTCTAGTATAGAAACAAACATATCAGTCTTTATTAAAATATTTTTATTATTAAAATGTATTCTGTAATTTTAGACTCCCATGAAAATTAAAAGGTTATGTCCTTTTTATATGGAAAATTTTAATGAGTGGAGCTTATTTTAGCAGAGAATGAAAAATGTTGGCAATATCTATTTTTCATTAATTACTCAAGCATAATATAGAGTTTCAGATGTGTACCCAGTACTGTGCTTGACAAAGGAGATTAAAAATTCTAAATATTGCTTTGATTAGGCACATAGATTGTTTGTTTTGTTAATTTAGATAGTGAAAAGAGATCAGCAATTATTAGATCTCAAGATGTCTTATACCTGTCAAGTCCAAAAGGACAGCAGAAATTTGAAGTCAATAGATTCCAGCATAGAGACCTGGCAACACCATTTGCTACCTGCAGACCTAGGTTAATCATTTAAGGCTTCTCAGTTTCAGTTCCCCATCTATAATAGCAGCTACAGTATGCATAGTAACTGATTCATAGTGTTATTGCTAAGTTTATTCTAAATAATGGACAATTAATTACTTTGGGAGCTGTAAAACAGCAAATAAATACTAGTCATGGCCCGTGGTCTCTCGTGTCATTAACTTACCCTGAATGAAATCCTGGGATAGTGTACAAATCTGTGATTTTGTCTACATTGTCATTTATGGTGCTATATGTAAGAGTTAACCAAAGAATGGCTAACATTTAAAAGAAAAGAGACAATCATATACACCTACACACATTTTTATAACTAGAAAAAGATTCACTGGTTTTTGCAAATGAGATTTTGCCAGCTTTTCTTTTACTCTTGAAATTATATTTAAAGTGTAGACGCTACTTAAAGTAACTTGCTGCTGAAATAGGCATAATGTTTTGATGTCTACTTTGCTTCTTATTATATTCAAGCTCATATTGACATTTAAGGCCAATTACATTAGTCTAGATTCAGTAAGACTTTTCCATAAATTTGACCAATGAACAGGCTTTTCCCCTATTTCTATTCATTTAAATGGAATGCATAGCAACAAGCATATTTTAGGAATTAGCAAATAATGTAGATTCATTTTAGAAAAAAGCAAAATATGGTTTGGCCTTTCTTGACAAAATAAAAGGCAGTCATGCAATTAATTGAAGTCACCAGTTTCAACTTTATTTTTTCCAAACTATAAAGAATAAGGCACAGAATAATCATTTTACAGTGATTAATATTTTAAATAGTTCACTTATTAAATACAAAGGTAATTTATTTTAAAAAATCTCAAATTCTAAAGAGTTCCTATACAGAGACATACACATGGCACTGAAAACTTTTCCATTTAAAAGTCACTGATAGCTAAACTCTCTAGAATAGGGCCCTACAACAAAAGTTAGTCAGTGTTCCATTGTGTTTTAAGACTGCAATATATGTAATGGCTTAAGACAGAGCACAGCACCTAATTTGCTCAGCTCCCTATTTTCAGTCCACTTGCTAACATTATAATTTTTGCTATTTATTGAATAAATACTCTAAAAAATTGATAGCACCAAAAGACACTATAAAGGCAATTTATAGTATCTACTAGTAACAAAAAACTCACTGTAGCCTTTTTTCTATAATTTTTATAGGTAAGATACAGTTTGGGAAAAATGGACTTGAATGTCCATCATATAAAAACAAAGTTTTTCAATTGGTTACTAGTACTGATGAATAGATCACAGAATACTAGATACTTAAAACTTAGAAGGTATCTCAGAAATCATTCAGTTCAAAGATGAAATAAAATGATGCCATAATAAATAATGTCACACTTTCAAAATTATGTATCTCAAGAAAATACCTTTGTAATATATAAATGGTTTATTCTATATAATTTTGTGCTTTATAAAAATGAAATCACACTGTATTTGACCTAGAAAGTTTTGCTATTCAAAATATATAGGAATTCCCCCTCCACACCCCCACTCTTATTAGGGTTTTCTGGACCCAAGGGTAGGTAGGACGACGACCATGTCCAGCTTGAAGCAGCTAGAGGAGCTTGAGACCTTCGCCCATTGTCCTTTACAAGATTACAAAGGGTCCTAATATTTGAGAGGGGGGGATAGTTAATTTTTACGAACCAGGGGTATGGACTTGGGGGGGGATTGCTGGGGGAGGGGGGTGCTGGGTGGAGGGGAATAAGGGGGAGAAAATTGGAACTGTTGTAACAATATAATCAATAAAAAACATTAAAAAAATATATAGGAATTCTAAAAATTTTAACTAGTATAATAGAATGTGCTTTTGTTTGGGATAATTTCTTAGAGACAGATTGTTTTAATAAAAATATTATTATATAGTACTTTAATGTTTACAGAGTACTAACAGATACTTTATTCATTTTGATTCTCAAAACAATCTTCAGAGAGCGTTGATATGATCACATGCTTGAAAAAGATTGGTGTCATTTTTATCAAAGATAAGTGTTTACCCAGAGCTAATAAACTATTCAGCAATTTGTTCCCAAATTCAGCCTTGTGACCACAGAACTGAAAGCTTGGTTTTTGCCTCTCTGCTCTGTGGTTCACAAAGGGTCACAGTCCTTTTCCTCATTCCATTCAACCCCTCTCTTAACTGTAGTCCTTTTGATGTTTTTTCTAATAATGTCATCTTTTGGCAGTGAGGGCAGAGATGAAGTGGCCAAGTTTTGAAAAGGTAAAGTTTTGAAAAGCTTGTGGCTGATAGTACATTCACCAAAGACAAGAGGCTTGCCTGGCAGTGTTGTGAGTCTCTTTTGGAGGTTGTAGTAGAAAGGAGCCTATTTCCCTGTGCTATAGCTTTCTCCACAGTGAAGCAGGAGGGAAAATTAGATTCACCTAAGAGTTGGCATTTTGGGGACTTCCGGCCAAAATGGAGGCTTAGACTGACAATCTCAATCTCCCTCTATAACTAAGAAGGAATACAACTACCTCAAAACAAACGATAACTAGAAATTTCAGAAAATAAAACTACATGGAAGCCCAATGTATGAAGTTATAACCAGCAGTGCTCATCTGGATGGGTAAGGGGGGAAAGATCAGAATTGGAACAGAAGGGTTGGGCTGAGCTGTCCGCGGTAGCAGTGGGAATAGCATCAGGACTGCGAGAAATGCCAGGGGAGCAATCCGGGCTGCAGTTGAGACCTGGCAGCTCACGATTCCAATGCTGGGGAAGGCAAACCCCCCATTGCCTTGGACGGTGAGGCTGTGGGGAAGGAGCCTCCCGGTCTCTCGAGGGAGAGTAATGGCAGGAATCCAACTAGGACTCCCACCCCCACACAAAGTGCTGCAGAGTGGCAAAAAAGGTCGCAGATCGCCGTCAGTCACTGATCGCTGCAGGTTGCCAGGCAGTGATGAGTGCACGGGGCTCTGCCCTCTATAGCCTGCCTGGGAAGAAAGCTAAACACAAATCTGTTAGAATGAAGCAGACAACAATTGAAATCCCGGTGACGCAGCTAACCAAGCAGCAGATGACAGACCTGACAGAGAAACAAATAAAAAACCTTTCGGAGGCTCAGTTCAGAGCTATAGTTATAAGGTGGCTTACAGAATTAACAAAAGATTTGGAACAAGACAGGGAAGGAACAAAAGCTACTCATACTGAATTGAAGAAAAACACATATGAGACAAGTGGTGAGGAAAGAAAGTCCAAAGATCAAACCAACAAACCAGAACATAGGGAAGGAACAAACAGACAACCAGTGCAGAAAGAAGAAACAAAAAGTAAGGAAAGTGAGGAGAGGATCAGAAACCTCTGGGACAACAATAAGCAATCAAACATTCAAATAATAGGATTGCCAGAGGGCAAAGAATAAGAACTAGAAATTGAAAAATTATGTGAAAAAATAATGAAGCAGAACTTCCCAAACTTGGGAAAGGAAATAGACTTACAGGTCCAGGAAGCACAGAGAGTTCCAGGAAAACTAGACCCAGGGAGAACCACTGCAAGCCACATTATAATCAAATTGTCAAAAATTAAAGATAAAGAGAGAATCTTAAAAGCAGCAAGAGAAAAGAAAAGAATCATGTACAAAGGGGTCCCAATTAGACTATCAGTGAATTTCTCAAAGGAGACCCTGCGGACAAGAAGGGACTGGGAAGAAATATTTAAAGTAATGAAAATCAAAAACCTACGGCCATGATTACTCTATCCAACAAAACTGTCATTCAGAATAGAAGGGCAGAGAAAGTGCTTCCAGGACACACTAAAACTGAAGGAGTTCATTAGATCCAAACCACTGTTATATGAGATGTTAAAGGGACTGGTTTAGAAGAAGGAGGATCAAAACTATGAACATTAAAATGAAAACTGCATCACAACAACCAACAACAGAAGCTAGGGAATTGAAACAAAGGCAAACTAAGTAGGCAATGAGAGTGATAAAAGAAATATAGGTATGGGGAACATATTGGGGGGAGGTCAGCAGGGAGGGGGAAGGAGGAAAGGGAGGGAGATGGTACAGGAGTTAAGAAGCACATAGTAGGAGGGAATGGAGTAGACAGGAAGATGTTGAGAAGAACTATATGCACAACCAATGGACATGGACTAAAAGGGGGGGACAGCTGGAGGGAGGGGGGCCACTTGGTGGAGGGGAGCAGAGGGAAAAGAAATTGGGACAACTGTAACAGCATAATCAATAAACCATTAAAAAAAAGAGTTGGCATTTTTTCTGAGAGTTTGGCAAATAAGAAAAAGATATGGAGTTTGGAGAATTGAAAACAGTGTAATTGAATTGATGGACTATGAAATTTCTTTTTTTAAGTATATTTTATTGATTATGCTGTTACATTTCTCCCAATTTTTCCTCCTTCCCCCCGTCTGCCCGGTAACCCCCTTCCCTCCAGCAATCTCTCCCTTAGTTCCTGTCTGTGTGTCATGTGTGTAAGTTCTTTGGCTTCTCCATTTCCTATACTATTCTTAACTCCCACCGGTCTATTTTGTTCCTACCGATTATGCTTCTTAAACCCTGCACCGTTTCCCATCCTCCCCTTCCACCTCCCAGCTGATAACCCTCCAAACGATCTCCATTCCTATGATTCTGTTCCTGTTCTGGCCATTTGCTTAGGGTTTTGTTTGTTTGTTTGTTTGTTTTTTAATTCAGTTGTTGATAGTTGTGAGTTTGTTGTCATTTTAATGTTCATTGTTTTGATCTTCTTTCTTAAATAAGTCCCTTTAACATTTCATGTAATAATGGCTTAGTTATGATGAATTCCTTTAGCTATACCTTGTCTGGGAAGCATGTTATCTAAATGATAGCTTTGCTAGATAGAGTAACCTTGGTTGTAGGTCCTTGCTTTTCATCACTTTGAATACTTCTTGCCAGTCTCTTCTTGCCTACAAAGTTTCTTTTGAGAAATCAGCTGATAGTCTTATGGAAACTCCTTTGTAGGTAACTCTCTTCTTTTCTCTTGCTACTTTTAATATTCTCTCTTTATTTTTAACCTTTGGCATTTTTTAAAAATTTTATTTTTTGTTATTCAATTACAGTTGTCCCATTTTTCCTCCATTGCTCCCCCTACCAGCCCATCCCTTCTCCCACAATTATATCCCTCCCAGTTGTCCATGTCCATGAGTCATTCATATACGTTCCTTGACCTGACCCTTCCCTTACTTATCCCCCTTCTCTCCCTCCCCCCTCCCCCCTGCTGACTACTATTCTAGTCTTTGCCTATTTAGTTCATTTGTTTATGTTGCTCTTTAGTTTCCTTTATTGGGTGATATCATATGGTATTTCTCTTTCTTTGCCTGGCTTATTTCACTAAGCATAATTCTCTCTAATTCCATCCATGTTGTCGCAAATGGCAGGAGTTCCTTCTTTCTTTCTGCTACACAGTATTCCATTGTGTAAATGTACCACAGTTTTTTGATCCACTCATCCACAGATGGGCACCTAGGCTGTTTCCAGCACTTAGCTATTGTAAACAGGGCTGCTATGAACATTGGGGTGCATAAGTTCTCTTGAATTAGGGTTTCAGGATTTTTCGGGTATAATCCTAGCAGTGGAATCACTGGTTCAAATGGCAGTTCCATTTTTAGTTTTTTGAGATAATTCCATGTGGCTGCACCAGTCTGCATTCCCACCAACAGTGCAGTAGGGTTCCCGTTTCTCCACATCCTCGCCAGCATTTGTTGTTTGTTGATTTGTTGATGATGGCCATTCTGACAGGTGTAAGGTGGTATCTCATTGTGGTTTTTACTTGCATCTCTCTGATGGCCAATGATGTTGAGCATTTCTTCATGTGCCTATGGACCTTCTGTATGTCCTCTTTGGAGAAGTGTTTGTTCAGGTCCTTTGCCCATTTTTTAATTGGGTTGTTTGTTTTCTTGATGTTGAGTCATATAAGCTCTTTATATATTTTGGAGATCAGTCCCCTGTCTGTGATATCATTGGCAAATATGTTTTCCCATATGGTTGGTTTCCTTTTCATCTTGCTGATGTTTTCTTTTGCTGAGCAGACACTTTTTAGTTTGATGTAGTCCCATTTGTTTATTTTTTTCTTTATTTCTCTTGCCTTGGGAGATGTATCCGTGAAGATATTGTTACGTGTGATATCTGAAATTTTTCTGCCTATGTTTTCCTCTAGGACTTTTATGGTATCACGGCTTACATTTAAGTCTTTGATCCATCTTGAGTTTATTCTCGTGTGTGGTGTAAGTTGGTGGTATAGTTTCATTTTTTTGCACGTCCCTGTCCAGTTCTCACAGCACCATTTGTTAAAGAGGCTCTTCTCACTCCATTTTATGTTCCTTCCTCTTTTATCAAAGATTAGTTGACCATAGAGGCCTGGGTTTATTTCTGGACTCTCTATTCTGTTCTACTGATCTATATGTCTGTTCTTATGCCAGTACCAGACTGTTTTGATCACAGTGGCTTTGTAGTATTGTTTGATGTCTGGTATCGTGATTCCTCCTGCTGTGTTCTTCTGTTTCAAGATTGCTTTTGCTATTTGGGCTCTTTTTTGGTTCCATATCAATTTTTGGAGGATTTGTTCTAGGTCAGTTAAATATGTTATTGGTATTTTAATAGGGATTGCGTTGAATTTGTAAATTGCTTTAGGTAGTATGGCCATTTTGATGATGTTGATTCTTCCCATCCAAGAACATGGTATTTGCCTCCGTTTATTTGTATCTTCCTTAATTTCTTTCTTCAATATTGCACAATTTTCAGTGTACAGGTCTTTTATCTCTTTGGTTACGTTTATTCCTAGGCACTTTATTTTTCTTGTTGCTATAGTAAATGGTATTTTCTTTTTTGCTTCTGTCTCTGAGATTTTATTGTTGGTGTACAGAAATGCCTTAGATTTCTGTATATTTATTTTGTACCCTGCTATTTTGCCAAGTTCACTTATTATATCAAGTAGTTTTTTAGTGGATTTTATAGGGTTTTCTAGGTATACTATCATGTCATCTGCAAATAGTGATAGTTTTACTTCTTCTTTCCCAATTTGGATGCCTTTTATTTCTTTGTCTTGTCTGATTGCTGTGGCTAGGACTTCCAACACTATGTTGAATAGAAGTGGGAGAGTGGACAGCCTTGTCTAGTTCCTGATTTCAGGGGGAATGCTTTCAGTTTTTGTCCATTGAGTATGATGTTGGCTTCAGGCTTCTCATATATAGCCTTAATGATGTTAAGGTATGCTCCCTCTATTCCCATTTTGCTGAGTGTTTTCAACATAAATGGGTGTTGTACTTTATCAAATGCTTTTTCTGCATCTATAGATATGATCATGTGATTTTTGTCTTTCATTTTGTTTAGGTGATGTATTATATTTATTGTTGCGAATATTAAACCATCCTTGCATCCCTGGGATGAATCCCACTTGATCATGGTGTATGATCTTTTTGATGTATTGTTGGATCCTGTTTGCCAAAATTTTATTGAGGATTTTAGCATCTATGTTCATCAGTGATATTGGCCTGTAGTTTTCTTTCTTTGTTGTGTCCTGACCTGGTTTTGGGATTAGGATAATACTGGCTTCATAGAAAGAGTTTGGTATTTTTCCCTCTTCTTGGATTTTCTGGAATAGTTTGAGGAGGGTAGGAGTTAGTTCTTCCCTAAATGTTTTGTAAAATTCGCCTGTGAAGCCATCCGGTCCAGGGCTTTTGTGTGCAGAGAGATTTTGGATTACTGTTTCAATTTCCTTCTTTGTTATTGGTCTGTTGAGACTTTCTACTTCTTCTTGATTCAGTTTTGGAAGGTTATATGTTTCTAGAAATCTGTCCATTTCTACTAGGTTGTCAAATTTCTTGCCATATAGTTGTTTGTAGTAATTTCTTATAATTGTTTGTATTTCTGAGGTGTCAGTCGTGATTTCTCCTCTTTCATTTCTGATTTTGTTTATTTGGGTCTTCTCTCCTTCTTTCTTAATGAGCCTGGCTAGAGGCTTGTCAATTTTGTTTATTTTTTCAAAGAACCAGCTCCTAGTGTTGTTGATTTCTTGGATTGTTCGTTTCGTTTCTATGTCGTTTAATTCTGCTTTGATCTTGATGATTTCCTTTCTTCTTTTTGCTCTAGGCTTTGTTTGTTGTTGCTGTTCTAGTTCTTGTAGCTTTATGGTTAGGTTTTTTATTTGAGATTCTTCTAGCCTTTTAAGATATGCCTGTATTGCTATGAACTTCCCTCTTAGGACTGCTTTTGCTGTGTCCCATAGGTTTTGGGCTGTTGTATGTTCATTGTCATTAGTTTCTAGAAATTTCTTGATTTCCTCTTTGATGTCATTGTTAACCCATTCGTTATTTAAGAGCATGTTATTCATTCTCCATGAGTTTGGGTGTCTTTGATTTTTTTCCCTGAGGTTGATTTTTAGTTTCAAGGCATTGTGGTCTGAAAAGATGCTTGATATGATTTCAATTTTCTTGAATTTGTTGAAGCTTGTTTTGTGTCCTATTATGTGGTCTATCTTTGAAAATGTCCAATGTGCCTTTGAAAAGAATGTATATTTTGCTTCTTTGGGTTGAAAAGTTCTATATATATCAGTTAAGTCCATGTGGTTTAGTGTGTTGTTCCATGCCTGTATATCCTTGGTGTTTCTTTGCTTGGATGATCTATTGTTGATAATGGAGTGTTGAAGTCCCCTACTATGAGTGTGTTGTTGTTAATATCCTTCTTTTGGTCTTCTATTATTTGCTTTATGTATTTGGGTGCTCCTATGTTGGGTGCATATATGTTTATCAGTGTTATATCTTCTTGATGAATTGTTCCTTTAAGTATTATGAAATGTCCTTCTTTGTCTCTTTTTATTGCCCTTGCTTTGAAATCCGTTTTGTCTGATATGAGGACTGCTACCGCAGCTTTTTTTTCAGGTCCATTTGCTTGGAATATTTTTTTATATCCCTTTACTTTCAGTCTATGTAAATCTTTTGTTTTGAGGTGTGTTTCTTGTAGACAGCAAATATGTGGGTCCTGTTTTCTTATCCATTCCATCACCCTATGTCTTTTAATGGGACCATTTAATCCATTTACATTTAAGGTTATTATTGACATGTATTTATTCATTTCCCTTTTGTATCTCTGTTCCGCTACTCTTTTTTTTGTTTTTTCTCTTCCTTTTTCTTAGAATATTCCCTTTAGCATCTCTTGCAATGCTGGTTTTGTGGAGATGTATTTTTTTAGTCTTCCTTTGTCTGAGAAACTCCTTATTTCACCTTCTATTTTGAATGAGGCCCTTGCTGGGCAGAGTATTCTTGGTTGTATGCCTTTGTTTTTCATTGCTTGAAATATTTTCGACCATTCCCTTCTGGCTTGTAATATTTCTGTTGAGAAATCGGTCGATAGCCTTATTGGAGCTCCCTTGTAAGTTATTTGCTGTTTTTCTCTTGCTGCTTTTAGGATTCTCTCTTTGTCTTGGAATGTTGCCATTTTAACTATGATGTGCCTTGGAGTGGGTTTTGGGGGGTTCCTCTTTATTGGAACTCTCAGTGCTTCTTGGACTTGCATCACTTTTTCTCTCATCAGGTTCGGAAAATTTTCTGTCACTATTTCTCCTATCAGTTTTTCAATTCCATGCTCCTTTTCTTCTCCCTCTCTTATTCCTATGATCCTGATATTATTTTTTTAAATGCTATCCTGTAATTCCCTTACATCTTGTTCATATTTTTTCAATCTTTTTTCATTTTGCTGTATCATTTGAGAATTATTACCTACATTATCCTCTAACTCACTAATCCGATCGTCTGCTTCATTTAGTCTGCTTTTGACTGATTCTACTGTGTTTTTCAGTTCAGAGATTGCATTCTTCATTTCTTCCTGGTTCTTGTTGATAGTTTCTATGTCTTTTTTTATGCTGGTGTAGTTCTCTGCAAGTTCCCTGGAATTTTCTTGGAGCTGCTGGTAACTTCCTTGGAGGTTGTCATAGTTGTTTTTGAGGTTTTCGAGCATATTGAGCTTCTTCACAACCATAGTTTTGAATTCCATGTCTGACATTTTGGCTATGTCTATACCATCTACCTCTCTTTCTGGGGATTCCTCTTTTCTTTTCATTGAGAGGTTGTTTCTGCGTCTTACCATGTTGCATTCTTCTTGTTTGTTTTTGTTATTTGGATTTGTCTGCTTTGCCTTCCCACCTTTGTGGTATGAGATTTTTTATGGTAGATCTGGGGGTTTCAGTGGTGCAGTCTCTTTGATCTCCTGAGCCTGATGTTCTTGGGGTACCTTTTATATCATTTGTTTATGCTGTCTGATTATATTTCAGATTTTTTTTTTGGTTAGGATAGTCCTTCTGGCTTGTTGATTGAGAGTCACTCTAGCCACTTTATCTTGAATTCTTTTGTGGAGATGTCAGTTCAGCCTTCTTGTGTCATCTTCTCTTTCTGCATCCACAGCTGGTCTAATGTGATGGGTCAGAGATTCCTATTCCTTGCAGCAGTGGTGTGTGCAAGGTGGCTGGCAGGGAGCAATGCAAGGCAGCCAAGAGCCCACCTCAGGTCTGTCACGCTGCGCTCCAGGAAAGCAGGCCACATCGCACTCTGGGGAAGCTGGCAATGTGTTTTTTTCACTCAAGCATCAGTGCGCACCCAAGGCGGCTGGGGAACTAAGCTCAGGCCTGCTGCGCCGCGCTCCTAGAAAGCAGGCTGCACCAAGCTCCGGGAAAGCCCTCCAGGTGTTTTCTTTTTGGCTCGAGCACTGGTGCGCACCCAAGGTGTCCAGGGAACTAAGCTCCGGCCTGCTGCGCCACGCTTCTAGAAAGCTGGCCGCGCCGTGCTCTGAGAAAGCTGGCTGCGCTGTGCTCCGGGAAAGCCCTTGAGGTGTTTTTTTGGCTCGAGCACCGGTGGGTGCCCAAGGTGTCTGGGGAACTAAGCTCGGGCCTGCTGCGCTGCGCTCCTAGAAAGCCGGCCGCGCCGCGCTCCGAGGAAGCGGGCCGCGCCACGCTCCGCGAAAGCCCTTGAGGTGTTTTTTTTCTCCAGTGCCGGTGTGCACCCAAGAGGCTGGGGAGCTAGCCTCAGGCCTGTAGCGCTGTGTTCCGCGAGTTGGTCTTTTGCCTCTTAGGGCAGGGCCGCAGACACTTGTGCTCAGTAGACGTGAGTGTCTGTGAGTCACTGCTGCCCACCGTTCCTGCACCTCCTGAGCGGGCACGCGCAGAGCCTGGGCAAGTGCTCTGCACTCCGGATTCTGGCCTGGTACTTCGGCCTGCCGCCCACTGGGCTGGCCAGGAGCGACTGCGCACAGTCTTCTGCGTGTCCAGTGGGCCCTCCCTGTACCCATTGGGTCACTGATTTTATGTCTGTTGGCGTGTGTCCGAAGGGCACCTGGATGCGCAGCCCTGCGCACCTGGGCCAGTGAATGAGGGCACTTCCCTATGCGTGCCCCCGTGACCCAAGGGGCGGGTTGGGGGGTAGATGAGTGCACCACTGTGCCTGCGCTCCTCAAGAATAGCCTACCACCCCCAAACTTTCCTCCCCTCTCCACCATCCACTAGAGAAAAATATAAAGGAGAATTATGTTCTCACTTGCCTGGCAGCACGCTGTCTCCTGTCCTTCAGCGCCAATGCCACCTGGTCAAGTCCCATCTCTGCCAGTGGGAAGAGATCCGCTCTCCTCCCAACACCTCTCCCGGGTAGCCTGTGGTCGCCAAAAAGCCTTTGTGTACTTCCAGCCACAGCTCCGGCAGCCATCCCAGTCAGGAATCCCATTTTGTCCCATTTTTCTCCGCTATCCTAACTAAACAGGTTGTTCCCAGATGGATTTTCTCTAATCCAGCAGTGCGTTGGCTTGACTCCTGCCAGTGTCCAGCTGCTCACTGAGATGTTCTGTCTGAAGTTAGCCCAAACTGCAGAATGGTCTCAGGAGTCTGAAACTGCAGCCTCTCCTCACTCCTCCGCCATCTTCCCCCTCTACCACCTTTGGCATTTTAATTATGATGTGTCTGGGTGTGGTCCTCTTTGGGGCCAACTTGTTTGGGACTCTCTGTGCTTCCTACACTTGTATATCTATTTCCTGTGCCAAATTATGGAAGTTTCCTTTTATTATTTTTCCAAGTGAGTTTTTAATTTCTTTCTCTTCCTCTTCTCCTTCTGGCACCCCTATGACTTGTAAGTTGGTATATTTATAGTTGTCCCAGAGGTTCCTAAGCCTCTCCTTGGTTTTTGGCATTCTTATTTCTTATTTTTGTTCTGGTTGAGTGTTATTTCTTTCTCATGTTTCAAATAATTGATTTGAATCCTGGTTCCTTTCCCTTCACTGTTGGCTCCCTGTATATGTTTCTTTATTTCACTTTGTGCAACCTTCATTTTTTCCTTTATTTTTTTTGCCATACACTATGAGTTCTCTGAGCATTCTTATCACCAGTGTTTTGAACTCTGCATCTGATAGGTTAGCTATCTTCATTTTACTTAGTCTCTTTTCTGAGATTTTGTTCTGTTCTTTTGTTTGGGCCATATTTCTTTGCTTTCTCAATTTGGCAGCCTCCCTGTAATAATAGCTGTGTATTAGATATAGCTCAGAGAAGGAAAACTCTGACTCCAAAAAACCTCCGCTGCCTTGCGGCATACCTCTTCAGGGGAAAGGCTAAGGGAGTAAACCCCGACAGAAAATCTGGAGCCGGAGTCCCTAAGGCGGTTTGACGTTGTAGTCAACACCGGCAACTCCTGCGGCGCACCTGAAGCCAAGCTGTATTGACTCCGTCTTTCCCTTGGACCCTTCAGCTGCGAAGAGAGGGGGGGTCTGCTGCATGGGCAACAGCAGACCCTCCATATCCACCCTGCCCAGGCTCTGTAGCTTCAGCTTCACTGGAGAGGACACTCCAGCGTCATCGCAAGATGTCGATTCAACACGGGAGGA
Organism: Furipterus horrens; assembly: GCF_987537825.1. Lineage (NCBI taxonomy): Eukaryota > Metazoa > Chordata > Mammalia > Chiroptera > Furipteridae > Furipterus > Furipterus horrens. The sequence goes on along the minus strand of NW_028327182.1, from coordinate 58,151,540 downwards.
GACAGATACCGTGTCACTCCCGAGTCGGACTGCACAGCCATTCTCGGCGGTGCAGATAGACTCTTAAGAAGCTACACCATCGTCTCTCGAGACGGACGGCTGCCGATGATTAGATATAGCTGCTTTTATTCCATATCTTAGTAATGTGGCCTATGTAGCAAAGTCACCTGTAAACTGTGTGGGGTGGAGATTTAGTAATGGCCAGGGCAGGGCTACCCACTTTATCACATTTTAGCTCTGTTTGTGGTGTGGGGCTCAGAGAGGGGAAAATGCCACTGCCTTGCTTCTGGCTAATTGCCCAGCCTCACCCCATTTCCAATCACTTCATCCACTTCCATATGTGATGGACACTCATCCAGTTGCTGTCCTGAAGTTTGGGTATGTTCTAAGACTATGTGGACCCTTTAAGTGGTGAAAATCTGGCAGTTTCTTCCACCCTTTGAACCCCTACTAATTTTTACAGCTAGAGACAATGGGGGGTTTATCTTCCCAATGCAGGAACACTGGGCTGTGCTCTCTGGCCTGGGGCTGAGATCGTTTGCTTGCAGGTTATCCCTCCCAATTTTTATCCACCACACGTGAATGTAGGACTGTCTGTTATACCACCTCCACTGCCTATCTGAACCATACCACCTCTCTGCCCTGTCCCTGTGACTGCTCCCCTCCTACCCATTTGGATTCTGTAACTTCTTTAAAGCTGTGGTTGTTGGACTTCCATATAGCTCAATTTTCTGATGGTTCTGGTTGTTACTTGTTTTTGAGATCTGGTTGTAATTCTTTCTATGACTGCACAAGCAGGCAAAGCATGTCTACCTATTTCTCCATATTGATTAGAAGTCCAGACCATCGAATTTTATCTAAGCCAGAGAAGGAATTTCAAGTCAAGAAATAGCTATTGTTGATAGATTTAACATTATGTACACTTCTAAGATTTTACTCCAAATTTCAAATCCACAGAATTTTAATTTTTGTTTATAAATAGTTTGGCCACAGTAAATGATAATTCTTAGAGATTTTTTAATTGTAGGTCTTTAAATACATTTAATGCCATTTGTATTGGTTTTTCCCAACCTCTAATTCTTCATAAGACCTTTATCCTATCAGTCATGATTTTGCCAATCAATGTACTTTTTAGAAATTTAACTCCAACATTAAGTAAATCCAAAGATTTACTGTATATATTAAAGTTGTATTAAATATTGGAAAAGCATTGAATAGTTGAGTAAGTTTTAAATAACAGGAACTATACAACAAAATAATTAAAGAATTACGAGGTCAGTGAGTTTTTTAGAAGGTAAAACTCATGCATATATTATTGCTCTTTGAGTGGGGGAAAAAAAGAAGGGGATTGAGAAGATAAGTAATTAAGGCAATTAAAACCAAAAGGGTGTCACTTTTTTGCTCATTGAATACCATTAAGACAAGTCTTCTATTTTAGGGCTGACCAGTGGTAAGACACAGCAGGGAAACTCTCAGTAAAAATGGTCAAGCTACTATATAAGTTGTCAAGTAGGTTTCATTTGGAAAGCAAATCTTTTATAGGGAAAGAGTTCTTTAAACTAGCTAAAGATAAATAAAATAGATGCAAATGATATTATAAAATAAAAGTTGTATATCAGTGATATTAGTTGTATTCTCCACTACATTTAGTAACTTTTAAATGTATATATTTAAAGAAAAAAGATAAATGTTTTATATGTAAAATAGTAAAAAACATTGAATAAAAAGTAACTTACAAAAACATAGTTTCACATTAAAACCTGTACTTGAATGTTAATAGCAGCATTATTCATAATAGCAAAAAAGCAAAAATAACCCCAATTTTTATAAAGTGATAAATAGCTAAAATGTGGGATAACCATATAACAGAATATCATATGGCAATAAAATAATGAAGTGCTGGTACACACTACAACATGGATGAACTCTGATCACATATTGTAAGATTCCATTTATAAAAAATGTCTAGAATAGGCAGATCCACAGAGACAGAAAGTATGTTGTTGGTTGCCAAAAGCTGGAAGAAAGAGGAATAGGTAGTGACTGCTAATGGACAAAAACATTTTGGAGAGATGATGAAAATGTTCTTAAATTAGTTAGTGGTGATAGTTGCACAACACTGTGAATAAACTAAAAACCATTTGATTGCACACTGTAGAAGGTGAATTTTATGATATGTAAAATATATCTTGATAGTGCTTTTACATCCTCAGTTGTTCCTATTTTATTGTCCCAAGTTTATCATATAGGTTTTCAAGAATTTTATACACACAAAATATATCAAAATATGTAATTACAAATAAAATTATACTATATATTCCACTCACTGTATATCTAATTGTTTTTAACCTAAATTGATATCCACACATACTGAAAACTCAAACCTGCATTGGGTCATCAGATTATCAAAGGACATTTATAATATGTTTTTTAAAGGTTTAAGAACTACTTTGCAAGATCTGGATAAACACTTTTAACTTGTTTATTTCAGCATAGAAAAATAACCCTTGCTTCTAATTCTAAGAAGGCCTATCAGAAAGATTTGTGTGGTCAAAAATGGATCCCTGAGGTCTTGAGGGAAAAAAAAAGTCCTGTCACTGTGAAGCTGCCTCTGTTTCCAATACTATGTCAAGATCCCTCAGCAGCTCAGTGGGAGCATGGTCTAGATATTGTTCACCCCACCTGTGATTGATGACCAAGAGTTGTTTGTTCAAACAAAATAAAAGCCATGCAAATATTTGTTCATTTCCCTTTCTTCCCTCTTTGGTGAATCTAATTTTAATTCAAGTCTCCCAATCTTGGTTAATGGCCAGAAAGTACAGCACTAAAATGTAGGGCTACTTAGGACAAAACTATTAGCTGTGTGAGCGGTAATATCAATGAATATTGAGGATAAATGTGGAACTGAGACAAAGAATCGGGGTTGGCATTAGCAGGATTTCCTGACAGATTGGATGTAGGATGTGAAGGAATGAGAAGGTCCAAAATTATCTGTGAGGCATTTGACCTCACTAACTTGAAAGATGGATCAGTTATTTTCCAAGATGAGAATGAATGCCAGAAGAACAAGTTTGGGGAGTGAGGCATGAAGAGTTTGATATGGGACATGTAATGCTTGAGAGTCCCTTTAGACATCCAAGTGAGATGTGTTGATTCTGGACATTTGTATGGGGCTAGACATACAAATGTAGGCATTATCAATATTATAGATGGTATTCAAAGGCATTAAGTGGATGAGATCAACTAGTTAGTAAGTGTTGAGAGATAAGAGATGTGAGGATTAAGTCCTGAAGTTCTGCAACACTTAGAGGTTAGGAAATTGAAGAGACCAGAAAGCTGAGAAGAGTTGGCAGTGATATTTGTGTCTTTATTCTGCAATGTTCAGCCCCTTGAAGTGACCCAAAGACCCTTGTTCTCGGCTCTTAGATGTGTTTCCTCCTGTATCATCCCTGTAACTGCTCACTTCCTCAAACTTTTATATTGTGGTTTTTACTCTGGTTCTCACCCTTTGAGTGTTCCCACATATCCAAGAAATATGATACTCACCAAGTTTATAATTTTCAAAACCTTCCTTCTCCATTCAATGAACATCATTGGTCTCTTTATTCAGTGCATTTTCTTTCCCATGTAACTTTTCTTCATCCAGATATTTTGATTATATATGCTTATAATTCTGACGTTGTAATGACTCCTACATTGCTCCTACTCAAATGCATAGCCAATCTCCATTCATTATTCACCTCCGTTTCCTATGGCTAACAATGTGTTTTTGTTGTTGTCATTGTTGTTGTTGTTGATAAATACATTAGAGATGTTTTTGGTTGATTTTGTGCTTCTTTGGTGGGGCAGAGTTTTTTGTTCCAGAACATCTCATAAGCAACTGACCCATTCTCAGTTATACTGCTCTTCTCTGATTCAGTTACCTGTGGCTAGGCACCTGCCATATGAAGAGGGCCTGACCTGGATAGTGATGGTTTATATGTGATCATGTCATTACAAACAAAAAAGAAAGAGGTCTTGTAAACAAAGTTAATTACTCCTATTTATATCTATAGGTTTGGATTTGAGAGTTAAAGTAACAAAATAAAGTGAAATTACAGAAGAAACAGAAAAAAACAGTGAAATCTGTCCCTAAAACCTACAAAAATTAGTAAAATAATTAATTTTAAGTTGAAAAAAGTTATTCCAGCAATAATCACACAGAGAAAGGTCACAACTTCATACCGTTATCTTTAAATAGCAGTTACTAGGAAAAAGAGGGGGAATGAACCCTCTAGACTCATGCCGAAAGCCTGTCTTCCAGAAGTTGAGAAGAAATTAACTTGGGAAGACAAATCATAAAGCATGTAGTCATATCCCTTAATTTGAGGAAACTCTGGCTGCAAGCAAATGCAGAGTATCCTAAAAAAGACAACAGGAATGCCTCAAGTGTGGAATTCACTAGTTCCAGCCCATTTTTCTAGAAGCAAGGTAAACTACTACATTTCTCCATTTTTATTTTTCCAAATGGGAAGAAAACTTGAGAGTGAAGGAAAGATATTCATAATTTCTGAAAACGAATTCTCTCTTATAATAAACAAAAAGTGAGCATAATGAAAGTATGAAGAGTAAAGAAGAAAAAAGATGCCAGGAAGGTACAAGTTGCCTGGGGGAAGAGATATAGGAGAGCCCCAGTTGTCCTCATATACAACAGAGAGGACAAAAACCAACAAAATCAACCTGTTTTTTCCCTCAATGGAGTAAGGAAATAATGGCTGGAAAAAATCTGGTGAATTGAAGGAAAGGACACCTGTGACTGGCTGGCTCGGGAAGCAGTAAATATTTCCAGAATTTGCCTGAATTGGAAAAATATCTGAAGCCTGATATTCAAATATGATTGATCATAGCCTCAGCTATACTTCTTGCCCTGAAAACCTCTCTCTTCATATTGAAATAACAGGACTCTAATGACTGGGGATGATATTCTGGAATCATTATGTGACACTCTATTGGAGAGAATAAAAGACCTAGATAAGAAAGTTAAAAATGAAAATTTTGACAACTGTGGAACAGGTCAAGAAAGTAATTAATCTAAATTAAAACAGATAGTACAAAGACTCCAATCTATGAAAGCAAGAATCAAATTGTTTCTGCGTAATTGAAGACCCCCAAGAAGAACATTTGCAGGAGCATAAGAGCAGAATTTATTCCAAACAACAGGTGAAATGTGTGAGGATCTGGAAGCTATAAAAGCTAGAAGGAAAAAAGTATATATTTCTTCTCCCAATGGAACATGAAAAAAATAATCAGAAAGTATCAGCAGAAACAAAACTAAACTAAACTGAAAATTGTATACGAAAGGGATGGTTCATGTAAAGTGAATTAAATATTTTGAGCAATTAGTGGAAAGTAAGAAAGGGTACTTCATTTAACCTTGAAAATTCACCTTATAGTACCAAACACATCATAATATTGGCACCCTGAAGGTGGAAGTGTTGTCTTAGAACATTACAGAGCTAAACAGTGAAGAGTATTTTCATAGTCAACATATTTGACTATCAGCCTATTGATTATCAATATACTGACAAGTGTGGAAGGCTCAATTATGACTGAAAAACAAAATGTAAATATTGTTGAGCTTGAGGATGTAAGTGAATGCATGACAAAAGATGGAAATGAGAGAAGGGGAACGTAGTGGGATGAGCAACACTGCTGAGACCTTCATACTATAAAATATGATGGCAAGCCATTCTGTCAGAGTTTGATGGAATAGAAATAGAGATTTATGTACAAAATGTGAGAGTGGTCAAGTGTAGTAGGAAGTGATGTTGTGTCTGAACTAAATCTTCACACATCATAGCATAAGTCTATGTCCAAAGTGGGTAAATCAAGTAATACTAAATAGGGATATGGATAGCACCACCAGAAGTGAAAAGATAAATGGTTAAAATTGATGGCCTCTGGGAAGTGGGGCTGAAATACTTAGGCTACAGCTGTTTATTATTCATTCTTTATTATTCTTTAAGAAACCCATCATCAGGTTTCTTTACTATGTAATATTTAAATCACCTTGATTAAAATTTTGAAAAACTAAACAAGAAATGAGCAGAAACTATGTTAGAAGAAATCTTTGTTCTGTTTCATGAATAAAGACAATAATTGAAAAGATATGCCTTTCTTCAAGATTGGAAGATAAACTGAGAACATAACAATTTTTCTTAGATTAACATGGTCTCAATGAATAAAATAAGGTGTTTGGGGAAGTTAGCAGAAACATAAATAAAAGGATTCTGAGAATAAAAAGTTATGAGAAGGGGTTAGGAACCTGACCAGTTCTTAAAATGTATGATTTTAGGCAATTTAGAGAGGAACTAGATTGGTGGAAAAGAATAGAAAGTCTAGAAGTACAGCTGAAAGCATAAGAATATTCAATATATGACAAAGGGGATATTTCAAATTAATGAAGAAAACAGAATTTTCAATTAAATTGTGCTTAATCAACTGATCATCTATTGAAAAGAAAAATAAGATTAATCTCCATCTCATTTCTTATATCAAAATAACTTCCAGATTTAAACAATGATTTGCAGTTCAAAATTGTAACACAAGAGGTCAAGCCTGGAGATCTCAACTGCTTATTAGGATAAGCCAAAAAATCCACAAAGAGGACTAGATGGAGCAGATATAGCCTTTATTATTCACATTACAGGGAACACCAACAGTGGCAGATCAGCAAAGCAGGACTGCACCTCCCTGAGTCTGAGACTTGTTTTAAGGAGTCCCAGGCAAAGTGGGCACATGTCTTGTGCTTGGCTCTAAACTACATACTTCAATGTATACATGCAGAGGGAAAAGGTCAAGAAGCAGTCACACGTGATAAGTATCCACTCCCAAAAAAGATAAGGAGGAAATTACAATTCATTTTCCAAAAGAATGCACGTTCCTTCTGGCCAAAGGCTTTCTTTCATTATGGGGTTTGTAAGAGCCATGTCCAGCATGACTCCACAATAATAAAGTGAGGAAACTGTAAACTATTGAATAAAAGTCTGGGTATTTATATCTAATCTTGCAGTGTGAGAAATCTTTTTAAGCAAAATAAAAACACCTTAAATAAAAGTAATGGCAAATTAGACCACATATAAATTTAAATTTATGTTTGCACAAATACTATGAATAATAGGAAAGATCCATTAAACATATGACAGGTACAAGGTTAGTCTTCTCAATGTATTAAGAGCTAGCAGACCAATAAAGGGAGAAAAAGTCAGCAGGGTAGAAAAAGAGCGTAGCAAACGGGAAAGTAGTTCAAAGAAACAACTTCCTCTAGTGCTTTGTTCATCACAATCTTCTCCACCTTTTAAGTTATACTTATCTTCACCATGGAAGTCAATTGTTTTCATTTTTCTAAAACTGTTCTTTACTTACCTAAGAGGAATACATTGGTCCTTCTAACTTGCTTCTTGGTAGCTTTACCATATTTCTTCTACACACCATATTTTTTTACTTTTTCTTTTCTTAGAGCTGTTCATGTTCATCTTTTTCTTCCATTCTTGATTATAAATTTCTTAAAAGAACAAACCATGTCTCCCTCATTTTAATCCCCAACACACCAACCTTCAGTAACCACTAATAACCCTGTTTGAATAAATAAACAAAGCAGGCTCTTCAAAGAACACAGATCATGCAGATAATATAACTTAGTAAGTGTACTTAATTCACATCCTCAAACAATCATTTGGGTTTAAATTTATGGGTAAAATCTCAGCAAAACTGACAAGACACACTTTCTTCAGTACACAAATTAATTTTCAACCTATAATATAAGTATTTCACAGCACTCCCTTTCATTGGTTTATTCATGAACACAACTTTAAACACACAAATCACATTGTACAGAAAGTTTTGCTTTCAAACATAATTCACAGCATCTCACAGTAAGAACTTTCAGGTGGCTGAGCTATGCAAAATGAGGTGTTTTCTTCTGATATTTTGAAAAGAGTAGAGTATAACTCTAATGTTCTTGACCATATTGCTTATCTCACAGCAACAGGTTAGAGTACCACAGTTAAATGTTCCAGAGTATTCACTGAATGCAATAGTTGAGTGTTCGTGAAAGCTAATGCAGTAGGTGAAAACAAATTTAATTGCTTTGTGCCTAAGGCAGCTGAAACATACACCTGAACTTTTGGTGTGGGTGTCCAAAATAAACCTATTGGAGCCCTGGCTGGTGTGGCTCAGTGGATTGAGTACTGACCTGAGAACTCCTAGGTTGTGGGCCAGATCCCCAGTTGGGGGCACATGAAGGACAACCACACATTGATGTTTCTCTTCCTCTCTTTCTCCCTCCCTTCCCCCCTTTCTAAAAATAAATAAATAAAATCTTTTTTAAAAATCTATTGGGCTTAATTATAAACTTTTTTGTTACTTTCAGAGTAAGAAATTTATGTCCAGTAAAACTCTTTTTGTGCTGGTAGGCATTTTGACTCTTCCCCTGTTGCTATTGAGTCTTTAGGAAGAACACATTTTCACACTGGTGACATTTCCATTGAAGAAAATATATAGCAATCTGATATTTTCATGTGAATTATCTTTGGAACTTATGTTCCTTGCCTTTGGAGGTAATAAATACTCAACAGAAAAAATACAGGGAAAAAAAATTGTCCTCAATGATAAGTACTGGCACACATATGAGGTTAAATGATGTGTTGAAAATTCTCTGAAGCATTTTTATGATGTACGAAAGCTATCATTTTCTTAGGCACCTGACAAGGAAAGTATTATTTTGTTCTTGGTGATCCTGAGTTCAAGTATCAATAGCAATGTAGTAGTAGTATACTTTATGAACAGAAGACTTCATAGGGTAATGAGATCGTAGAAAAATTAACTCAAGGAGAAGTGTTTTACACATGGAAAAAAGGTAAGTGGAAAAATCTATCTCCTACTTCAAGATTCACTTAACAATTAGTTTCTCTTTTGTTCAAATGGGTCTTTTATATGTTGGGCATTGAACACCTTCTAAAAATGTTAACTATTCCTAGCAAAAGGAACTATGCTGAGAGAACTCACTGTGTGAATAGGCCCAGGAAGTAGTAGATTCAAGACTTCACTGAACACAGGAAGCAATACTTGGAAAAGTACTTATTTTGAAGTCAAAACACCAAAGTAATACTTACATTAGTGCTACAAATTAATAGAATAACTTTGGGCCAACCACCTATCACCCTTAAGTCTCATTTTTCTTATCTTCAAAAAGAAAGAGTCAGATTAGATTATCCTTAAGGTCCTTTTTGGCTCTAAGATTCTAATTGATGTAACAGAGCTTTCATCTTGGAATCAGTTTATCTTTGTATTATACTAGACTTTATTTCTTAGAAACTCAATACCTGAAAATTCTATTTAAGTCTTCATTGTGCTATGACCTATAAAGACATTTTTAAAGAATCAGTAGATTCCACTTGTCAACTTGCCCAGACATCATCATAAATTCTAATCAGGAAGCATTTATTGACCACTAATGTGTACACGATAGATGAAATAGAGATGTATTTGTAATCATATAATTAATAAGAAAAACATGTAAGAATGGAACTGACCAAAGATCTTGCAGAGAGTGAGTCCTCTGGTTTAGCTGGCTTTTGTTAGAATGCTCTGAATTTTTTAGTCTTGGCTTTATCCATCATCTTGACTCAGGACTCTGAAAAAAAATTATAAAAATGTATTTGTCTTTATTAAGTTGCTCAGCATGGCTATATTATTTAGAAATATTTATTTTTAAAAGAGTTTCATGTTTTTAATATAACAAATAATTTGATAAATGGGTATCATAAAAGTAAAAAAAAGTAAAAAGTTATTTTCATATTCCTTTAGACAGTTAAATATAATTCATTATAAAAATATATTGGGCTTAGCAGCAAAAATAATCCATAATCTGTTGAAATGATAGTCAGCTTACTTAGAGAAGAAAAAAAGAAAGGCAAATAAGCTAAGGTTCTAAATTTTTTTTCTAATTCTTCTCAACAGTATTTACCACTAACAAGGCTAATTTTAATTCAAGACAATTATTTTAGTTTTCCACACTGAATAGTTAGATAGACTTTTATGATATGTAGTTCTCAGCCCTTTCCCATCTGTTGAATTAAAGTTGTTCTTCCCCTGACCAATCATATAAAGATCAATAATATTGAGATCAAAGTCCTCAAACATCATATGCTAATTTCAAATTGCATGCAAACCTAAAGCCGATGTTTAATACCTCCATTATTTTCCTCTGTAGGCATTTATGTCCATGTTCCAGATCCTTACCCAGGAAGGATGGGTAGACGTAATGGACCAAACTCTAAATGCTGTGGGACACATGTGGGCACCCGTGGTTGCCATCTATTTCATTCTCTACCACCTTTTTGCCACTCTGGTGAGTTTAGCACTTCTTTCAATTGTGTCTTAGAATTCATAATGGGATAAGCATCAACAAGTCTTTTGCCTACTATCAACTTCAAGTGAGGTCCCTTCCATACTCTATTTCTATGAATCAATGAACTCCTTGAAGAACTAGATTTCAGATGTAAATAAGTTGTCTCTATTAGGTACAAATGTTTGCATGAGGGAAAACAAGACAAAACAAAATAGAAATCTCACATTTGTATACCAATTTAAAGATCTCTAATGATTTTCACATCCTAGATGATCTAAGGATCAAACTAGAACTATGTTATTATTATTATTATTATTTCTAATCTTGTAGAGACACTTTCTTCAATTTCACTTTATCTTCTTCACAGCTATAATTAAACTGAAGATAGACACTGGAGACCTCAGGGTACAGTTAGTTAATTAGAAATTATCTCAGTGTTTTTGTGCTATGTGCAATGTAAAGAAACAGATAGAAAAAAAATAAAACATAGCAGCAAATATTTTAGAAGCACAATAAGTACTCAATACCAAATCCAAGAAAAAAATGACTTCTGTCACAGAGTTTTCTCTTCAATATATTTTTATTAAAAAGAAAAATGTTATGAAATGCAGCCTATGGCATACTAAGGGATATAATTCTCAGGTCTTTCTAATGTGAATTGTACATCTCTATGTAATAAATTGGTGCGTATTTAAGAAGAAAACTTAAGCCCTACTCTTATGTTAAAAGCTCCAAGTTAGGGACCCCAAATGTTACCATTAATTAGGAACACATGAAATAGAAACAACTGCTACTACTATTGAAAGGCAAAATATTTCACAATTTTATTACTAATATTTGGAACAACCAAGTAACATAATAATGCCACTTTACAGATAATGAAACTGAGGTTCAGAGGAGTTAAATAATTTGCTAACATCACATAGAGTATAAATGTTAAGTCAGAACATTCCCAGGTCTGCCTGGTCTCAAAGCCTATGGTCTCACCTCTACTTACTGCTACTTCCCTAAATTCTGAAACTTACTATGGTCACTGACTGGCTGGTTTGGCTCAGTGGATTGAGCGTCGGCCTGCGAGCTAAGTGTCGCTGGTTCGATCTTCCAGTCAGGGCACATCAGAGAAGGAAAACTCTGACTCCAAAAAACCTCCGCTGCCTTGCGGCATACCTCTTCAGGGGAAAGGCTAAGGGAGTAAACCCCGACAGAAAATCCGGAGCCGGAGTCCCTAAGGCGGTTTGACGTTGTAGTCAACACCGGCAACTCCTGCGGCGCACCTGAAACCAAGCTGTATTGACTCCGTCTTTCCCTTGGACCCTTCAGCTGCGAAGAGAGGGGGGGTCTGCTGCATGGGCAACAGCAGACCCTCCATATCACCCTGCCCAGGCTCTGTAGCTTCAGCTTCACTGGAGAGGACACTCCAGCGTCATCGCAAGATGTCGATTCAACACGGGAGGAGACAGATACCGTGTCACTCCCGAGTCAGACTGCACAGCCATTCTCGGCGGTGCAGATAGACTCTTAAGAAGCTACACCATCGTCTCTCGAGACGGACGGCTGCCGACGACGACTATGGTCACTGAAAATGTCTGAATCAAATCACACCTCTTCCCAAGAGTTACTAAAATAAAGCAAGTTACATATGAGCTCTAAAATCTCTTCCAATTCTAAATATCTAAGAATCAAAGAATATCTAAATATCTAAGAATGCTTGAGAAACTAGATATTATGTTAGAGGTAGAATTTGCTATAGGCAAAGGTTTTCAAAACTAAGATGTGTTCATCAAAAAGTATATGGGGGTGCATTGTGACGTGGTTTAAAGTCTTAGGTTCAAACAAAAGAATCACAAAGAAATGTTTGGCATTATTTATATGAGGCAACTTTTAAAATATTCACTAAAGGGAAAAACATTGAGTAGTGGGAATGAAGGCCTGGCTTCCAGAGGCAAATCTGACTGTGCTGGTGTTCACAGGACACGGTGCTGAGGTCTTTGCATACTTCCTTCCAGGACCTTTAAGTCTTTGTCTTTTATTCATTTATTCATTCATCAATAATTTACTCACTCATGAATTCAACTAATGTTTATTAGGCACCTACTATGTGTTTATGTTCCTTTAAAACTATGGAATCATTTGGAGAACATTGATCATGGGTTAAATGCTTGATAGATAATGATTAAAATAATGGATGTATGGGAATAATCTATCTAATTGTTTTTCTATTAAAACAATATAAAACAACATTTATATTGTTTTTATAGAAAATCTAACTCACTGTAAATTTTTTTACATGCAGATATAGATTTGATCCTTAAGTCAGAGACTCACACATTATGACAACAGCAAGAAAAACTATCTAGCCTAGGAAATTATTCAGCAAAGTGATTTTTTTTCAAGTGAACTACAGGTATTCCTAATATAACAAATATTATATTAAATCTGGTACACAGGCTTCTTGGGTATTCAACTTTTTCTTATTGGCCCAAAATATGCCAGTGATTGTGGAACACTGGAGCAGTTCCAATGATTCCTGAGATTCACCCAAACCTTTAGGAATTCACAGAGCACAGCTTTCAAACTCATTGCTTTCTAATTCCATTTCTTCATTCTACTGATTTAATCCTGCTCAAAACATTTATTATAATTTATTGTTATTTTCAAAAGGTCATTTTTAGTTAAAATTGAAAATTGTTTGCTCTTTTACTCATAAGTTTTTCAAATATGTAAAGCAATTGAGAATTGAAAAGTCAATGAGGGCAGTCTAGTAAATATGGTACAGTACAAGAGTATGGAGTTGGAGTTAAAAATGTAGATTCAGGTTCTAACTCTGCTGGTCACTGCATGTGTGACATGGAAGAATCAGACAACTTTCCTGATCTCTATGTCATCTTATATCTGAAATTGTGGCTAATAATGCCCTATGCCTAGTGTCCAAGTTTGCCATCACCATGTGAGTTGAACTTGTTTTTTAGGGGAGATTCTAGCCATGAAATATATGTATGATCATAGCTATCACCAACACTGAGTTTCTTTAAATAAGATGATGTGTGCATTTAAAGCTGTATATTAATAAATGCTAAAATCTTATGTTAGTTTAGATGTTTTTAATTTATGGATATAAAGTACTATTGACCAGTTTTAAATATTATGTATGATTCTTCCTGGAATAAGTTTCTCTCTCCCTTCTTTTTTCCCCACACAATGATCATTGTCTCCCAGACAATGACTGTGTTAAATTCTATATGAATCTGTCTTCCAGTTTTAAATGATATTTTACTAAATTTAACATACTATCAACAATAAGAAGGCTCTTATTTTGTATAACATTAGCAAAAAAAACTAACAACTAAACTAAAAACATAGATGATAAGTTACATCCCAATTTCAGAGCTTTAAAAATGTGAAAATAAATGTGCATGTTAAAATGAATGAAATACAGTAGTTTCATATATATATATATATATCCATTTAAAATACATAGTTTTTTAATTTAAGGTTATTATCTACAAACATTTCATACTATTCTTTTTTAACATTAACATTAACTTTTTAGTTCTAGAAGCACTGCTTCAGTGCACTGATGACCACCCCTGGTAGAGATGCCTGGTGGGAAATTCTCTGCGGTGATGACCATACACCATTCTGAGGCCACGTTATATTTGATCATGAGTTTCCCTCCTTGCAAATCATTAGTAGCAGCAATTTTCAGAATAAGTGGTATCAAGCTCTACATAGTTTAAATTTTTTCACTAAATATTGTTTTTGGAATCTTTTTATCTTAATACACATAAAACTCATTTAGTTATATAGTCATGAAGATATGAAGTATGACTGAATATGCCATATTTGTTTATCAGTTCTGTTTGTGGTAAATATTTAGGTTGTTTTATAATGCTGCAACTAATACATTTGTACACTGTGTCCACTTGTACAAAATTTCCTCTAGTATATATGGCAGAAAGTAGAATCCTGAATACTGCCAAAATGGAGCACAGGTCTGCAAACCCATACCAAATCTTATCCACAGGTTTTAACTATAGAGCCTGTGAACTAAGACTGGTTTGTGCATTTTTAAATGATTGAGTAACTATACAATATCCTAACTGTTGCCTCTTGACCTCAAAGCCTAAAATACTTACTCTCTGTACCTTTCAATTGTGGTCTTCTGCTCCATAAGCAAGGTGCACTAACTTACCCTCCCAGGTGCAATGGTTGAGAATCCCTGTGTGCTCACATTCTCACTTATGGTTGATATTGTTAGACTTTTAATATTTTGACAATTTTGTGAATTGAATTCTGGGATTACTTTTCTTTAACTTGCATATTTGCATTTCCATAATTATTGATAATGGAGCAATTCTTCATGTATTGATTGGCCATTTTCTTTGTGACTCACCCAATCATATGCTTTACCTATTTTTCTAAAATCTACTTTGTCTTTTTTAAAGTCATTTGTTGGAGTAACACATATATTCTGGATATTAATCCCTAGACTACAATATAAAAGTCCTTTCTTAGGCAATATTTTGTTATTCCAATTTGTGATATCTTTAGACATTATATTTTGATGTGGTCAAACTATCAATTTTTCACTTATAATCAATATTTATTTTGGACTCATGCTTAAGATATTCTTTCCTATTCTGAGGTAATAAAAATATTCTCTATATTCTTCTAATTGTTTTAAATTTTGCCTTTTACCTTTAGGTCTTTAATGTATCTCAACTTACTGTTTACATCTAGTATAATTTAGGTGAGCCTTGCTGTTTAAATAAAACTCAAATTGACTTTTCTAAAATACATTATGTTAAATTTTTAAAGTTTTGAGATATTTAGTTGATGTCTCTGATTTTGAACTTAAAGTAAAAAGGTCAGCTATACAGATATTTAAATTTATAAATTATTTTTAAAATTCGTCGTCGTCGGCAGCCGTCCGTCTCGAGAGACGATGGTGTAGCTTCTTAAGAGTCTATCTGCACCGCCGAGAATGGCTGTGCAGTCCGACTCGGGAGTGACACGGTATCTGTCTCCTCCCGTGTTGAATCGACATCTTGCGATGACGCTGGAGTGTCCTCTCCAGTGAAGCTGAAGCTACAGAGCCTGGGCAGGGTGATATGGAGGGTCTGCTGTTGCCCATGCAGCAGACCCCCCCTCTCTTCGCAGCTGAAGGGTCCAAGGGAAAGACGGAGTCAATACAGCTTGGCTTCAGGTGCGCCGCAGGAGTTGCGGGTGTTGACTACAACGTCAAACCGCCTTAGGGACTCCGGCTCCGGATTTTCTGTCGGGGTTTACTCCCTTAGCCTTTCCCCTGAAGAGGTATGCCGCAAGGCAGCGGAGGTTTTTTGGAGTCAGAGTTTTCCTTCTCTGATGTGCCCTGACTGGAAGATCGAACCAGCGACACTTAGCTCGCAGGCCGACGCTCAATCCACTGAGCCAAACCAGCCAGGGTCATTTTTAAAATTAACACTAATTAATTCAAGTAAAGAGAACACTCTATAACTAAACTACAATTGTAATATTTCTTCTCTACTACCCGAAATATCTAGGGACAGAAGTCACTTTCCCAGTGCACTGAGATTTTGCTTAAAGTATGACCAGCAATTGTTTTTCTTTTCTTATTCATTCTCAGACTGACCATCACTATAATGAGCTCTATTAAATTAGCTCAATTTGATTCAGCACCTGTTTACTAAATCTCAACTACAATGTGTAAATAGTAGCTTACATTCTAACCAAAGTTGGGAAAAGCTTAATACCTGTCCTCTTTGGACCTATAACTAGTACAGAATTAGGACTAGTAAACACAAACAAACCAATAAAACCTATGATTCAAGGCCTAAAGATACAAATGATGAAACAGCTGTGAGTGCATGCTATTGTTGTTATGTGATCAATGACCACATAACAAACATTTGTTTCCCAGTCATTTCAACTCTACCTGATCTAAAATAGAGTTTAAAATATTAGTAATAAAGCAGTCAGACATTGTTTGTGGACCAACATGTAAATGTGTACATGGACATAATATATGAAATATATACACTCTCTTAAAAACTGAACATTTAATGAGCTAAAAATCTTCATTCCATAAGCCCATCTTTAGCCTTGAACTTACCTTACAATGAGCATTTTTGTTAAATTGTATGTTTCTTTTAGCAAAATTACTATAAAGCATTGCAACCCAAATGAAAAAAAATGTCTACATACACATACAAACTCTAATTGTTTTTTAGTTCAAACTGGCCATTGGTGCCTCACAATCTGTAGTGAGTTCCTCATTTAGTTTTCCCAGGGACTGGCAGGTACCAAGCAGCAAAAAAGAAAAAAAGAAAATGTTTCCCTGATGTTTGTTCTGGCATTAAAAAAATTTTTTTAAAGCACAGCAGCCTATTCCATTGCCCCCTAGGGACACCGATTTTCCAGTGCACAATGAAAATAAAGCTTAACTGTTTAGCAAATGCATATTCATAGCCATTATCTATAATCCCTTTAAAATGGCTCTCTTATTGGCCAGGTACACATTCTGTATATCTGTCCTAGCTTCCGTTTTCCAAATGTTTGTGAAATTTATCTTTTCTCTCACATTTGCCAATGAACTGGGGATTAAAAACTGCAGAAGACAACTAATTAAAAGACTTTATTATTATTATTTTTATTCTCAATGTTTTTTTGTTTATTATTGTTTCAAAATAAAACCCTGTGATGTGAATACTGAAAGGGAGAAAATGTAATTAAGCATCCATTGTGGGTAGTCTTTTTGTTACCTTGGAAGTGCTTAGATTAACAGCAATCACTTGATTTTGCTTCTGCATTGGCAGATTTCTGAGAATAGTCACATTTTGTTGACAAATATGGGCATCACAAAGTGAAAATTAAATAACTTGATGTTATAGAATTCATTTAAAAGTACACCTGTGTTGAACATTTCCCATTTTACAGTGCTCTGATTACATTTGACTTTCTGTTGACCTATACAAAAAATGAGATTGTTTTCAACTATAGCCTGCAAGATGGCCTAGGATAGTGTGATTATAAATGGAAAGAAGGGGAAAAAAGACGTGCAAAAAAATGAAAGTAGACCACCAGCTTACACCATACAGGTGAATAAACTTAAGATGGACAAAAGTCTTAAATGTAAGCTGTGGCACCATAAAAGTCCTAGAGGAAAACATAGGCAGAAAAATTTCAGATATCCCGCGTAGCAACATTTTCACTGATATATCTCCTCAGGCAAGGTAAATAAAGGAAAGAATAAACAAATGGGACTACATCAAACTAAAGAGTTTCTGCTCAGCAGAAAAAAAATCAGCAACATGAAATGGGAACCAACCATATGGGAAAACATATTTGCCAATGATACCTCAGACAAGGGATTGATTTCCAAAATATATAAAGAACTTATATGACTCAACATCAAGAAGACAGAAAACCCAATACAAAAATGGACAAACGACCTGAACAAACACTTCTCCAAAGAGGACATACAGGATGTTCATAAACATATGAAAAAATGCTCAACATCACTAACCATCAGAGAGATGCAAAGGAAAACCACAATGTGATACCACCTCACACCAGACAGAATGGCCATCATCAACCAGTCAACAAACAAGGACTGGTGAGGATGCAGAGAAAAGTGAACCCTGGTGCACTGCTTTTGGGAATGCAGACTGGTGCAGCCACTATGGAAAACAGTATGGAATTTCCTTTAAAAACTAAAAATGGAAATGCCTTTTGAACCAGCAATTCCATTGCTAGGATTGTATTCGAAAAATCCTGAAACCCCAATTCAAAAGAACCTATGTACCCCTATGCTCATAGCAGCACTACTTACAATAGCCAAGTGCTGGAAACAACCTAAATGCCCATCTGTAGCTGAATGGATCAAAAACTGCGGTACATTTACATAATGGAGTACTCTATAGCAGAAAGAAAGAAGGAACTTCTACCATTTGCAAAAACATGGAAGGAACTAGAGAGAATTATGCTTAGCAAAATAAGACAGGCAATGAAAGAAAAACACGTTATTCTATCACCTATTACAGGAGACTAATGAACAGCAGAAACAAATGAGCAAAATTGAACCAGAAGTATGTAAACAAGTAGACTAACAGTGACAAGGTGGGGGGGGGGGAGAAGAGGGTAAGAAGGGGAAGGGTCTAGTCAAAGAACATGTATAAATGACCCATGGACATGGACAACTGGGTGGGGACTGACTGTGGGAGAAGGGGTGGGCAGGGTGTGGGGAAGCAATAGGGAAAAAAGTGGGACAACAAACATATAAAAAATTTTAATAGGCGAAAAAAAGAAAATATAAAGAATGGAAATTCAATTTTAGTGAATATTAGAAGGACAAAGATTTTCCTTCACACTGTATATTTTTCTCCCTACCTGATCTCTCCAGACATTGGCATTTTCAAGAAGTAATGACATAAGGTTCTTTGTATAAAACTAATAAGACCAGTTGTTAATAGAGGTTTTGTTGACCAAGACTTTGACTGGGATATCATGCCTAAAGGAGACATGCTTGGGCTCTGGTTGTTACCAAAAAGCCCTGAGGAACTCGGATTGACTTTCAAATGTAATAAAAGCCCACAAGAAAAAAGGCGTGGTACATTGGTTGGTTGTGCAGTCCATGGCAATCTCTGCAGGGAAGCAACGAAGCTTCCTGAAATATGGCTAGAAGGAACCTTAAGGCACAATGGAAAACCTGAAGGACTTAGAAAAGACAGGTGTTTACAAGCAACGCTGACTGGCAGTTATGTGGCTCAGCTTCTGTGTCCTGAAGGGCAGACTAAAGGTCACCCTAAAGGTTCCTTGTGTAAGTTCTAGCAAAGCAGACATAAAGATCGTAAGTGATCATTTGCTGCTCTTGTTGTGTTTATGCAGATGAACAGGATAAATTAAAAATGGACTTAATACAGTCCCTTTAATGACAAGGAGGGTAATCTTAATGAGAAAATTTGTGATTCAAGGAAAATCACAATGCTCAGTGGTAGACTATAAAGTAGAGCAGCTAAGCATCGTTAAAGTTTCTTTTCATTTAAAGTTTGTTTTCATTTGAAAATTAAAGTAGGTCTGTGGCATCATCAAAGATGCTTAATTTACAGGCAAGAAGAATGTCAAAGGACTCAATGGTTTGACTGAACTAAGTGGCTGAGTTGATGAAGAATGGGGTGGTCTGTGGGATTGGCTTAAAACTGGTTTCTCTTTTCTGTCCTAATGGCTTGGACAGAAAGTGTCCAGAGGTCTGAGAGGGGGAAAATCTAAAATATTCCCCTCAGTCAAAACTAAGTATAGTAGGCAAAAGTGTTCTCGACAAGTGTGACGTACCTGGCACACCTTCCTCTAAAGAATCTGTTTATTTTCCTAACGTGGGACATTGAAAAATTAATACTTGTCCTTTGTCATCTAGTGGTTATGGATTGAATGATGCCTTTTAACCCTGTTGCCAAATCTGTTGCCCCCAGAATACAGCAAGGATGCCAGCCTGTTCTCCAGGGACAGCCAACTGACCTGGAGTCTGCACAATCCTTCCCCATGTGGGAAGGTCATCCTTTCCTCCACACCCCCACTCTTATTAGGGATTTCTGAACCCAAGGGTAGGTAGGACTATGACCATGCCCAGCTTGAAGCAACTAGAGGAGCACGAGACCTTCACCCATTGTCCTTTATAAAGATTATAAAGGATGTTAAGTCTGAGAGGGGACGATTGTTATTTTTTATTGTTATAATAATTAATTAATTATTTATTTTTAAAAAAGAATAATATAGGAAAGGGTGAAGCCAGAGAATTTGTATGCATGACCCATGGGCATGGACTGGGGGTATGTGATTGCTGGGGGAGGGGGCGTGCTGGGCAGTGAGGAGTAAAGGGGAAAAATTGGAACTATTGTAACAATATAATCAATAAAATATACTTTAAAAAATTCATGTATATATATTTATGCTTTAGCTAGTTGCCACTTTTAACAGGTCTCTAGCATTCCATTATATGAATATGGAAAAAAAGTATTTGTTCTCCATGTAATATACAACTGATGCAATATAGTCACTTTCTTATTTTATGATCACTATTGAAACATGAATCACCAATGTAATGAAGAAGCGGAAAATAACTATTAAAATTTTCCAGGTATCTAAATCTTTATTTTCCTCAGATTATAATACCCATTCACAAGATATTTTTAACATTGGCAATGCATTCAGTGTGGAAAATGCCACCTATATGGTCTCTGGAAGCCTGGCAACTATCCTTAGAATTTTTATGAATGACATAGAAACGTATTTGTGGGATGTTGCCTTTCTAGCTTATTGGAAATTTAAAGCATTCTTTTCCAGGTTCAATATGGCTCTTGCCTCAGAATTTTAATAGGTGTTCAGCTACAAGAAATCCTTAGGGCCCCTCTTCTGTTTTTCTAGCTACTCCTCTCACCCCTTACATGCTCCTGAAAAAACCAAACTCACCTGAACTAAAGATTTGCCAGGCATTCATTATGTTTTAAGTTTTATATGTATAACCACAACAAACTTGTTTTTTTGCATTTAGCCATAGTCCATTTCAGCAAAATTCAATAAACTACACAAGTTTTATTTCTAGTTTTCTTATTTCTTCCATTTTTGTTTGGGCATGAAGATTCTATGCAATATACTCACTTTTGGGTTTTCATGATTCAGACTGCTTAAAGTTATGGTCTATTTTTATGAAAAGGCAGACTTACCATTTTAGAATGTGTTTTCTTGGCTGATAATTTCTGTTTCTGTCACTGTATATACTATTTTGTATTTTCCTGACCTCTGTATATAGTTACATCTAACTGTCAGAACAACCTTGCTCTGAGAAATCACCTGGAGGCTAATGTGGGAGCCAGCAATGGTTTTATTGAGGGTTGGAGGGGGAAGACTACTCCCAGACTGACTCGAGGGCCCGTAGGAGCAAGGGAAATGGGGACTCCCAGTCCTCCATGCAGGCCCCGAGGAGTCCCAGCCCTTTGCAAGGTTTGTTTTTAAGCCTGCAAGTCACTGTAGTTGCAGCACCAGATAGTGAATTTCAGAGCTCACAAGCTGCAGCATCCCCGGAGCTTACTTCAAAGCTTGCAAGGGTAACATACCATTCCTTTGAAAAGTCAGTATTAGCATATATCCACCAGTGTTTGCTGCCACATCCTGCTGCCCAGACCAGGTTCATTTTTCACCCTAGCTGCCTCTAGATTCTGACACTAACCTTAAATATCGGTCCCTTTTCATTGTCATTTCTTTTCTAAAGTTCAGTTTTACTACTTTTATTTCCTTTTTCTATAGTGTGAAGATAACCCTTTAGCTTCAATGTCAGCTTTAATCTTATTTCTTTCTCTACTATGAACTTTATTAAATATTTCTATATTTAAACAGGTTTAAACGCCATTTGTTGAAGAGGCTCTTCTCACTCCATTTTATATTTCTTCCCCCTTTGTCAAATATTAGTTGACCATATAGACCTGGGTTTATTTCTGTGCTCTCTATTCTGTTCCATTGATCTATATGTCTGTTCTTATGCCAGTACCAGACTGTTTTGATTACCATGGCCTTGCAGTATAGTTTGATAATAGGTATTGTGATTCCTCCTACTGTGTTCTTCTTTCTCAAGATTGCTGAGGCTATTCGGGCTCTTTTTTGGTTCCATATACATTTTTGAAGTATTTGTTCTAGGTCTGTGAAATATGTCATTGGTATTTTAATAGGGATTGTATTGAATCTATAAATTGCTTTGGGTACTATAGACATTTTAATGATGTTGATTCTTCCCATCCATGAGCATGGTATATGCTTCTATTTATTTGTATCTTCCTTAATTTCTTTCTTCAGTCTTATGTAGTTTTCTAAGTACAGGTCATTTATGTCCTTGGTTAAGTTTATTTCTAGGTACTTTATTTTACTTCTTGCTATGGTGAATAAGATTTTTTTTTAGTTTATATCTCTGATATTTTATTGTTGGTGTACAGAAATGCCTTCGATTTCTGAATATTGACTTTGTACCCTGCTATTTTGCCAAATTCACTAATTAGGTCGAGTAGTTTTTTGTGGAGTCTGTAGGGTTCGCTATGTGCACTATTACATCATCTGCAAATAATGACAGTTGTACTTCCTCTTTTCCAATTTGGATGCCTTTTATTTCTCTATCTGGTCTTCTTGCTGTGGCTAGAACTTCCAAAACTATGTTGAATAGGAGTGGAGAGATGGACACCCTTGCCTTGTTCCTTACCTCAGGGGGAATGCTCTAAGTTTTGCCCATTGAGAATGATGTTGGCTTTAGGTTTCTCATATATGGCCTTTATTATGTTGAGGTATGCTCCCTCTATTCCAATTTTGCTGAGAGTTTTCATCATAAATGGGTGTTGTCCTTTATCATATGCTTTTTCCGCATCTATTGATATGATCATGTGGTTTTTGTCTTTCATTTTGTTAATGTGGTGTATTATGTTTAATGATTTGTGAATATTAAACTATCTTTGCATCCCTGGGATGAAGCCCACTTGATCGTGGTGTATGATATTTCTAATGTGTTGCTGGATCCTGTTTTCCAATATTTTGTTGAGGATTTTAGCATCTATGTTCATCAACAATATTGGCCTGTAACTTTTTCTTTGTTGTGTCTTGAACTGGTTTTGGAATTAGGGTAATAGTGGCTTCATAGAACGAGGTTGGAAGTCTTCCCATTTTTTGGATTTTTTGGAATAGTCTGAGAAGGATAGGAGTTATTTCTTTCCTAAATGTTTTGTAACATTCACCTGTGAAGCCATTCAGTCCAGGGCTTTTGTGTGCCGGGAGTTTTTTGATTACTGCTTCAATTTCACTAGTTGTTATTGGTCTGTTCAGGCTCTCTGCTTCTTCTTGATTCAGTTTTGGAAGATTATATGTGTCCAGAAATTTCTTCATTTCATCTAGGTGGTCAAATTTCTTGTGATACAGTTGTTTGTAATAATTTCTTACAATCTTTTGTATATCTATAGTATCGGTTGTGATTTCTCCTCTTTCATTTTTGATTTTATTTGTTTGGTTCCTCTCTATGTTTTTCTTGATGAGCCTGGTTAAAGGCTTGTCAATTTTGTTTATCTTTTCAAAGAACCATCTCCTACTTTTGTTGATCTTTTGAATTGTTTTAGTCTCTATGTCATTTTTTCTTCTCTGATAGTGATGATTTCCTTCCTTTTACTCAGTCTGGGCTTTGTTTGTTATTCTTCCTCTAGTTCTTGTAGCTGTAGGGTTAGATCTTTTATTTTGAGATTTTTTTTCTCCTTTTTAGATAGGCCTGTATTGCTATGAACTTTCCTCTCAGGACTGCTTTTGATGTATCTTACAGGTTTTGGGTTGTTGTGTGTTCATTATCATTTGTTTTCAGAAACTTTGATTTCTTCCTTGATGTCATTGTTAACCCATTCATTATTTCATAACATGTTATTCATTCTCCATGAGTTTGAATGTTTTTGAGTTTTTTCCTTGAGGTTGATTTCCAATTTTAAGCCATTGTGATCTGAGAAGATGTTTGATATAATTTTAATTTTCTTGAATTTGTTGAGGCGTGTTTTGTGTCTTACCATGTGGTCTATATGTAAACGTTCCATATGCACTTGAAAAGAAGGCATATTTTGCTTCTTTGGGGTGAAAAGTTCTATATATAGCAATTAAGTTCATTTGGTATAGAGTGTTGTTCGATGCCTCATATCTTTGGTGTTTCTTTGCTTTGCAGATCTGTCCATTGTTGACAATGGGGTGTTAAAGTGCACTGCTATAAGTGTGTTGTTATCTATATCCTTCCTCAAGTCTTTCAAAATTTTCCTTAGATATTTGTGTGCTTCTATGTTGGGTCCATATATGTTTACAAGGGTTATATCTTTTTGATGGATTTTTCCTTTAAGTATTATAAAATGTCTTTCTTTGTCTCTTTTTATGGCCTTTGCTGTGAAGTCTGTTTTGTCTGATATAAGCATTGCTAGCCCAACTTTTTTTTCATGTCCATTTGCTTGAGATACTTTTTTTCATTCTTTCTCTTTCAGTCTGTGTAGATATTTTGTTCTAAGGTGGGTCTCTTGTAGACAGCATATATGTGGGTCATGCTTTCAATCTATTCAGCTACCCTATGTTTTTTGATAGGTGCATTTAATCCATTTACATTTAAGGATATTATCAATAGGTACTTATTCATTTTCATTTTCCCCTTGTACTTGTTTTTCTCTCTGTCTCTTTCTGTTTCTTCATATTCTTAAAGCACCCCTTTAGCATCTCTTGCAATTCTGGTTTGGTGGAGATATATTCTTTTAGCCTTCCTTTGCCTGGAAAACTCCTTATTTCACCTTCCATTTTGAATGAGAGTTTTGCTGGGTAGAGTATTCTTGGTTGGAGGTCTTTGTTTTTCATCGCTTGGAATATTTTTTGCCATTCCCTTCTGGCTTGTAGTGTTTCTGCTGAGATATCTGAGGATAGCCTTATTGGAGCTCCCTTGTATTTTATTAGTTGTTTCTCTCTTGCTTCTTTTAGGATTCTCTCTTTGTCTTTGAATGTTGCCATTTTAATTATGATGTGTCTTGAAGGGGGCCTGTTGGGGTTCATCTTCATTGGGACCATCTGTCCTTCCTGGACTTGCATGACTCTTTTTCTCCTCATGTTAGGGAAGTTTACTGTCATTAGTTTTTCAAAGAGATTTTCTATCCCTTGCTTTTCTTCTTCTCCTTCTGGAATTCCTGTGATATGGATATTATTGCATTTCATGTTGTCCTACAGCTGTCTTAGAGCCTCTTCAGTCTTGTTCAGTCTTCTTTCATTTTGTTGCACTGTCTGGTAATGTTTTTCTACATTGTCCTCCAGCTCGCTGATCTGAGCTTCTGCTTCTTCTAGCCTGCTTTTAATTCCTTCTATTATGTTCTTCAATTCAGAGATTGTATTCTTCATTTCCTCCTGGCTCTTATTGATAGCTTCTATGTCCTTTTTAATGCTGGGGTAATTTTCAGTAAGTTCCTTTTAGTTTCCCTGAAGTTCCTTGTAGTTTCCCTGGAGTTCTTTGTAGGTTTTTTTTTTAGCTCACTGATCTCATTGAGCTTCCCTATAATCCATCTTTTGAATTCGATGTCTGATAGTTTGCTTACTTCTATTTCATTTAGCACTCTTTCTGGAGATTCTTCCTTTCCCTTCGATGGGGGATTGTTTCTCTGTCTCCCCATTTTTGTGGCTCTTATTGTTTGTTGCTGCTTTTTAGATTGATCTGCACTTCCTGGATCTGCCCCTGGTGGCGTCAGATCATGTACCAGTCTGGGCCTAGGCAGCCTTTTGGAGACTACCAGAGATCTACTGCCTTTGTCTGTCTCCTTTAGTTGTTAATCTATTCAATCTGTGATCATCAGTCTGGCTTAAGGACTGAGGGAGGGGCAGCTTAATTCCTGTAGGTGGGGCTTTTGCTTCCCCTCTGGCTGACACCAATTGGAGGGGAATGGTCTGCCTGCAGTATGGAGAATGAGTCAGCACTGTGACCTGGTCAGCTGCTCCCCCAGTTCTCCCCTCAAAGCCACCACCCCAAATTCTCCCCAAGTGTCTCTAGTCCTCTCTGCCTTACCTTTGCTTGAGCCTAGAGTAAGTGGTGCCAAAATATTTTTGTATGTGTTCCACTTAAGAGCTCTTTTTCCCTAGCTTTTTCTCTAGGGCTAGAAAAAAACCCTGTGGCCTTTTACAGCCAGATACTATTATACTTTTCTCTCTGTTGCTATAGGTTGGGAAGTCCAGCTGTGGGTTTAGACCCTCGCCTTCTCAGTGGGAACTCCCAGATACTGAGCTGTTTCTCAGTCCCTTCAGCTGCCACCCATGGGAGCCCAGCCAGCCCTTTTGTGTCTCCACACTTCCTACCAGTCATGTTGTGATGAAGCGCTCTTTTCTGTCTGTGTGTGGTTATAAGACTTCTCTCCAACTAGTGCTCAGTTCGTTATTCCAGATGATTTCTCCACAATTAAGTTGTAATTCCAGACTGGTCCTGGGAAGTTAGTGTAGCTTCCACTTACTCCTCCACCATCTTGGATCTCTTTACATGAATCTTTTTTTAAAACATTATGCAAATGAAATTCTGCTAATGAAAGTATATATCATTTGTACTTTAACAAAGCTCAAGAAGAAATGAAAGGGGTATATCATTAGTCTTTATTCGCCCCAAAATAACATCATTAAAAAAATAGTGATGTAGTATTCGATGCTACATTACAAATTTAAATATTATATAAATCTAAATATTAAAAAATAAAGCAGAGCAGGTTGGTTGCATAATTTAAAACTGGCAAGGGGTAAAGGTATTTCATGAAAATGATGAAGCTCTTTGATTTAACATGGCAAATCTCTGTTAAAAATTTTTTTATTATATTAATATTTTAATGTAAACCTGTGAATCACATTCAGTGGCTATGGTAAACCTTTTAACACAGCACATGTGGCACTTGTAAGTAGGTAAACATTGAATGAAGATAAGATTCAGATGACAAGGTAACGATTTCAGATTATTAATGAGCATAGCCTCAGGTTTCTATAAAAAGAGAACAAATGAAAAAACAAAACAAAATACAGGAATTGAGGAATGGTTATTGCTTTCAGAAAAAAGATTCACCTCCCACTCCCATGACTTTCACTACCATGCACTAGGAAGTGGCCAACACTTACTTCAGTCCACACCTTCAGTCCAATTCCACACAGCAATGGATTTGTAGACAATGTTTCATTGACAGTGTAAATTAAAATTAATGGAAACCTACCTGCCACCCTCCCTTCATTTGTATTTCTTTACCACAGTGGTTATTGCCTCTTTATTATAGTCTGATTAAAGAACTACAAGTAATTCTCACCTCCTCACAATCACCTGCAGGTTAAACCTGCCTCTCCTGTACCATCTATGGCCATTCCCCAGACACAGTCAAAGCCAGACTTTGGTCCTCTCTCACCCTGAGTGCCAAGTTTTCAGTCACCTTATCACATTGCCATACACTTCAGAAATATGGTGACAAAGATCAAGCTAAAAGTCCATGTGCAAATAGTTTTGAGAGGAAACTTAAGCTCTATGCATATTTTTAAATAGTTTCTGGTTTTGCCATCACATTGTCATGTTAATTAATCAGTGTTGCCTAAACATTCGAGGCTGTTTGTTGAATGAACTTTGATTTAATGATGGTTTAAAGGCAACTATAAGGTTTCTCTTATAATTCTCAAATTTATTGTCAAAACCCCTCACAGCAGCATGTAGTCCTGGGGCTTTCAAACTGCAAAGACCCTTAAGCATTTTTCCTAACAAAACTAAAGCTTTTCCATTTTTTTCTTTAAGTATATTTTATTGATTATGTTGTTACAGTAGTTCCAATTATTTTTCCCTTTGCTTCCCTCTGCCCAGTACCCCACTTCCCTCCAGCAATCCCACTTCCCTTAGTTCATGTCCATGGGTCGTGCATATAAGTTCTTTGGCTTCACCTTTTGCTATACTATTATTAACATCCCCCTGTCTATTTTGTACCAACCAATTTTTCTTCTTAGTCCCTGCACCATTTCCCCATTTCTTCCCCTTCCCCCTCCCAGCTGACAACCCTCCAAATGATCCCCATACCTATGATTCTATTCCTATTTTTGTTTGCTTAGTTGGATTTTGTTTTTATTTTTTAGGTTCAGTTGTTGATAGTTGTGAGTTTGTTGTCATTTTAGTGTTCATAGTTTTGATTTCTTTTTCTTAAGTAAGTCCCTTTGGCATTTCATATAATAATAGCTTGGTGATGGTGAACTCCTTTAGCTTCATCTTGTAGGGGAAGCACTTCATCTTCCCTTCCACACTAAATGATAGCTTTGCATCTCAGTCATGATGCGTCCTGGTGTGGTCCCCTCTGGGTCCAGCTCACCTGGGACGCTCCGTGCTTCCCAGACCGTTATGCCCATCTCCTTCACAATATTTGGGAAGTTTTCCTCATGTTTTTCAATTCTTGCTTCTTCATTCTGCACTGGTAATTGTTTTTTTTCTTCCTTATGATGCAAATCATTGATTGGAACCCTGGTTTCCTTCCCTTCACCATTGGTTTTGTGTGGATTTTCCTTCATTTCACTTAGCATAGCCTTCACTTCTTCTTTTATGCATTTGCCATACTCAAGCATATCTGTCAAGCCTGTGACCATCTTTATCACCAGTGTTTTGAATTCTGCATCTGTTAGGTTGTCCATCTCCTCATCTGTTAGTTCTCCAACTGGAACGTTGATCCTTTCCCCCTTTTGGGCCATGCTTCTCTGTCTCCTCATCCTGACAGGCTCCTGTGTTTTTTTGCCTCTGTGTCCCAGGTGGACCTGTCACTCCTATTATGTTGTAAGGGAAGGAGCCTTATGGATTAGTCAGTACACGGCAACCTGTTTCACCACGTTGTGGCCCTCTATGTGGGGCAGGGTTCCAAGAGGGAACAATGCCACCTGCCCAGCACTTGCCACTTTTTCAGGCACCTCTTCCACTTCTGCACTGGACTGGCGCCTCTCTAGCTGCTGCCCTGGCTGTCATTCCCAGAGTGGGTGGGTCTGTGATGTTCTAGGACCATGGGGGCCCTTTAAACAAGCAGACTCTGCTGCGATTGGCAGTTTCTGCCTCCACTCCAACCCCCAGTGGTCTGCACAGTCAGAAGCAATGAGGCTTGATTTTCCCCAGTGCTGGGACCATGGGCTGTGAGGTCCGGTGAAGAGCTGGGAATGCTCCCCAGGTGTCCTTCCTGACTTTTTAAAATGTGTGACTGCGCTTTCTGCTGGCTTGCCACTGCCACCGCTGCTGCCACCACTACACCGCGTCCTCTCTGCCCTTGCTCTGCCCTTCCTACCTGTCTGGATGAGTATTTCTTCTTTATATCTTTGTTTGCTTGACTTCCATGTAGTTTGATTTTCTGGAACTTCTGGTTGTTTCTAGTTTTGAGGTAGTTTTATTCCTTCTTAGTTGTGGAGGAAGATGTAGCATGTCTGTCTACACCTCCATCTTGGCCAGAAGTCACCCAATTATATTTCAGCTTTTTCTTCTTGAGTCTTGCCTTCTATCTATCCTGAAAATCAAACTCTTATTTACAGGATAACGAGAAAGCGCAGCTGGCATCCCATGTTTGTTTATCTTTCTGCTATGAAGGTAGCTTTTTTCTCTTTTCTCTGAGAATGTATAAAATTTTTCTTTAAAAATAAATAAATAAAATGTTATATATTTAATAACCTTATGTCAAACTGCACTTTACACTGTCCAGTTACCATTTCAACAATCCAGTTTAAAATAACTACATGGCATGCATTTAAAAAAGAAAAGCAATGACATCTGAAATAGAAAAAAAATTAAAAGCGAAAAAACTAATGTCATCACTTTGTGATTATTATAACTGCCCTCTCCTACCTTTCCAACATGTCCCAGCCTCCTCCTTGGCAGCCATGCTGGCTGCTCTTAGCTGCTCACCAGGCCCCTAATTAGCCACATGCTCCCAAAATCCTGTTTTTGCACATAACACCTAGAAAGCATTCCTCACTATTTCCTATCTGCCAAAATCACTCTTTTCCTTTGTATCTTGTTGATTTGATAGTACAAATTTGGGCTCAGTGCCTCACAATCTTAATGTTCAGAAGATGTACCATATCCATTTACCCAAATCAGCTCTCAGAAATCTAAATGCTTGAGGGCACAGAACTACATGTGTGATACTTTACTTGGGTTTAGTTTCTCTTTGTCAGTCTTCACACCCATGTGCCTCTTACTGAACCCTCACTGTAATTTTCCTTCACATTCCTGCTTTCTTAAAGGAAAGAAGAATGTTTTCTGGGATGGAGCATGAAGGAGGAAGAAAGCTCTAGAAAGGGGCAGGAAGGCAAAGCATATTTGTGTGGTAGGGTGGCATGCTACTCTCAGGGGCAACAACAGCACTGGTACCAACCTGGGTGTGCTTTGACTTTCAAGATTGGTCTTGCATCTACTTCTTGTCTGAACTTAGGGGGGAAATAGCCTTGCTGGGGCCCCCACATGGACAAGGGGCAGCATGGACAGAGTTGATGAGCTGCCTGAGAGGTCTAGGTAGCAAGAGGGCCTGAAAGATGTCCTGAGAACAAGTCTTCCATACTTTCTGCCTGAAAATGTAGAACTTTCAAAGTTTCCTGAGAGTTGAGAGTCAATATATAGGAACAATTGCATTGTAAAAACAATAGCACGAGCCAGAGACCAGGTGGAGAGTGAAAGGAATTGAGTGAGGCCTCCCAAAAATGATATGCCCATGTTCTAAATCCAGAACCTTTTATTGTGACCTTATTTGGGAAAAGGGTATTTGCAGATGTGATTAAATTGAGAATCTTGAGATGAGATCATCTTGGATTACTCAGGTGGGCCCAAATCTAATGACAAGTGTCCTTATAAGAGATAGATGATATGACAATGAACAAGTACTGACTAACAGTGACCAGAGGGGAGGAGGATAAGGGGGCAAAGAAGGGAAGAATCTAGTAAGGAACTAATATAAATGACCCAGGGACATAAACAACAGGGTGGGGATTGACTGTGAAAGAGGGGGGAGGAGGGCAAGGCAGGGGAGAGTAATGGGGAAAAAATGGGACAACTGTAATAGAATAATAAAAAAGAAAAGAAAAAAAAAGATAGATGAGGACTAGATACAGGGAGAAAGAGAAAGCCATGTGAAGATGGATGCAGAGATTGAAATGATGCAGCCACAAGCCAAGGAACACCTGGGGCCACTAGAAGCTGGAAAAGGCAAGGAAGGATCCTTCCCTGGAGCTTTTGGGAAAAGCATGTCCAGCTGACAACTTGATTTTGGACTTCTGATCTCCAGAACTGTCATAGAATACATTTATGTTGTTCTAGGCCACCAACCTTGTGCAATTCTATAGCAGCCAAAGGAAACTAACATCTAGAGTGTCACTGTGAATCAGAGACCTTAGCAGGAGCTGCAAGAGCTGAGGTGGTGCAAGAGGGAGAAAGCTTCATTATCCAATATTAACAAATGGAAATAATTTTTAAGACAGAAATTAAAAGGAAGAATATAAGTTAGGAATGAAAAGAGATTATCAAATGAATGTGGAACTGTAGAGAATTCAAAGTTGAAAAGAGACTAGAAATTAAACTATTTTTAAAATTCTGATTTTTTGTTGTTTTCTTTCTTTTACCTTATTTACCCATTCTAAAAGAAGCATATGCCTTTTTTAATTTGAAAAATATGGTGAAAAACAAAGAAAAGAGGAAAATCCATATTTCACAAAGGCACACACCATTAACATTTATAGAGAACCTCCTTCTAGCCTTTTATCTATTATTCCTTTTTGTACATGGTTGCACTTCTATCACATATACTCATCTATTATTGTAATGTAAGCATTTTTTCAATAGTCATTAAAATTTATGAGTGCATTAATTATCTATTTCCAGATAACAAATTATGAACAACTTAAGAGCTTACACCACAAAAAAAAACATTTATTATCTCCTACAGTTTCTGCAGGTTAGGAATCTGAGACAGATTTAGCTAGTTTTCGAATTCAGACTGTCTGATTAGTTTCTAATCAAGCTGTTGGCAGAGGCTGCAGGCTTTACTGGAACTGAAATATCCTCTTCTAAGATGGATCACTAGGGCTGTTTTCAGGAGGCCTCAGCCCATCACCACATGGGCCTCTCCCTGGGGTCCCTTGCATGTCTTCGTGACATGGCATCTGGTTTCCACCACAGTGGGTGACCCAAGAGAGATCACAGGAAAAGCCACAATGTCTTATCACCTAATCTCACAAATCACACACGATCATTTCTGTAACTTGTTGATTACCCAAACTAGCCATATTCATCATGGTGGGGACTTTAGAGACTCATAAAAGTGAGTGAATATCAGGGAGACTTCTACGAGTCTAGCTACCAGAATGAGAATTTTTAATGGCTACATGAATTTTATAATCGAGATCTCTGTTAACTGTATTAACTATTTACATAGGTTATATATTATATCTAGTATTTCATTATTACAAATAACTCTTATAAAGAACCTTAGTAAATATAAATGTTATCAGTACTTCAGATTATTTACTTTGGATATTGTCTCAGAAGTGGGATTATTGAGTTATAAAATTTTTCCTTTATTTTCATTTTAAATTGACTTCATAAGCAAATTAATATGTATATTGTTTATTTCAGTTAACATATGCATTTCCTTCAATGTATTTGAGATAAGTACCTTAAAATACCTATGCAGTGATTCACAACTACATGACTTTTTATTTATTTTTATTTTTTATTTTAGCCATGTCTAGACCATGCACGTGAGATGAACTGGTTATTCCATCTCCATTCACAGTGGCCCAATAATACTGTATCCCATGCGTATAACTGCTCATGTCACTGAAAAGACTAGAGCAGCAAATTAATGGGAAAGACTATTTTTTATTTAATGCATTCTATATGGTACATATTTCAAGTAGATACTTTATATAACATTTATAATATTTTGATACTTAAATGGCATATGGGTTTTTTCATTGTTATTTAACCATTTTATAGATCCTCCTGAGTTTGTTCGTTGCTGTCATTTTGGACAACTTAGAACTTGATGAAGATCTAAAGAAGCTTAAACAAGTAAGTAATGTATGGGGGATTCTTTAAAACATGTGCTTACAGGTAATATTAAAGCAGTTCAAGCTTCAAAGTCATAAAATTAAAGGTTTTAATAAATTGAGGCAGCCTAAGTTGGCAAAATATTTTTGTTTAACTTTTATTTATTATCAGTAAAGGAAATTTTGTACTGCTGTACAATTATCCTAGGAATATTTTTACATTATTATTATGAGTAAAGGTAAGATTGATATAGTATAGTAACTTGAACTTGGAGACTATTCTATTTCTCCCATTAAGTGAAAGTTGTCTGAAAATGAAATGCCTCAGAGCCATATTATCATTTTGCATAATTATATATAACACTCTTGATCATCATCACAAAAATATTAAACATCAACTTTCCTCACCTATAGACACTAAAAGATAATTTAGTCTGGGTGCCCATGGTGATAAGAAATGGAATAGAATAAATGATCAACTGTGCCCAGTTATGTATGAAAACAGATTGAATGTTATGGCAATAAAAATCATATCCAAAAAAATTAAAATGAATGATGGTTATCTTAATGATGGAAGAATATTTTAGGTATGATCAACCACTCTTAGAGTTTCTGTTAAATGGAGGATACTTGGCTTGGATACTTGGCTCTATCAAAGAGTATAGACTCTGTCATGAAGAGAGTTCATGGGCAAAAGAGATACTGGATAAGATATTCTTTGATTATCCTCCCCAAGAACAATAGGGATGTTACCAAAGAGAACCAAGGCTATAAAAAAAATCTTATCTGAATTCTAGGAGGCCCTACAACTTTAGAATTTTCAAATTGCCTGTCAGTTTTTTTT
Source organism: Furipterus horrens (assembly GCF_987537825.1). NCBI lineage: Eukaryota > Metazoa > Chordata > Mammalia > Chiroptera > Furipteridae > Furipterus > Furipterus horrens. Next base: position 58,117,725 of record NW_028327182.1, on the reverse strand, counting down.
ATTTTTAACAAAGCAAAGATATAACCTATTTAAATTGCTTTGTTATTTGCATATCTGAAAGTTAGTTTAGATTTTTCATCTTATCACTCTTGTTTATCTCCAAAACATATGTTTAACTAAGGCTTGTCAATAAACAATAAAAATTGATGTAAATGTACCTATTTAACTAAACTATGTGGTACTTCGTTTTGAGTATTTATTAGTTATTGAAGTGTCTTTTATTTAATAATTCACTAGATATTAATGATGCCTTGTTTTTCTGGAAATTCTGTACATCAATGCTGATTATCCAGTTATGCTAACCTGCAATTTGGAGTATCTTCTTTGAATATTTAGAGATATTTGAGCATTGAAAATCCCAATCATAAATAAAACAGCAAATCCATTTTTATTAGTACTTTTCATAATGTTTTTAGCCATGAATGGACTGAAACTACATTTCTGTTAAATTCATCTATTTATCCACTCATTTACTGGTGGAAATTTGGGCTGCTTCCATATCTTGGTGATTGTAAATAACACTGCAATGAACATAGCCATGAAAGAGAAAAATTTACCCTTTGCAACAGCATGGATTGACCTGGAAAACATTATGCTAAGTGAAATAAGGCAATAAGAGAAAGACAAATCTATATTATTTTATTCATATGTGGAATCTAATGAACAAACTGAACTAACAAGCAAAATAGAGACAGAGATAGATAGAGAGCAGGCTGACAACTCTGGAGGGGAGAGTGGAGGGATTGAGCAAAAAAGGGAAAAATTCTCTTGAACATGGACAACAAGGTGGTAATTTTGGGGTGAGGGGCATACAAGGGGGATAAATGGTCATGGAAAAGTGCAATTTAACAAAGCAATGATTTAAAATAAATTAAAATTAAAATTAAAAATTCCCAATGTCATGAACATAAATTGAGACTTTTAGCCCTGGTATAAGCTGGATCAAAAAAAGTAAATAAATAAATAATTCAGTAGTGTAAAAAAATAAATTCATTTATAATTTCATACTTGAAACTCATTAAATCACTGTGCACCAAATATTGTTAAAGCAAGCTAAAATGTTTCTGGTTCACTTTCTTCCATTTTTGTATAAGTGTATTGTATGTTTTTACTAATTTTCAACCATTATGTCCTTTTTTATATCTGTGGTTTTCTGTATGTCCTTTGATATTAGCCTTTGAGATAAAGCTTATTTACATAATTTCAATAATGCACACACTCACACACATGCATTTATTTTTATGCACACATGCACATAATGATGTGGTTGTCTGAAACTTTAGGCTATCTTTTATGGCTTCTGTTAGCTCTCCAATAAAAAAATTGCCTGAAATATTTGTTTAGTTTTTCATATGCAGGCACAGCCCTTAAGGATTTAAATGTATGTACTCTATTTTTACTATTCCCAGATAGAGAATAGAATGGAAGAAATGTGAAAAAAAAGCATTTGATTTTCTTAATTTTTGAAATTCCAGAAAATACTATATATTCCAAAGCCTGTCCATTCAGTTCAAACTTTTATTCATCTTTTACTCTTTCCACCAACTAGTCTATAGGTTCTTATGCCTTACAGTAATATTTGTGGAGTAATCAGTGCTAATAAGGAGCAGACTTAGAATTTGAATCCAGGCAATTTGGACCAAAAGCAAATTTTTAACTTCCTCATTATATTGAGTTGAGATAAAGCTATATAGATACCAAACAGGAGTGAGTTGTGCCTTATGTAGAGAAACACTCACGGGACTGTTAATTACCTGTTTATAAATAATGATATTTTAGATGACAAAGAAGTCATATTCGTGAAATAACTGTTGATGTGATGGTCAGTTTTCTGAGGAATGGAGGTGAGTTAAGCAACACAATCATTAAAACTATTCAAAATAGTTCTTTGTTTTCCCCTTGAAAATCAGATGATCTAATCAGAGCCACTGGAGTTGGGACTTCTGCAGATGCTAAGAGCTAAAATGCTTATAATTCACTCCACATAATGGCAGATGCTGCCCAAGGCACCTCTTCTCCCAGTGACCTTCTGGAGCAATGATCCTTCTTAAGCCCAGACATCGTATACCTGCAGCATATGAACATTTTAGTCATGCCTCTAAAGACTTTTAGTCTATTTTATTATGATCATGGTAAAAATAATTGTGTTCAAATAAAAATGTTGATTTGTAGACATTTTTAAGAGTAGTAGAAACCAGTACCTTTAAAATGGAGGAGTTAAATATTAAGTATTAAACAGAGCTATTAGAAAGAGAAAGTTCTCCCATTTGGGGGAGGAAATATGACTGTGAAGATGGACAAAATAAGAGATCATGGTAGAAAGCTGAAAGGTATGGTGAAGGAATAAGAGTGGAAGAAAATAAATAAGTGAAGAAATAAACTAGGAAAACATTTCAGATATGAAATTAAGGGAAAGAGCATAGATTATGACTATAACACTGTGATAACCTGGGAGGAATATGACAAAATCCAGAGTAAGAAAAGTGATAAAGTTAGGTGGCCAAATGTCAGAGGACACTGAACATTTCAGAAAGAACGTCTCTGAGGGCAAATACCATCTACTGATCAATTGTAAGTGGAATCATGGAATCATATTCTCCTTAAGTGGAAACATGGTGCTATATATTTTTCCCATTTTTTTCTGGTATCACTTTCTTGCCCTTTAAGACAGTTGTTTCCAAAAAAGGACTGCAGACATCTAGCGCTTTTCAAGAGAAACTGTAGAGTTAGCAGCCTTTTTTTTTTTTTTAACCACCACAAGAAGCCAAAGGGAATTGGGTACCTACCCAGTATAAGGACAGGTGTGCTAACTAAAATGCTAATACTTTTAGCTGGATATCTGCAAATTCTAGGTGACAGCTCTGTTTCTCTAATGCTAAAGCTCTGTCATGTCTTCATTTATGCCTCCCTTTCAGAAAAAAAGAAGCAACATTGAATTACTATATTTTTTGCACTATAAGACTCACCTGACCATAAGATGCACCTAGGTTTAGAAGAGGAAACAAGAAAAAAAAATTCTGAACCAAATGGTGTACTACAATATTTAATAAAATATAACAGAATAATATTTCAACCATGTAAAGTGAACAGCAGTCAACAGCAGTATTAAGAACCATCATCACTGTCATTAACAAATGTGGAGAGACTTTAAGGTTCAAGTACTCATCTAGTTTTCTGGGAACCCCAAGAACTCATCATTGTTAGTGTCAGAATTTATGAAGCTCAGTTGCTCACAATCACTGGTATCAGTTTCTTCTCTATCTTCATACTGACCAGACACCCTGAGGTTCAGCAGTAAAGTGGGACATTTAAGCATCCCCAAGGGTTTTGCATGGGCCCACTGCTTCCTCTTCTAACAGCTGTCACCACTGCTGACAGATTGGGTGATAAACATCATGGTCTGTGATGCAATATTTGCTCCATAAGACACACAGACATTTTCCCTCCACATTTGGGGGGGGGTGCATCTTATGGAGTAAAAAAATATGGTACTTATTACCATAAGTAAAGGCATTTTGATAGAGAAAACTTTTTAAGATCAGAGGAGAAAATAAAAGGGTTCCTTGGGGATGAATTTTGAAAGATTCTGACATAGTACCTCTTCCCAACACCCCCCTCTCCAAGATATCACCAGGGTTGTGCCTTAATGGTCACTGGTATAGCTTTTCTTTTGTCATTCTTCAAAATAAGTAATGTAAATAATATCATCTATTGCTTCCCCTGTGTGTTTTACATAAGATGCAGTCAATTTTTAGTAGCAATATATAACAGTAGCAATCATTTCATAGTGGCCATAATTCACATGAGCTCATATCTAATTAAGTAGAGAGCATGCTTCTTCTTACAGCATCCCCAAAACCCAATACTTGACCTGGAGATGAAAGATGATAGATAGATGATAGATAGATGATAGATATAGATAGATGACAGATAGGTAAATTATAGATAGGTAGATAGATAAATGGTTTTAATACATAAGATCAGAACATTAACTAAAAATTAGATTGTTGGTGAATGTGTAATTTGGCTGTTGAGAAGCCAAATCAGTTTGTATAGAGGCTAAAAAAAAATCCCTTGACCTAATATATCCTCTGAATAATAGGAAGAGATGGTGGCCTTGATGTTCAGTGGTGTAAGAATAACACTGCAAAATGTAGGTGTAGTTTTGCAAACTTTGAAAATCAAGAGGATTCTTGCAGCTTTAATAATTTTTGCAAATTCAGTGCAAGACAGATAAAAAAAGGGTTATGCAGTATAAAATTCATTAAACTATGTGGGGGAAAAACACAGAAAAGCCTCAGGGAAAGAATCATTAAAAGAGGATATATAGATAGTTTGTTTAGATTAAATTCAAAGCTGTGAAATTAAAACTTGTTCCCCTATCTCTGTATCAAGTCTCATTTGAATCCTCGTTCAAATTTGATAATGTTTGGCCTTTGATGATGTCCACTGTATATTAGTGGGGTTGGAAGGCATGTAAAGAACCTTCTCTATCTTACTGATTGACTTTTTAAACAAAAACAATAAAACCTTAAATTCCTTTTTAAAATATGTACTCCGTATTAATCTTTCTCTTTAGCCTTACCTGGGAGCTTACATATTCATTTCTGTCTTATCTCCTATATTGACGTCATTCCAGATTTAGGGAAATAGCAAGGAGACAGGGTGTTATTAGAGTACACCATTTAACTAAGCATTGGTTGATATCACCTGATATGAATTACACTTTCATTATTCTTAGTATTTGTCTACCTCTCATGAGTGAATTCAAACTAATATAACATAGGGGACTTCTGGCCAAGATGGAGGCATAGGCAGACACGCTGTGTCTCCCTCCACAAAGAAGGAATACAACTACCTCAAAACTAGAGACAACCAGAAGTTCCAGAAAATCAAACTGCATGGAAGTCCAGCAAAGAAAGATATAAAGAATAAATACTAATCCAGACAGGTAGGAAGGGCAGAGCAAGGGCAGAGAGGACGCGGTGTAGTGGTGGCAGCAGTGGTGGCAGTGGCAAGCCAGCAAAAAGCGCAGTCACACATATTAAAAAGTCAGGAAGGACACCTGGGGAGCTTTTCCCAGCTCTTCACCAGACCTCACAGCGCTCGGTCCCAGCACCAGGGAAAATCAAGCCTCATTGCTTCTGACTGTGCAGACCACTGGGGCTTGGGGTGGAGGCAGAAACTGCTGGTATCTCAGCAGAGTCCACTTGTTTAAAGGGCCTCACAGTCCTAAAGTGTTCGCATACCCATCCACTCTGTGAACAACAGCCAGGGCAGCAACTAGAGGGGCGCCAGTCCAGTGCAGAAGTGGGAGACTTGCCTGGAAAAGGGGCAAGTGCTGGGCAGACAGCATTGTTCCCTCTTGGACCCCTCCCCCACATAGAGGGCCACAACATGGTGAAACAGGTCAGCCTGTACTGACAAATCCCCAAGGCTCCACCCCTTACAACATAAGAGAAGTGACAGTTCTACCTGGGATGCAAAGGCAAACAAACACAGGAGCCTGTCAGAATGAGGAGACAGGGAAACATGGCCCAAAAGGGGGAACAGACCAAGGTTTTAGTGGGAGAACTAAGCAATGAGGAGATAGCCAACCTAACAGATGAGGAGATAAACAACCTAAAAGATTCAGAATTCAAAACACTGATGATAAAGATGCTCACAGGCTTGACAGATATGCTTGAGTACAGCAAATGCATACGAGAAGAAGTGAAAGCTATCCTAGGTGAAACAAAGGAAAATCCACACAAAACCAATGGTGAAAGGAGGGAAACCAGGGTTCAAATCAATGATATGGAACATAAGGAAGAAAAAAAAGTCAACCAGTGCAGAATGAGGAAGCAAGATTGAAAAACATGAGGAAAACTTCCCAAATTTTGTGAAGGAGATGGACATACAGGTCCGGGAAGCATGGAGGGTCCTTAGCGAGCTGGACCCAGAGGGGACCACACCAGGACGCATCATGACTGAGATGCCAAAGGTGAAAGATAAAGACAGAACCCTGAGGACAGCAAGAGAGAGGCAGAGAGTTGCCTACAGGGGGTTGCCTATAGGACTATCAGCTGATTTCTCAGAGGACACTTTGCAGACAGTAAGGGACTGGCAAGCAGTATTCAATGTGATGGAAGGCAACCTGCAACCAGGATTACTCTATCCAACAAAGCTATCATTTGGAATGGAAGTACCGATAAAGTGCTTCCCAGACAAAGTGAAGCTAAAGGAGTTCATCATCACCAAGCCATTATTATATGAAATGTCAAAGAGACTTACTTAAGAAAAAGATCAAAATGGCAACAAACTCACAACTATCAACAACCAAATCTAAAAAATAAAAACAAAATCCAACTAAGCACACCAGAATAGGAACAGAATCATAGGTATGGGGATCATTTGGAGGGTTATCAGCTGGGAGGGGGGAGGGCGAGGAATGGGAATATGGTGCAGGGACTAAGAAGCATAATCGGTTGGTTCAAAATAGACAGGGGGAAGTTAAGAATAATATAGGAAAGGGTGCAGCCAAGGAACTTATATGCACGACCCATGGACATGAACTAAGGGGGGTGGGATTGCTGGAGGGAGGGGGGATACTGGGCAGAGGGGAGCAAAGGGGGTAAAAATGGAACTACTGTAACAACATAATCAATAAAATATATTAATAAGTAAATAAAGAAATAAATACTAATGTAACATAAAAGAGAGCAATGGGACTGCTACAATAAGAAATATTACCTATTGAAAACTATGCAAGGCCTTTTATTTTAAATTATTGAATTTAATTCTGAATATTAAAGACTCAGATACTAACAATCAGGGAAGTAAATTTCTTGTGCAAATTCACACAATTTGTAAGTGTCTAAGTTGGGATAACATGAGCTCCCAAACTTGAAACAAGTGTCCTCACCAAAAGATGCCACACTACCTTTTCAGAGACCCAGTCATTCATTCATTATGAAACGCATGTCTAGAAAGTACAGTGAATGAAACGCTTACATTTGTGAATCAACGTATGCTCTCTTTGTGAGTGTATAAACTGGAGGCCAAATTCTAATCCGAATATAGCTGAGTGAGCCAGGAATCAGTATGGTATGTGGTAGAGAAGAGGGTTTCATAATTCAAATATATAACATGAGGCTGAGATTGTCTGAAGTATGCTTTTTATAGTTGGTATATTACTACCTATTCTGTAATCCTGGGGTCTGAATTATCATATTCTGTGCATCATATATTGTGTCAGGGTCAAAGGACATAGTGATGCCCAAGACATTATTCCTGCCTTCAAATAGCTTGGGAGCTGGTGGGAAAAGTGACAAGTAAACAGATATTGCAGGAGGTCTGGGTAGCACATAGAAGACACATGTAACATAGACTATGAAATCAGTGATGTTTTTCACAATTATGGTACAGCCAAAGATCTAAAGGTTGAGTAATGTTTATCGAGATGAAGGGGGTTGGAAGAATGTGGCATGAGGAAGGGTAACTTAAGATGAAGGGAACAACAAGCTTTTTCTTTAGGCAAGGAAAAGCATAGTGATTTTTCTATAAAGGCCACTAGAAGTTCACTGTGGGTCAAGTATAGAATAAGGGAGAAAACAGTGGGCTGGAAAAATAAGCAGGGATCAACAGATGAAATAGTGTGAGCAGCACTAAGCATTTAGATATTATGTTGAGGGCATTTAAGCCAAAGAGTGCCATAGCCTTTTCTACATCATAGCTTCAGTGTGTAAAATGAACTGAAGAGCAACAAGGCCAAAGATATAAGGACAAATTTATGAGGCAGACAGTGATCACAGTCTCAATATAGGAAATATAGATGATGGTACATAAAGGAGTGGTGAAATAGAGAGGAGGGAAAACAGATGGGAGGAGTTGATTACCAATTAGGTAGATGTAGGAGATGAGAAAAAGAAAGAGATAAAGATGTTATCCAGGTTTTCAGATTACCCTATGTGTGCCATGACAAGAAATATGGGATTTGTTTTTTTTCTTTTTCTTTTAGGGGATGGAAGTTAGTCATATTTTTAATGAGACAGATGACTGGGAGATACCTAGGAGATGATGTCTATAGGTAGATGTAAGGTTAAAAGGTGGGTGAAATATATATGGTCTGAAAGAGATATGGAGAGAAGCAAAAGTCAAAATGCAGATGATAATTTAAGGTCTTAGAAATCATGAGTTAACAAAAGAAAAAAATGGTTGCCTGAATCACAAGAGCTGATGAGAAAGATCCTGAAATGCGAATGAGAAGTCATAGCTGAAGAGGTAGGTGGAAAGCCTAGAATGTTTGTCATCAAATCCAAAAAGTCAAAGTGTTTCAAAAAGGAAGCTGTGGTTAACAATCTCAAAGACTTTAGAGAGTTCAAAAATAGAAAACAACCCTATTTTCAATAACTTCAGAGAGAATAAAATACTTAAAAATAAACTTAACCAAAGAGGCACAAGACTCCTGCACTGAAAACTATAAAGCATTGATGAAAGAAATTACAGGAGACAAAAATAAATGAAAAGATATTCTGTGTTTGTGGATTGGAAGACTTAATATTGTTAAAATGCCCAGAGAATTCAAAGCAATCTACAGGATCAGTGGAATATCTATAAAAATCTCAATGTATAATTTGCAGTTACAGAAAAGTTCTAAAATTCATAGGGAATCTCAAGGGACCTCAAAAAAGCTAAAACAATTCTAAAGAAAGAAAACTAAGTGGAGGCCTCATACATCTTGATCTCAAAACATATGAAAAAGCAACAGAATTCAGAATGTTGCTGATAGACAGATACATAAATCAATGGAACAAAAAGAGAGCCCAGAAATAAACCCTGGCATATATAGTCAAACAATCTTTGACAAAGATGTCAAAAATACATAAACTAATGTTTATTAACATTAACTAATGACGTAGGGAAAACTAGAAGTTCACATGCAAAAAATAAATAAAAATGAGTATCTGGAGAACTTCCAGCCAAGATGGAGGCATAGACAGACACACTGTGTCTCCCTCCAACCACCTCAAAACTAGAAACAGCCAGAAGTTCCAGAAAATCAGACTGCATGGAAGTCCAGCAAACAAAGATATAAAAAAGAAGTACTCATTCAGACAAGTAGGAGGGGCAGAGCTAGGCAGAGAGGACATGATGTGGTGACAGAAACAGTGGTGTCAGCAGCAGGTCAGCGGAAAGCTGAGTCACACATTTTAAAAAATCAGGAGGGACACCTGGGAGTGCTCCCAGCACCAGACCAGACCACACAGCTCATGGTCCTAGCGCCAAGGAAAATGAAGCCTCATTGCTTTTGATTGTGCAAAGCAGTGGGGGTTGGGGCAGAGAAAGAAATTGCTGGTCTCTCAGCAGAGCCAACTTGTTTAAAGGGCCCACACAGTCCTAGAATGTCCACAGACCCACCCACTCTGGGAACGACAGCCAAGGCAACAGCTGGAGAGGTGCCAGTCCCATACAAAAGTGGGAAAAGTGCCTGGAAAAGGGGAGAGTGCTGAGCAAGCAGCATTGTTTCCTCTCAGACCCCTCCAGCACATACAGCACCACAACGTGGTGAAATAGGTCGCCCTGTACTGATGAATACCTAAGGCTCTGTCCCTTACAATGTAACAGGTGTGACAGTTCTACATAAGACTTAGAGACAAACACTGGAGCCTATCAAGATGGGGAGACAAATAAGTATGACCCAAGAGAGGGAACACATCAAGGTTCCAGTGGGAGAACTAACCAATGAGAAAATAGCCAACCTAACAGATGAAGAGTTCAAAACACTGGTGATAAAGACACTCACAGGCTTGACAGATATGCTTAAGTATGGCAAATGCATAAGGGAAGAAACGAAGTCTATGTTAAATGAAACAAAGGAAAATCCACACAAAACCAATGGTGAAGAGAAGAAAACCAGGGTTCAAATCAATGATTTGGAACATGAGGAAGAGAAAAAAGTCAACCAGTACAGAATGAGGAAACAAGAAATGAAAAAACTGAAGAGAGGCTTAGAAACCTCTGGGACAACTTTAAACATGCAAACAACTGAACCATAGGGGAGCCAGAAGGAGAAGAGGAAGAACAAGAAATCGAAAGCTTGTGTGAAAAAACAATGAAGGAAAACTCCCCAAATTTGAAGAAAGAAATAGACATACAAGTCCAGGAAGCACAGAGAGTCCCAAACAAGGTAGACCAAAAAAGGACCACACCAATACACATCATAATTAAAATGTCAAAGTTTCAAGATAACGAGAGAATCTTAAAAGCAACAATAGAAAAGCAGAGAGCTACCTACAAAGGGGTGCCTATAAAATTATTAACTGATTTCTCAAAAGAAACTTTGCAGGAAGAAGGGGCTGCCAAGAAGTATTCATGGTGATGAAAAGCAAGGACTTACAACCAAGATTACTCTATCCAGCAAAGGTATTATTTAGAATGGAAGGACATATAAAGTGCTTCCCAGACAAGGTAAAGCTAAAGGAGTTCATCATCACCAAGCCATTATTATATGAAATTTCAAAGGGACTTACTTATGAACATTAAAATGACAACAAACTCACAACTATCAACAACTGAATCTAAAAAATAATGAAATTTAACTAAGCAAATGAGAATAGGATCATTTGGAGGGTTATCAGCTGGGAGGGGAAAGGCAGGAGAAATTGGATAATGGTGCAGAGATAAGAAGCACAATTGGTTGGTACAAAATAGACAGGAGAAAGTTAAGAATAATATAGGAAAGCGTGAAGCCAAAGAACTTATATGGACAACACATGGACATGAACTAAGGATGGTGGGATTGCTGGAGGGAACGGGGATACTGGGCAGAGGGCAACAAAAAAAAATAATTGGAACTACTGTAACAACATAATCAATAAAATATAATTAAGTAAAAGAAAGAAATAGGACCTTACCTTAAACTATATTCAAAAATTAACTCAAACTGGATTAAATACCTTAACATAATATTTAAAACTATAAAATTCCTAGGCAAAAACACTATGGAAACCTTCATGACATTGGAAGTGGCACTGATTTCTTGGTTATGACACCAAAAGCATAGGCAACTAAAGCAAAATAGACAAATCAGACTTCTGCAAACTTAAAAGGCTTTGTGTATCAAAGGGAATAACCAACAGAATGAAAAGGCAATTTACGGAATGATAGAAAGTATTTTCAAATTGTGTGTCTGTTAAAGGGTTAATATCCAGAATATGTAAAGAATTTCTACAACTCAACAATAATGAAAACAAATAACCCAATTTAAAAGATGGAAAAAGACTTGAATAGCCATTCCTCCAAAGCATATATGAGTGGGCAACAGGCATAAGAAAAGATGCTCAACATCACTAATCATTAGAGAAATACAAATGAAAACCACAATGAGATAGCACTTCTCACCCATTGAGATGAGCACTATTAAAACAACAACAGAAAAAAAAAATTGGAGAAGATGTAGAGAAATTGGAACACTTGTGTACTGTTATTGGGAATGTAAAACAGTATAAGGCTTCTCAGAAAATGAAAACTAGATATGATTCAGCAATTTGTGATTATGTTTCCAAAAGAAATAAAAGAAAAACCTAGAAAAGCTGTTTGTAAACTCATGTTTATTGCAGCATTATTCTCAATAGCCAAGAGGTGGAAGTGACCCAGATGTACATTAACATATGAAGTAATAAAGGAAACGTGGATACACAGGGTTGGGCAGAAGTAGGTTTACAGTTGTTCATATGGAAAATAATCAGGTCTGTCCAGAGGTATCCAGCCATGTACTATGAAAAATCGAGACATTTATTGAAGAAGCCACAAGATACAAGAAACATTGTACATAGGACAATGATGCCTTGGTCCCCTTCAAAGTATGTAGACATTTTGGGACCTCACACAGTTCTCTCAATCACTATCAGCTTCCTGTCATTTCTTCCTGAATCTCATTGATCATCTGAAATCTCTTACCTTTGAAAGCTGATTTTATTTTTGGGAAAAGCCAAAAGTTGCAGAGCACCAAATCTTGGCTGTAGGGGTGCTGAGTAACCTAGGTGCCTGCACGAGACTTAATGTACAAGAGGGTGTGTTGTCATGATGAAGCTGCCAGTCATCAGTTGCCCATAGCTGCAGCCTTCTGAATCATCTGAACAGTTTCTGAGGAGGAATGTTCAAACTTTGACCCAAACTTTGATGCAGATTTGTTGCTCTACTAGCTCAGTCACTTTTGAATGTGAACTGTGATACAGTAAATTTCTGTTGTTTTAATCCACCTAGTTTTTGGTACTTTGTTACAGCAAGAACTAATACACCTCTAACACCTTATTTTCCAACCTCACAAAGAAAAGATTCCCTTCAGACATGGGAAGTAATGTGGCTAAGAGCATGGCCAGTTGGGACCATGGGTGTAATCTCAGAATACCACCAAGAACAATTTCCTTAACAGTTGGAGTCATTTTCTTCTGTTCCTAATCAAACATGTCCTATAAAATTAAATTGATAAATTTGAGACTTTCTTGGAAGAAGGGTTTCTCTAAACCTTTCCTAAATTTCACTTCATGTGTAACTGATTCAAACCAGATCACTGTTTGAGGATTATTTTCAGAAACCTTGTTGCTTGCCTTATCCACTGACACTCAGGACTTTTTATAAATTGGCTTAAGTCTCTCTTGCCACTGAACAAAGAAAATGACTTGCCTAAGACTGTTTGTTTAAATTGGTGAGTTGTTGGTTGTGTCATTCTATAATTGTGCTAATTTATAATTACTTTTATTACAGTTTTTCACAGCACACTGCAAGATAACTCCTCAATTTTAAAAAAAATGTGCACAAACTTAGGCAAGAAAGTCACACTTTAGCTCTGCCTGAACTCAGCAGGCCCAGCCATCACTTATGGGAATGCTATTTCATTTTTTTTTCCTTTAATCAAGAGAACAGAAATGTTAAAAATTAACAGTGATTTTTTAATTCAGATCCTGTCAACAGGCAATGGAAAAGTGCACTGTTATGGTTCTAAGAAAAGTGTGGCAGTTGATTTTTAGTTTTATGCATCTTCTTAGTCATTGAATTGCAAAAATACTGTTATCTGCATTAAGATGATATAAGGAGTTAGGAAGGTGAATTTTACCCTATGCGTACTTAAACAGGAAACATAAATGCCCTACAGATGTCATGGCCTTGATTGATTCATTTTGGTCTCAGATGTCACAACGTTTTTCGAACAATTTTCTGAAGGGGAAAAGGCATTAGTTTCTTAGGAACTGTAACAAAAATATAATATCTGGGTGGCTTAACACAATAGAAATTCATTATGTCACAGTGCAATATTCTTTTCCATTCATTCCAAAGCATTTTTATTATCTATCTGCTTGTCACTTTTCTTTTCAAACCTTTGAGTTTCTACCCTGTGCAAGACACTGGGCCAGATACTGAGGAGATAAGAATGAAAATGAATCTTTATGCTTTCATGGAACTTATGGTCTGATGGAGAAGATGAACATAAATCAAATAATCAAATCAAGTAATATACATTTCCAAATCGAGATGAACTTTCTTTTAAAAAGAACACCATTTGAGTGAGAATTTAGTAAAACACCCTGACCCAGATAGGGGTCAAAGAGGTAAGGAAGGAGAAAGAAACACTTGAACTAAGTTATAAAGAATGAGCTGCAGTGAATTTCATGGAGATATTGAAAGGGGAGGGCAGGGGTAAACATTACAGAGAGAAGGAAAAGCATTTAGCACAAGCAGAATTCAGAAAGCCCAGAGTAAAGTGGTGTAAAGTGAACCTAGAAAAGTAAGCAGGGTATAGACCCTGAAGCTACTTGAAAAACATGTTAAGAGCTTTTTTTTACCCTTGACCTAAGAGTAATACAAAGCCATGGAAGTCTTTAAAGATCAGAGATGGTGGTGAATTAAAGAATTATTTGGGAGGTAAAACCAAGAGGGACTTGATGATAATTTGGATTTAAGCACATAAAGGAGAGAGTCTCAAGGATGACTCTTGGTTTCAGGTTTGTCTACTTAGAGTAAAAGGAAGATATTTACTAAACCAGGAAACATTGCATAGAACTGTATTTGAGGGGAAAGATCATCAACTCAGTGTTGAGTATATTGAGTTTGTAATGAGTTTGAGAATCTGATCACAGAAGCTTAATATTTGGTTACATGTTTAGGTCTAGAGTTTAAAGATTATGGCTGGCTGGCTACAGATATAAATATGATTACTCAATGTAATTCTTAATTATTAATACAGTGCTTCCTATGTGCCAAGCACTATTCTAGGCATATGGAACAAGTCAGTGGAAAAACCAGACAAGATCTGTCTGTTTTGGTTTTTTCATCCCAGTGAAGTTCTCTGCATTTGCATAATAGTGGAAGTTGTAAACCTGCATGTGATTGTGTAGGGAAGAAATAAAACAGATATTGGTGTCTTAGGCAAAAAAAAAAAAAAAAAATCCTTTAATAACTGCTTTTGACAAGACATCCAAGATGGTGGAAGAGTAAGTGGAAACAACAATAATCTCCTCCCAGGAACAATCTAGACTTATAACTAAATTGTAGAGAAGTCACCCCAAATGACCAACTGAACAAGCGTTGGAGAAAAGCCTTATAACCACAGACAGACAGAAGAAACCACTTTACCACAATGTGACTGGTGAGGGGTGCAGAAGAGACATGAGCGGCCTGCTTGGGCTCCCAAGGGTGGCAGCTGAAGTGCCAGAAATTTCAGTGGCTGGGGTTTCCTCTGAGAAGTGTGGGGTCTAAACCCCAAGCTTGCTCCCCAGCCTACAGCACCAGAGCCAGAAAGGAACCCAGAAAATATCCTGATGTGAAAAGCAGCAAAGTTTCTTTCCACCAAGGAGAGATAACTGGAGACACAGAGAGCCTCTTAAAGGGCCAATGCATAAAATTTCATTTGCTGCCATTTATCCTCGACTCCAGCAAAGTGGGGAACAAAATGGACTAGAGATGCTTGTGGAGAATCTGGTGGTGCTGGCTTTAGGGACAGAACTGAGGAAGCAGTTGCCAGGATCCCTGTGCAGAGTTATCCCCCATACTGCAGGAGCCATCTTGCCTCCAAGATGGCATCTTGCCTCCAAGTGGCATCACCTTCAGGGGAAACAGTAGTCCTGCCTGCAGGAATTACTCTGCCCCACCCTGTGGTCTCTAAGACTGACTGCTAATTACAGATGCACTGTATTAACAACTGAAGGAGACAGTCACAGACTGTGGATTGCTGGTAGTCTCAAACAGGCTGCCTAGTACCAGACTCAAGACACCATATGACATCACCAGGGCAAATCCAAAAAGAGAAAACAGTGTTGAACACTAGATTGTACTGAGACTAATTCCACTATGGTCTTCTTCATGATTTGTGTTATTTTCTGTCCTGCATAGCTTTCTAACATTCATTTCTTTTCCTTCAAGTTTGTCCCTATTAGAGCACTAGTTTTTATATTATACTTTATTTCAAATCTCATATTTGGCTCCTACCTTCTCTTACTCCATTTCACCTTCTTTACTCTTCTGATTTTCGTTTTAAATTTTATTTTCTACATTTTGCACTCTTCCTATTTCTCCCCTCTCAGCCTCTCAAGACCATTTCTCTTGTCATCAGTCATCTCATATTCTTTTTACCATTAGTAAAATACCCCTATTCTCTCTCCACTTTTTCAATCTTTCTTTGTTGGTTGTGGACCCAGTGGTGGTGGTTGCATTTATTCAATTTTATTTTTAGGTCCTCACTATTTTTCAATTTCAAATCTCAAATTTTACCATTTCCCTGTCCTACTTCATTTTGCCTTCCTCCTGCCCCTTATTCTTTTCATTTTAAATTAAACTTTTCCCTGTCTTAGCCTGGTTTTCATTCCTCACTCTTAGTATTCCTTCTCCCTGTATCCTCTCAAAATCACTTCTCTTGCCTCTAGACATCTCTTAAGCTTTTCATTCTCTCTCTTTCCTCTTATTCCCATCCCACCTCTATTCACCTTTGCGCACTTGTTGTTGATAGTGCTGTGGTAGATAATTTTTCTCCAATTTGATTCCTATTTCTCTATATATATCGATTTGTTGTTTTACTTATTTATGCATTCGTGGTTGATCCTTGTATGTGCCCCTACCAAGGATCAGACCTGTAACCTTAGTGCATGGGGACTAACTCTAATCAACTGAGCTGTGGAGCTAGGGCCAACACATTTTCTTTAAATTTTTTCTTGTGGGGGTGGGGAATGCACACACAAAATTAGTATACAGAGTTTCAACAGCTCCCCTGTGGTAATATAATTATAGTACATTATCAAAACTAAAAATTGGTATTGGAACAATACAGTGTCTGGGCAAGCACATAGTAACATCTAAAATGCTGGGATCACTATAGAATCTGGACACTCACAGCTCCTGGGAACAGGTAAACAGACCAACAACAAACAAATGAATGTGTTTGCCTTTGAGGCTGAGTAAACTTGTCCCCAGTAAACCATGACAAATGAGTCACATAACAAACAATATATATAATATAAAATGGGTCACAAAACAATAAATATAAAAATATATTTTTAAATTTCTGTTTAAACCTAATACAATATGCTTCACTTCTCTTACTCCATTTTGCCTTCTTCCCTTCCTTTTTAATTTACAATGTAAATTTTATTTTCTTTCTTTACCTTGTCTCTACTCCCTACTATTTCTCCTCTCTCTACCCTGTCAAATTCATTTTTCTTTCAGTAGTAATCTCATATTGTTTTTTCCTTTCTTTATATTTATCAATCTCTTTATACCCTTATTAATATTGGTGTATTTCCTGTTGATAGTGTGATTTTGGGAGGAGGATATTGTTGTGTGTGGGGGGGGTGTTTCCTGGACTGTTTTATTTTGTTCTGGCAACATCTGTACAAAAACATACAAGACATGGTGGAAAGAGTGACTCTCAGTAAGTCAGCCCAAGGAAAGGACCCAACAAATAATGACCCAACAACAATGAAGACCCAATTACACTCAGAGAGCCCACATAAATGGCATAAATGGCATCCTAAGAATATCAAGTTCAGGGATCAAGGAGACTGCACCATTGAATGCTACAGATCTCCTACCACAGAAGGTCACACCATGAAGGTAGGGAGTCAAAGCAGATAAATATAAGAAGTAGAAAAAAATATGAAGAGTCACCTAAAACAGGAAGACAAAGAAACAAACACCAATTGAATGGTAAAAAGGAATCCTCAGAAAGAGTGATAAATGAAACAGAGGCAAGAAAACTATCAGACACTAAATTCAAACTAATGGTTATAAGGATGCTCAATGAGTTCAGTGAAAGCTACAAAGAACTTCATGGAAGCTACAAGAGATTTATTGTGAACTACACCAGCATGAAAAGGACATAGAAACTATCAATAAGAGCCAGGAGGAAATGAAGAATACAATATCTGAAATGAAGATAGAGTAGAAGGAAATAAAAGCAGGCTAGATGAAGCAGCGGACTGAATCAGTGAGCTGAATGACAGGTAGGAAAAAATTCCCAGAGCAACAAAATGAAAAAAGACTCAAAAAGAACAAAGAGGGTTTAAGAGAGCTGCAAAACAACATCAAACATAATAATAACTATATCACAAGGATACCAGAAACAGAAGAAGGGGAGCAAGGAATAAAAACCCCATTTGAAAAAGGAATGACAGAAAACTTACCTAACTTATGAGGGAAAAGGTCACACAAATACAGGGAGAATAGACTGTCCCAATCAAGGTGAACCCAAAAAGGCCCACACCAAGACACATCATTATTAAAATGGCAAATTTTAAAGACAAAGAACCATAAAGGCAGCAAGGGAGAAACAGTGAATAACATACAAGGAAGCTCTGATAAGGCTATCACCTGATTACTGAACAGAAACACCTCAAGCCAGAAGGGAATGACAAGAAATATTCCAAGTAATGAAAAGCTTAGGCCTGTAACCAAACAAGGCTCTCATTTAAAATCGAAAGCAAAATAAGGAGTTTCCAAAACAAATAAAGGCTAAAAGAATACATTTCCACCAAACTAGCATTACAAGAGATGTCAAAAAGATTGCTTTAAGAAGATGAAGAAAGAGAAACAGAGAAAGAGACAGAGAGAGAGGGAGAAACCGGGTACAAAGGGAAGAAATGGTGATTAATAAGAACGTATCGATAATAACTTTAAATGTAAATGGATTAAATGCTCCAATCAAAAGACATAGGGTAGCTGAATGGGTAAGAAAACATGACGCACACATATGCTGTCTAAAAGAGACCCACCTCACACATAAGATCTATACAAACTGAAAGTGAAGGCATGAAAAAAATATTACAAAAAAATGCACATAAAAAAAAAAGCTGGGGTAGCAATACTTATATCAGACAAAATAGGGTTCACCACAAAGTCCATAAGTAGAGACAAAGAAGGACATTACATAATACTTAAGGGAATAATCCATCAACAAAATATATTCCTTGTAAACATATATGCACCCAACGTAGGAGCACCTAATTCTGTAAGAAAAACCTTCGAGGACTTCAAGTTTGCTCCTGTAACATACTCATATTAGGGGATTTTAAGAACCTATTGTCAACAATGGATAGATCTTTCAAGCAAAAAACCAACAAGGATATTGTGGCATTGGTCAACATTCTAGATCAAATGGACTTAATTAATATATACAAAACTTTTCACCCCAAAGAGGCTAATATACATTCTTTTCAAATGCACATGGAACACTTTCAAAGATCGGTCACATGGGAAACACAAAACAAGCCTCAAAAAATTTGAGAAATTTGAAATCATATCAAACATCTTCTTAGATCACAAGGGCTTGGAACTAGAAACCAACCTCAAGGAAAAAAACTTAGAATCACTCAAATTCAGAGAGACTAAATAACCTGCTATTAAATATTGAATGGGTTAACAATAGATCAAATGAAAATTGGAAACAAATGAAAACGAACGTGCAGTAGCACCAAACCTATGGGACACAGTAAAGGCAGTCCTGAGAAGGAAGTTCATAGCAATAAAGGGCTACCTAAAAAAGATAAAAAAAAAAAACCAAATAAAGAACCTACCCCTATGTCTACAAGAACTAGAAGAAAAAAACAAATAAACAAAGCCCAAGAATGAGTTGAAGGAAGGAAATAAACAAGATCAGAGCAGAATTAAATGATATAGAAACTAAGATAACAATTCAAAAGATCAATAAATCCAGGAGCTGTTTCTTTGAAAAGAAAAACAACATTGACAAGTCTTTAACCAGAACCATCGAGACAAAAATGAGAGGACCCAAATAAATAAAATCAGAAATGAAAGAGGAGAAATCACAACCAATACCACAAAAATACAAAGGGTTGTAAGAAATTACTACAAACAACTATAAGCCAAGAAATTTGATGACCTGGGCCAAATAGACAGATTTCTAGAAACATAATCTTCCAAAATAAATTAAGAAAAAGCAGAAAACCTGAATTGACTGAAAACAGCTAGTGAAATTACAGCAATAATCAAAATACCCCAGGCACACAAAAGCCCTGGACTGGACAGCTTCACAAGTGAATTTTACCAAATATTTGGGGAAGAGATAACTTCTGTCCTTCTCAAGCTATTCCAAAAAATTCAAGAAGGGGGAAGACTCCCAAACTCTTTTTATTAGGCCACTATTCTCCTATTCCAAAATCAGGTAAAGACACAACAGAAAAAGAAAACTACAGGCCAATATCACTGATGAATATAGATGCTAAAATCCTCAACAAAATGTTGGCAACCAGATCCAGCAATACATTAAAAAGATCATAAATCATAATCAAGTGGGATTCATCACAGGATTGCAAGGATGATATAATATTAACAAATTAATAAATGTAATACACTACATAAATAAAATGAAAGACAAAAATTACATGATTGTATCAATAGATGCTAAAAAAGCATTTGATAAAATACAGCACCCATTTATAGTAAAGATGCTCAGCAAAGTGGGAATAGAAGGAGCATACTTTAATATAAAAAAAGCCATACATGAGAAACTGGCAGCCAGTATCATACTCAATGAGCAAAACTAAAAGCTGTTCTCCTAAGTTCAGGAACAAGACAAAGCTGTCAGCTTTCACCACTCTTACTCAACATAATATTGGTAGTTCTAGCCACAGCAATAAGATAATAAAAAGAAATAAAAGGCATCCAAATTGGAAAAGAAGTAAAACTGCCATTATTTGCAGATGACATAATAGTGTACATAGAAAACCCTATAGGCTCCACAAAAAAACGAACTACTCAACCTAATAAGTGAATTTGGCAAAATAGAGAGATGCAAAGTCAGTATTCAGAAATAGAAAGCATTTTTCTACACCAACAATGAAATATCACAAACAGAAACTAGGAAAAAAAATCCCATTTACTATAGCAACAAGAAAACTAAGTACCTAGGAATAAACCTAACCAAAGACGTAAAAGACCTGTACTTGGAAAGCTACAGAACCCTGAAGAAAGAAATTAAGGAAGATACAAATAAAGGGAAGTCTATACTGTGTTCATGGATTGGAAGAGTCAACATCATTAAAATGTCCATACTACCCAAAGCAATCTATAGATTCAACCCAATCTCTATTAAAATACCAATGACATATTTCACAGAATTAGAACAAATATTTCAAAATTTTATATGGAATCAAAAATGACCTGAATAGCCTCAGCAATCTTGAGAAAGAAGAACAAAGTAGGAAGGATCACAATACCTGATATCAAACTATATTACAAGACCACTGTAATCAAGACAGTCTAGTACTGGCCTAAGAATAAACACAGATCAATGGAACAGAATAGAGAACCGCCAAATGTCTCTGTGGTCAATTAATATTTGACAAAGGGGGCAAGAGCATAAAATTGAGTAAAAATATCCTCTTCAACAGATGGTGTTGGGAGAACTGGACTGGTACATGGGGAAAAAAGTGAAACTAGTCCAACTTACATGATACACCAGAATAAATTTAGGATGGATAAAAGACTTAAATGTAAGCCGTGACACCATAAAAGTCCTAGAGGAAACCATAGGCAGTAAAATTTCAGATATCTCACACAGCAATATTTTAGCTTATATATCTCCTAGTGCAAGAGAAATAAAGGAAGAGTAAACAAGTAGGACTACATCAAACTAAAAAGCTTCAGCTTAGCTGAAGAAAATATCAGCATTATGAAAAGGGAACAAACCATATGGAAAAACCTGTTCGCCAAGGACACTTTGGTCAAGGGTTTGATCTCCAAAATATAAAAAAGTTCATACAACTCAACAGCAGGAAGACAACCCAGTTGAAAAATGGGCAAATGACCTGAACAGATACTTCTCCAAGAACATACAGAGGGTCCATAGGCATGTGAAAGGATGCTCAACACCACTAGCCTTTAGAGAGATGCAAATTATAACTGCAATGAACTATCAGCTCCCTCAGGTCAGAATGGCCATTATTAACAAATCAACAAACAACAAGTGCTAGCAAGGATCTAGAGAAAAAGGACCCCTAGTGTCCTGTTGGTGGGAATGCAGACTGGTGCAGTCACTGTGGAAAATAGTATGGAATTTCTCAAAAAAGTAAAAATAGAACTGCCTTGTGATCCAGAATTCCACTGCGGGGCATATACCTTATGAATCCTGGAACACCAATTCAAAAGGACACATGCACCCCTATGTTCATAGCAGTGTTATTTACAATAGCCAAGTTCTAAAAACAGCCTACGTGCCCATCTGTAAATGTGTGGATTAAAAAACTGTGGTACATTTACACAATAGAACACTACGCAGCAGAAAGAAAAAAGGAACTCCTACCTTTTGCAACAGCATGAATGGAACTGGAGAGTATTATGCTAAGTGAAATAAACCAGGTGGCAAAAGACAAATACTGTATGATCCCACCTATAAGAGGAACCTAATGAACAAAACAAGCAAAATAAAATCAGAGGCATGGAAAAGAGGAGCAGACAGCTACAAGAGGGGAGGGGGGAAGGGAATAAAGGGAAAAGAAGGGGAAGAGTCTAGTCAAGAAACAGGCATAAATGACCCCTAGACATGGACAACAGGGTGGGGAATTGACTGTGGGAGTGGGGGGTCGGCCAAGCAGGGGAGAGCACAGAGGAATGTTGGGACAACTGTAATACAACAACAGTAAAATAATGATAACTGCTGGTGCTTTGCTCTTAGAGTAACACAAATAATGTGTATATTTGACTTTTGGTTCTATTACAAATAAGTAGCACTCTTCATGTCCCAATTTTTATCCCCTAAAGAGAAAAGATCTGATTGGTTCAGCTAGTCCATGTTACTCTTTTTAGGGCAGAATTTCATATATCTGACTTCCTCACAATGCCAGTCAGCCTTACAGAATGCCATCAGCTTTGAACAGGTCAAACACAAAGAGAGCCACTCTGAAATTTGTCTGGCTTCCTAAGATGATCCCTCCTTTTCTTAACCCTCTACTGTAGCTTCAACTCTGGAGGAGCTAGACAAAAAGGAGGAGATATGTGGCTACCACATAATTTTATTCAAGAAAAATAAAGTGAATTAGGCCTGCTAGAAAATAAGAAAGGATAAATCAAGCAATGAAAGAACAGACCATGTTTCCTCACCAATTCTTGGCCATATTTCTCACTTTGTAGCTCAGTGTTGCAGGACTTCAGAGGAGGTATAATCGGATATGAGATTGGATTGCACTAGAATGATTTTTTAAATAACTAAATGTGGTCAGAAAGTTATGGAATTTAAGAACAGTGACCAGTCTGCTTTTCTTTGTTCATAATTCTGTTTCCTTGTTCTTCAGAGACAATGATTTCATTGTTGACTTTTCCTTGTACTTTACTCCTTGCACTTGCTCAGTAGTGAGCTCAGTGGGGAATGGGACTTGTCTGACATTCTCTGTTGAATAATTTTTACTCTGCTATTTAAAATAATGACATATTATTTATAGAAAATAAGAAATATATATGCATGTTATTTTGTTTGATGATAACCTTATTTCCATTGTTGTTTACATAAAATATGTTGATTAATGTGAATTTTCATAGTGCATCTAATAAGCTCTTTTATCAAAGTATGCAAAATTAAACAACTCTACAGTCTACCACAACATACTCAAAAATGATACTTGGAAAATGCATGATTGTTTCCTGAAAAGGAATTACTTAAGTGAACAGAGTACAGCTGGTCCCTTAAGTTCAAGACCCCAAGGTAGAGACTTCAGTACAAAATATTTGCCTCTTATACCTCTAATTTAAAATGTGGTGTTTATCTTATAATAAATACTATCAATGATACTCTAGTTATCTGTATATTAAGGTGGAACAAATAAGGAAATTAATGAGAACTACATTTCACACTGTCAGAGAAAGAAGTTACAAAAAAGTAAAGGGGAGATGCCAGAATAAACCCTGTGGTACTAGATTGAAGTAGAAATATCAATATAAACTTAGTTTATTTTTTATTTTATTTTAAGATACATAAGTATAATAGATGGATATATAGAGAGAGATATGTAGATAGATAAATAGATATGTAGATAATGCAGAGATACACATTTATAGAGATGTATAGATTCATGGATGGATACATATTCATATTCATATATGTAGACAGATACATGTATGGATATTGTTCTGTGGTTATAAGATATATGCATAGATAGGTACTAAATATAGATACATTTGTTTTTATAACTTTCTATACATGTAATGATATATACTTCCTAGCTGTTTCCTCTGAGTGAGCCTAAAACCAGTGACATACCAATAATAACAAGCAAATCCAGTGCCCAGGATTTTCATTTTTATATACCATTATCCAATAAAACCAACCAACAGTCTGGAAAAGTGGTTAATTCTAGAGCCGAGTTAGAAGAGACACAAGATAATACTTAAGTGTTCTATGGAGCCAGAAAGTAAGGAATAGCTTTAAAAAAAACAAGATAAGGGTGTACTGAAAGTGTGGAAGATCCAATAGAAAGAGTCCCCAATGTCTGAAATAGGAACACTTTGAGCAATAAATCAAATAACAGTACTATTGGATTATACCCTACTTCAAAGCCATGAAA
This sequence comes from Furipterus horrens, assembly GCF_987537825.1. Classification (NCBI taxonomy): domain Eukaryota; kingdom Metazoa; phylum Chordata; class Mammalia; order Chiroptera; family Furipteridae; genus Furipterus; species Furipterus horrens. Next base: position 58,093,684 of record NW_028327182.1, on the reverse strand, counting down.
AGCCGAGACCTACAGCCAAGATTGCTCTACCCAGAAAAGCTATCATTTGGAATTTAAGGGCAGATAAAGAACTTCTCAGACAAAAAACTAAAGGAGTTCATCATCACCAAACCACTATTATATGAAATGTTAAGGGAGCTTATTTAAAAAAAAAGATCAAAACTATGAAAAATAAAGTGGCAAAAAATACATATCTATCAACAATTAAATCTAAAAAACAAACTAAGAAACAAAAAGAACAGAGATAGAGTCATGGATACAGAGAGCGTTTTGATGGTTGTCATTTAGGAAGGAGGTGAGGGGGAATGGGAGAAGAGGTGAGGGAATTAAGAAGTACAAATAGGTAGTTACAGAATAGCCATGGAGATATAAAGTACAGTATAGGAAATGGAGTAGCCACAGAACCTATGCACATGACTCATGGACATGAACAATGATTGGGGAATTGCTTGAGGGAGTGAGGGGTGCTGGCTGGAGGGGGCAAAGGGGAAAAAATCAGAACAATTATAATAACATAATCAATAAAATATAACTAAAAAATTAAGAAAGAACAAGATAAATAGCTAAAAAGCATACTTATGTACAAATAAATGACCGAATAAAAACTGTAGAAGTGAGAACTCTTCTTCACAGAATAATTACAAATCATAAATGTAGATAAATAAAAATAATAGAATAAATGGGGGAAGTAGAAAATCATTATTAGAACTGTTGACGTAACAAACACCCAAACCTGTAGAGAATTTTGAGTTTACAGAAGAGTTTATTTGAGCCAAACAGACAACATATGCCAGGAAACAAGATCTCAAATGCTCCAGGAAATAAAAGTTGTGCAGCTTCTTTTATGCAGTTGAAATTAAGGAGGCAATATAAGGAGGACTCGAGAAAGCAAGGTGAATATTGGATTACAGGATAGTTAACAAGATTATCTACTTTCCTGAGAGTAAATACTAGCCTCCTCTTCAAGTTTCTAAAGGTGTGTTAACCTAGATGCACAAGAACAACGGGACCCTAGATGGCAGAGGAATATGTGGAAGCTACACTCACCTCCTCCCGGTACTGATCTGGAATTTCTACTAAACTGTAGAGAAATCATCCTAAGTAACCTACTGAACAGTAGCTGGAGAGAAGCCTTATAATGAAAAATAGACAGAAGAAACTACTTCACCACAATGTGAGTAACAGGGAGTATGGAGACACAAGAGGGCTGGCTGGGCTCTCACAGGTGGTGACTAAAGTTCCAGAGGGATATTTCAGCGGCTGGGGGGTTCCCCTTGAGAAGTGTAGAAGAAAAAGAATGAGAAGAAGAGGAGGAGAAGGAGAGGGAAGAGGAGGAAAAAAAAAAAACAGAGGAAATTAGTCTAACAATAAAATGGTAATAAATACGTATCTACCAATACTCACCTTAAATGTAAATGGCTTAAATGCTCCAACCAAAAGACTTAAGGTAGCTGCATGCAGAAGAAAACAAGACCCACATATATGCTTCCTCGAAGAAACCCACCTCAGGCTGAAAGATACACACAAACTAAACGTAAAGGAATGGAAAAAGATATTTCATGCAAATGGAAAGGAAAGAAAAGCTGGGGTAGCAGTACTTACATGCAATAAAATAGACTTTAACACTGAGGCTATGGTAAAAGACATAGAAGGGCACTACATAATGATAAAGGACACAATCCAACAAGAAGATATAACCCTCAGAAACATTTATGTACCCAACATAGGAGCACCTAAATATGTAAAGTAAATTTTGATGGACATAAAGGGAGAGATCAACAGAAATACAATCATAATTGGGGATCTTAACACCCCATTGACTTCAATGGATAGATCTTCCAGACCGAAAATCAACAAGAAGACAGTGGCCTTAAATTACACACTTGGTTAAATGGGCTTTTTTTTCAACTTTATATTTTGGTTTTTCAATTACATTTGTCCCATTTTTTTCCTCATTGCTCCCCCACACTCAGTCCACCCCTTCTCCCACAATCATATCCCTCCCCATTGTCCATGTCCATGAGTCATTTATACATGTTTCTTCACTAAACTCTTCCCTTACTTATCTCCCTTTCCTCAATCCTCCCTCCCCCTTATTGACTGTTATTCTGCTCCTTATCCTATTTAGTTCATTTGTTTATGTTGTTCTTTAGTTTCCTGTATTAGGTGATATCATATGGTATTTTCCTTTCTTTGCCTGGATTATTTCACTAAGCATAATTCTCTCTAGTTCCACCCATGTTGTCGCAAATGGCAGGACTTCCTTCTTTCTCTCTGCTGCATAGTATTCCATTGTGTAAATGTACCACAGTTTTTTGATCCACTCATCTACAGATGGGCACTTGGGCTGTTTCCAGCACTTAGCTATTATAAACAGTGCTGCTATGAACATAAAGGTTCTTTTGAATTACGGTTTTAGAATTTTTCCATATAATCCTAGCAATGGAAATGCTGGTTCAAAACGCAGTTCCATTTTTAGTTTTTTGAGGTAATTCCATACTGTTTTCCATAGTGGTTGCACCAGTCTGCATTCCCACCAACAGTGCAGTAGGGTTGCCATTTCTCCACATCCTTGCCAGCACTTGTTGTTTGTTGATTTATTGATGACGGCCATTCTGACTGGTGTAAAGTGGTATGTCAATGTGGTTTTTATTTGCATCTCCCTGGTGGCTAGGGATGTTGAGCATTTTTCATGTGTCTCTGGACCTTCTGTATGTCCTCTTTGGAGAAGTGTTTGTTCAGGTCCTTTGCCCATTTTTTAATGGGGTTGTCTGTTTTCTTGATGTTGAGTCATATAAGCTATTTATATATTTTGGAGATCAGTCCCCTGTCTGAGATATCATTGGCAAATATGTTTTCCCATATGGTTGGTTTCCTTTTCATCTTGCTGATGTTTCTTTTGCTAAGCAGAAACTCTTTAGTTTGATGAAGTCCCATTTGTTTATTTTTTCTCTTATTTCTCTTGCCTTAGGAGATGTATCCATGAAAATATTGTTATGTGGGATATCTGAAATTTTCCTGCCTATGTTTTCCTCTAGGACTTTTATGGTGTCATGGCTTACATTTAAGTATTTGATCCATCTTGAGTTTATTCTTGTGTGTGGTGTAAGTTGGTGGTGTAGTTTCATTTTTTTTGCACGTCCCTGTCCAGTTCTCCCAGCACTATTTGTGAAAGAGGCTCTTCTCACTCCATTTTATGTTTCTTCCTCCTTTATCAAATATCAGTTGACCGTATATGCCTGGGTTTATTTCTGGACTCTCTATTCTGTTCCATTGATCTATATGTCTGTTTTTATGCCAGTACCAAACTGTTTTGATCACAGTGGCTTTGTAGTATTGTTTGATGTCTTGTATTGTGATTCCTCCTGCTGTGTTCTTCTGTTTCAAGATTGCTTTGGCTATTCAGGGTCTTTTTTGATTCCATATGAATTTTTGGAGTATTTGTTCTAAGTCTGTGAAATATGTCATTGGTATTTTAATAGGGATTGCATTGAATCTGTAAATTGCTTTGGGTAGTATGGCCATTTTGATGATGTTGATTCTTCCCATCCAAGAACATGGTATTTGCCTCCATTTATTTGTATCTTACTTAATTTCTTTCTTCAATGTTGCACAATTTTCAGTGTACAGGTCTTTTATCTCTTTGGTTGTTTATTCCTAGGCACTTTATTTTTCTTGTTGCTATAGTAAATGGTATTTTCTTTTTTGCTTCTGTCTCTGAGATTTTATTGTTGGTGTACAGAAATGCCTTAGATTTCTGTATATTTATTTTGTACCCTGCTATTTTGCCAAATTCACTTATTATATCAAGTAGTCTTTTAGTGGAGTTTATAGGGTTTTCTAGGTATACTATCATGTCATCTGCATATAATGAGAGTTTTACTTCTTTCCCAATTTGGATGCCTTTTGTTTCTTTTTCTTGTCTGATTGCTGTGGCTAGGACTTCCAACACTATGTTGAATAGGAGTGGAGAGAGTGGACATCCTTCTCTTTTTCCTGGTTTCAGGGGGAATGCTTTCAGTTTTTGTCCATTGAGTATGATGCTCGCTTCAGGTTTTCCATATATAGCCTTAATTATATTAAGGTATGCTCCCTCTATTCCCATTTTGCTGAATGTTTTTATCATAAATGGGTGTTGTACTTTATCAAATGCTTTTTCTGCATCTATTGATATGATCATGTGATTTTTGTCTTTCATTTTGTTTAGGTGATGTATTATATTTATTGATTTGCGAATATTAAACCATCCTTGCATCCCTGGGATGAATCCCACTTAATCGTGATTTATGATCTTTTTGATGTATTGTGGGATCCTGTAGGCCAATATTTTGTTGAGGATTTTAGTATCTGTGTTCATCAGTAATATTGGCCTGTAGTTTTCTTTTTTGTTGTGTCAACGTAGTTTTGCAATTAGGGTAATACTGGCTTCATAGAAAGAGTTTGGGATTTTTCCCTCTTTTTGGAATTTTTGGAATAGTTTGAGGAGGGTAGGAGTTAGTTCTTCCCTAACTCTTTTGTAAAATTTGCCTATGAAAACATCTGGTCCAGGGCTTTTGTGTGCAGATATTTTTGATTACTGTTTCAATTTCTTCTTTGTTATTGGTCTGTTGAGACTTTCTAATTCTTTTTGATTCAGTTTTGGAAGGTTATATGTTTCTAGAAATTTGTCCATTTGTTCTAGGTTGTCAAATTTCTTGCCATACAGTTGTTTGTAGTAATTTCTTACTATCATTTGTATTTCTGTGGTATCAGCCATGGTTTCTCCTCTTTCATTTCTGATTTTGTTTATTTGGATCTTCTCTCTTTTTTTTCTTGATGAGCCTGGCTAAAGGCTTGTCAATTTTGTTTATTTTTTCAAAGAACCAGCTCCTAGTTTTGTTGATCTTTTGAATTATTTGTTTGGTCTCTATGTCATTTAATTCTGCTTTGATCTTGATGATTTCCTTCCTTCTTCTTGCCCTGGGCTTTGTTTGTTGTTGTTCTAGTTCTTGTAGCTTTAGGGTTAGATTTTTTATTTGAGATTATTCTATCCTTTTCAGATATGCCTCTATTGCTCTGAGCTTCCCTCTTAGGACTGCTTTTGCTGTGTCCCATAGGTTTTGGGCTGTTGTGTGTTCATTATCATTAGTTTCCAGACATTTCTTGATTCTTCTTTGATGTCATTGTTAACCCATTTATTATTTAATATCATATTATTCATTCTCCATGAGTTTGAATGTCTGATTTTTTTTTCTCTGAGGTTGATTTTTAGTTTTAAGGCACTGTGGTCTGAAAAGACGTTTACTATGATTTCAATGTTCTTGAGTTTGTTGAAACTTGTTTTGTGTCCTATCATGTAGTCTACCTTTGTCAATGTCCCATGTGGATTTGAAAAGAATGTATATTTTGCTTCTTTGGGGTGAAAAGTTCTATATGTGTCTGTTAAGTCCATGTGGTTTAGTGTGTTGTTGAATGCCTGTATATCCTTGGTGTTTCTTTGCTTCAAACATCTGTCTATTGTTGATAATGGAGTGTTAAAGTCCCCTACTATGAGTGTGTTGCTGTTAATATCCTTCTTGTGGTCTTCTAGTATTTTCTTCATGTATTTGGGTGCTCCTATGTTGGATGCATATATGTTTATCAGTGTTATATCTTCTTGATCGATTGTTCCCTTAAGTATTATGAAATGTCCTTCTTTATCTCTTTTATTGCCCGTGCTTTGAAACCCGTTTTGTCTGATATGAGGACTGCTACCCCAGCTTTTTTCTCAAGTCCGTTTTCTTAGAATACTTTTTTATATCCCTTTACTTTCAGTCTATGTAAATCTTTTGTTTTCTTGTAGACAGCAAATATTGGGTCCTGTTTTCTTATCCATTCCGTTACCCTATGTCTTTTAATTGGAGCATTTAATCCATTTACATTTAAGGTTATTATTGACATGTATTTATTCATGTACCTCTGTTCCTCTCCTCTTTTTTTTCTTTTTGTTAAAGCATTCCCTTTAGCATCTCTTGCAATGCTGGTTTGGTGGAGATGTATTCTTTTAATCTTCCTTTGTCTGGGAAACTCCTTATTTCACCTTCCATTTTGAATGAGAGCCTTGCTGGGTAGAGTATTCTTGGTTGTAGGCCTTTGTTTTTCATTGCTTGAAATATTTTTGACCATTCCCTTCTGGCGTGTAGTGTTTCTGTTGAGAAATCGGTCGATAGCCTTATCAGAGCTGCCTTGTATGTTATTTGCTGTTTTTCTCTTGCTGCTTTTAGGATTCTCTCTTTGTCTTTGAATGTCGCCATTTTAATTATGATGTGCCTTGGCATGGGTTTTTGGGGGTTCCTCTTCATTGGGACTCTCTGTGCTTCTTGAACTTGCATAACATTTTCTCTCATCAGGTTGCAAAAATTTACTTTCATTACTTCTCCTATCAGCTTCTCTATTCCTCGTTCCTCTTCTTCTCCCTCTTTTATTCCAATGATCTGGATATTGTTTTTTCTCATGCCATCCTATAATTCCCTTACATCTTCTTCATACTTTTTCAATCTTTTTTCATTTTGTTGTATTGTCTGGGAATTTTTTTCTACATTGTCCTCTATCTTACTGATGCAATCCTCTGCTTTGGTTAGCCTGTTTTTGATTGATTCTACTGTGTTTTTCAGTTCAGAGATTGTATTCTTCATTTCTTCCTGGTTCTTGTTAATAGTTTCTATGTCCTTTTTTATGCTGGTATAGTTCTCCATAAGTTCCCTGTAATTTTCTTGGAGCTGTTGGTAACTTCCTTGGAGGTTGTCATAGTTGTTTTTGAGGTTGTCGAGTATATTGAGCTTCTTCACCACCATTGTTTTGAATTCCATGTCTGACATTTGGGCTGTGTCTATTCCATCTACCTCTCTTTCTGGGGATTCCTCTTTTCTTTTCATTGAGAAGTTGTTTCTGCATCTTACCATGTTGGATTCTTCTTGTTTGTTTTTTGGGTTTGTTTGCATTGACTTCCCACCTTTGTGGTATGAGATTCTTTATAGGAGATCTGGGGGTTTCAGCGGTGCAGTCTCTTTCATCTCCTGAGCCTGATGTTCTTGGAATACCCTTTATGTCATTTGTTTATGCTGTCTGGTTATATTTCAGGTGCTCTTTGGTGGAATCTTCCCTCTGACTAGTTGATTGAGAGTCACTCTGTCCACTTTGTCTTGAGTTCTTTTGTGGAGATGCTGTTAAAAACATAAACACACAGCCCAGGCAGGAAACCCACACCCTCAAAAATAACCCCCACCCTCTATCTCGCTATTGTCCGCAAATGAGCTAGTATTAATATAAATGTAGAGAGGTTAGGGCTTTTACACTATAGGAACAATAGATAAGAGTTGTTTTTAAATAGGAAAAATATGATTTTTGAGAGAGGGGATGATAGATTAATAATATTAGCAAGACTATGCAAGACAGTAGGTAATATTTATATTGTATGTTAATAATAATAAAAGAAAAAGAGGGAAGGATGCAGAATATAGTAAGAAAGTGGAATTGTATAGTATTAAATTTATATAGTAGTTATAGTCTATTTATTTAGTGTGAAAGTGCGGTTAAACAAAACAGACAAACCAATAAACAAAAATTAAAGAGGAAGGATGAGAAGGAGAGTTGGTATGAAACAAATTAAAGAGGTAGTTTATTAAAATTTTTTAAAAATAAAAGTATATAATTAAAATTAAAAATAAGAAATTTAAAAAATTAAAATAAAATAAAATACAAATGAAAAACTAAAATAGAAATAAAAATTTTAAAAAATACAAAAGGAAAGTTTTTACTTAGTTCAGTCTTTGTGTGTCATCTTCTTTTCCTGGGTCCACAGCTGGTCTAATGAGGCGGGCCAGAGGTTCCTGATCCTTGCAGCAGCGGTGTGCGCCTGCGTGCAGTGTTGGTCACACTCCTGGATTACTCCCGCATGCCTGCAGTGGCCGGTGCATTTGTTTGGCCCCTTTTTGAGCCCGCTGGGGTGCTTGTGCGCGTGCACGCACGAGGTGACCTGCGCACTAGCCTCAAGCCTGCCGAGCCGCACTCCAGAAGATGGTCTCTCACCCCTTGGGGCAGGGCCCCGAACACTTGTGCATGGTGGAAGTGAGCATCTGTGAGTTGCCACTGTCCGCTGTTCCCGCTCCGCAGCCGCCTGCCATTCCCGCACCCGCCTGGGCAAGCATGAGCAGAGCTTGCACAAGTGGACTGTGCTCCAGCCTGGTGCCCACTGGGGCTGGCCAGGGGTATCTGCGCATGGTCCTCTGCATGCCCAGCAGGTCCTCCCTGCACCCATTGGGGCACTGATCTTATGTCTGTTGGGGTGTGTCCGAAGGGCACCCAGACCTGCAGCCAGCAACCTGGCTGTGCACCTGGGCCAGTGGATGAGAGCACTTCTCTGTGATTAAATGGATTTAATTGATGTCTTCAGAGCATTTCACCCCAGTGCTGCCGAATATACATACTTATCAAATGCCATGGAATGTTTTCTAGGGAAGACCCATGTTAGGACACAAAACAAGTCTTAATAAATTTAAGAAGATTGAAATCATATCAAGCATCTTCTCAGACCACAATGCTATGAAACTAGAAATCAATCACAAAGAGAACACTAAAAAAACACACAAAGACATGGAAGTTAAATAATGTTAATAAAAAAATGAATTGCTTAAGGAAGAAATCAAAAGATACCTTGAAACAAATGACAATGAGAACATAATAATCCAAAATCTGTGGGACACAGGTAAAGCAATCCTAAGAGAGAAATTTATAGCATTATAGGTCCATCTAAAAACAAAAAACAAAAAAGAAAGACCTCAAATAAAAAAGAACAATGAACAGGGCTGGCTTAAAACTTTTTACTGAAGAAGTTATAGGCCTGGGGCATGACTACCACCATGACCTGCCCAGTTAGGGATTAATGGTCAGATCACCCTGTGATATTACTTTACATAGAACCCCTTTTTCCATTCACAAAACAATGCAGTTATAATTAGCACAGGCAAGATCTACTGATGAATCCTAAAATTAGTATATGAGACTTTAAGGAGAAATAAGGTATTTGTATGACCTGAAAGTATCTCCCCCCAAAAATTATTTTTTAATTATTGTGATGCTTTTAACATGTGCCTGCAAATTCTTTGATACTTCTGTTACCAAGCAAAGCATGGCTCATTCACATGGCACCTTGGCATATGATCCAACAATTAGTGTTGAGAAAAACAGTCTTTTTTTACAATATTCCAACCTTGGCAGGGGGAGGCTGGGAGCACTTCAGCTCAGAGCCCTATTCTTTCATGAGACCCAGCATTTCCTTTGCTCCCCAAAAGGCTATAAGCCAAAACCAAGTCCAGTAGTTCCCCATTCCTTATCTGTCAGCTCTCTTCTTCAGGATCTAGGGTATGTTGTCATCAGCCTGTGTATAATAGTCCAGAAAAGCATGTGCCATGTTACACTGAATCATGGTGAAGTCCAGGAGAGGCACAAGTCATAAGAGAGTGTCCTCTCCTTATGTCCTAAGTTCCAAGAGTCCAGATAGTCCTGGTCTTCAAGGAAGAGTTTTTGGTAGCTTTGGAGTCAGCTGGAGTAGGCTCAATCAAAGCAGCAGCCTGCCTGCTTTTCTACTAGCCCAGGCCACATGGCCAAATCCTGACTAGAAAGTACATAGCTGCTTCTTCCTTCTCACCATGGGCCAACTTCACTACAAACTGCACAGCTGCTACTTCATTACAGACAGCATGGCTGAATCCCCATATTGCTCATGGCTCTTTCTTCATGGCTACTTCTCCTCTTCTTATCTACACACACTCCGCCAGCATGGCCCTCTCCTATGGCAGACCAGCTCTCCTACAAAGCTGCCTAGCTGCTACATTATGGCTCTTTTCCTACACACCAGACCTCCTAGCTGACTCCTGTCTACACCCTCTTTAGATCCGGTGGCTTCTCTCCTTTTATCCTCATGGCCCTCCCTAATTTTAAATGCTGACCTCTAGTACCATAGATTGTTGTTATGGAAAGTACCTTAAGCCTATCATCTGCCCTTTTGCCCTGAGCTGCAGCACAGCTATTACCTAGTTACCAACTTGCCAAAGATATGCAAAGTATTTTAAAAGCTCTATTATTTTCTTTCTCCATCCCCAAAATCATGAGCTGTGGGGACTTTTGGGAAGGGCCTCCCTGCTCTGTTACACTTCCCTCTATGAGATAAAACTTATTTCTTCTCTCCTTGAGTATTGCCAGAGTTAGTGACGTGGCTCTAACTTATAGTGTAAGGAAAAGGAAACATTGTAACTTTATAGTGACTAAAATTAGCAGATACACGTTACCCAAGTGATTATGGTTAACATCACTAATATAAAGACATATTGATGTCATGTACCCCAGGTATGATGAGATGAGCATATTACCATTATGGTATTTTTTTAAAAAACCCATAACCTCAGTTTAACCATGAGAAAATATCAAAGAAACCCCTAATTGAGGGATATCTATAAATTACCTGCCCAGTGCTCTTTAAAACTGTCAAGGTCATTTAAAATGAGGGAAGTTTCAGAAATTGTCAGAGCCAAGAGAAGTCTAAGAAGGCATAACAAGGAAATATATAGTATCCCTAAAAGAAAAAAAAATACATTCATGCAAAAACATAAGAATTCTAAATAACTTCTACACTTTAGTTAAAAGCATTGACCAACGTTAATTTCTTAGTTTTCTTAATAAGTGATTCTATGCTTATTTAAGATGCTAACATAGGAAAAAGCTGGGTCAAGGGTATATTGGAACTCTGGGCTATCTTTGCAGCTCTTATGAAAGTTGCAAAATATTTCAAAATGAAGGGTTTTTTTAAATGGGATAAGAATTTTCTATGATGGTAAACTCTAAAAACACAACATATCAATGCTTACATTGGCTGTTGTGTTGCCTTCTGCAAAAGCACATATATTTGTGAAGCTTTATACTGTGAATATATTATATAGAATTTATAGTTAATTATACTTCTTTGACCTTGAAAAGTTGGGACATATACTTCATCAGGAGCCAAATCAAAAGTTTTTATGGTTTCATTTCTAATAGAAAAATGCAACATAGCATGTCATTTCTCCTCTTCATCTTTATCAGTAATATACATGAGTATAACTCATCTGAAATTGGAGAGATTTATTGTGCTGGTTAAATAGCTGATTCAACAGTGTTAAAAAATTTAGAAAAGAACAATAAGGTGATAAGAAATATCACAAATGGGGCCACTTTGGCCTATTTATGGGACACCATTACACCATTGATGTTGCCTTTTTTGTTCTTAGTCTTGTCACTAACCATTGTGTTATCATTGTCTTAAATGTATAAATGCACAGTATGAGGCCATGGGACTATAAGAGACCTGCACTGAGTTAGAAATTTGTCATCTTACTAGGGAAAAGATACAAGAAGCATAGGGGAAGACATGCCTAACTCAGGTCAGAGGCAGTTCGGCAAGATGTGTCTAAAAATGATGAATAAAATTTTGTTGGCAAAGTGGGAGAAAAATGTCCCATATAAAAGAAATAGCAAGTACAAAACTGCAGAAGTAAAAGTTCATCTATTACTTGAAAATGTTTTGATGAGGCAGTATACAACAGTATTTCGAAACTCAGGCTCTGGAGTCGGAAAGATTGTGTCAAATCTCAGTTCTACCACTTCTAGCTGCATGACCTCAGGCAGCTGACCTAAACTCTTTGGACCTCAGTTTCCTCATTTATAACATGTTAAAATATGGAGCTAATTATGTTACCTACATCAGGGGGCTGTTTTGAAAATTAAATAATATTAGCAATGCAAAGTGCTCAGCATAGTATATAGCACATATTTACTATTTTAACTACCAGTTGTTTTTATTCTGAGAAATCTTCCTAGAGGAGATGATTTTTGAAGAATGTATTAATTAATCAAATGTGGAAGGAAAGTGCATTATGGGCAGGGAGAGAGTATATTCAAAGGCACAAACACGTGGGACAGACACACAAACCAGTATTGTTAAACTCTAAAGGTCAAGGCACTAGAAGATACTGTATGCCATGCTAAGAAGATTAGCAATTTCTATATACAGTTGACTGTCCTTGAATTACTTTAAGAACCAGAAACATGATGATGTTTCTTTTAATGGTGTTCTGAAAGATGAATTTAAAGATACAACATTGAACTGGAAATCCAGTTAGGAGGGTTTAAGGAGTGGCAGGGAGATAAAATCTGGAAGACCAAGTGACCATTGAATTCAGCAACATGGGAAACATTGGTGACTGGCAAGAGCAGACCCAATGAGGTGGTGGGGAAAACCTGAGACCACAGAGGGTGGAAGATGAGAGGGATGTTAGTGTAAACAAATAGCATTTATGGTGAGCATAAGCAACTCTTTCAAGGAGCAAGTTTGAAAAGGCATGGAGAATAGGGAAGGACACATGATCAGGAATAATATTTACCACTCTCTATTTTTATTTTCATATTTTTAATCAAGAGATGAGAAAATAAATCAATCAACACAGTGAAGGGCAAGAAATGGGAAACTGCACATACAGGGTGAGGCAAAGTAGGTTTACAGCTGGGAGTATACAAAACACAATTTATTCTTGTATTATTATTAGCTATTGTATTATTTTTTTTGTACAAACTATAAGCCTACTTTGGCCCCACCCTATATGTACAGTCATCTTCACTTATCTTCATTCACTGAGATGAGATCGTGTTCACATGAAGCTACCAGTTACTGTGGCATAGTGATAGCTTTTGTTTTAATGGTGCATTTCCCTTGAGTAAGTCAAATTACAGGCAATATGCTATCTCACATGTGTATCTGGCATTTATATAAAAAAGTTTGAAGATCCTCATTTTTCATTTGAGAACATTGAAATCCAGAGTGGTTGAGAGATTATAAAAACTAAACAAGAATTTAAATTCACATCTTCTTACTTTTCTACTGTTTTTACTTAGAGTAGGCTGTCTCCTATGTTTTCTAAGTCAAAACAGAGAGGACAATTCTGTGAGAGCACTAAATATTCTGAATTCCCTTTGTTATGAACTTTTTTCCTATTACTTACAAAATATTCATCTCATAAAAAGAAAACCAAGCATCTAGTTTACAAGGAACTCTAATTTCATCTGAAGTGAAGCAAAAAAAAAAGTATTTTTATCATAATGAGTATATTTCTATGATTCAATTAATTCCCTAATGGGTACAACTGTGTTTCAGTTGAATAAAGCAAGAGAAATATAATATAAAATAGAGGATTTTGGACCTAGAAGGGAAAACATACAAAAGCAAAATTTTATGCATTACTATTGTCTCTTAAGAAACCATTAATTTTATTAATAGGATTGTAAGAAAAAATAATATGAGGAAAACTATTCTTTCAACATTATTCTGTATTCTAGTTTTTCAATAGTTTTATTTTCCCCTTTTACAAACTTGTTATCATATTCTGCTAGTCTAGACTTGTAATATCATTTACATTGCTGCACAAAGTACCCTTCTGAAAGACATCTAAAGTCTGCAAGATGTTAGAATTTAACACGATCTTACAGGAGCATGCAAGCGAACATTTCATATACATCTTTGAGATGTCAGAGGATGGCATAAATGCAAGAGCCCATGAACGTTCTGCTGGCCTCCCAAACCAGGAAGCACAGACCTGCCACTCAATTCCCCAGAGTATCAGCTCCTCCAAGAACATCCCTCCTCTCCCCATTTCCTCCATGAGAATGCTGTAAAGATGAATGAGTAACAGGTCTTGAATCTGTTGAAAGATGTGGAAAAGGAAACACCACATGCCATTAAACAGCTAAAGTTATGAAATTACTTTAAAGACTTGGGGGTGCCAACTATCATGTAAAAATACAGCTCTTGTGGCTCATATGCAAACCAAGAAATGAACCTTCCAATTTACATTCATAAAACCAAATTTGACCTTGGAAAGGACTGGATTTATTAAAAATTTTTGTAGAAGGGGGAAAATGTCAATGACATAAATGCTTTTGAAAGGAAATATTTTTAAAGGGTACAGCATTGTCATGCAAGCAATTTGTGGCTGAACAGAATTTTGCCCAGGACAAAAAAGAAAAGGTCCTTCCTCTAAGAAACTCTTTATGGGATTCAACAGGCCAGTGAATGGCCTTCCTTGTATTCTTATATCAAGGTTTTGTAGTAACACAGATATTAATAAAAACCAACATGTTTGATCATTTCTCCAGGTAGCACATCTGTTTTAAACCAGATGCCATGCAATCCGGGTTGTAAAATCATGGAGGCAAAATAGCAAGAGAAACTTTGTTGAAAAATAGTTTATGCTTTAAGAAGAGACTCAATTATGAATCACTTTGTCATGTATAAATCCAGGAAAACCAGCAAACTTCATTCTATAAAGGAGCAAAGAGAATTCAGCCTAAATTTACTCAGCTAACAAAGAGGAACTCCTTTCTCCATATCAAATGTAACATGGTTGTTTTCATATATTGAATAGTCAAAAAGTACTCTTCAATCACATTTACCCACAGATCTCTACACATCTTTCAAGTTAGCATGGACTAGATTTTAAAATGAGAATTCTTTCCTAAGTCAGAATGCTTTTTAAATTGTTTTCTGTTAGAAAAATCACATCAAAAAAAATTTATTTAGTGTAATCATTCAATTCAGTTATGTTATAGCATTCAGAAAGGAATTGAAATTGAATAATGTTTGAATACTTTAACAGAAGGAAGCACAGACTGAAATATGGAAGAGTTAAGTGATGAGGCAAAACAGGGTATGTGTCATGCAGAGCAATTACAGCCAACTCTCTGGAGAAACACTGTAAAGCAAAAGGCTTTCAGCCACCCAGTGGGTAATAACGATATCTCAGCAAGACAGATGCTGAGCCAGAGAATAGCACTGAGCTTAGATAATTTATATTTTTTAAAGCTCAAGGTTTGAAAATTTTTTCTTTAATTCCAATTTCTTTTTTGAAAGTGTGTTTTTCTTACAAAGCACATTTTTCTTATAAAGTGTCAGTCTCTTATAAAGCAATCATCTGATCTATCTGTTGCAACCAGACTTCATGCTCAGTTGAAGCCATTTTAAACTCCTTTCTTTGTACCATTATTTATATCCCTTTTTCAGTATAAAGAATGAAATCTTGGGGTTATCTGCATTATATTCCTTCCATTAAAGAATCATGATCTTTGAAATAATTCTATGTGGACATTTACAATTAAAATCGCTGTATGTTAGGTCTGCTTTTGTGGTATAGTATAAAGATCTTAAATTATTATCCAGTTCTTACAGTCATATTATTCATTCATTGCCATCAAAGGAAATTTAATCTTGGAAAATCTCTGCTTACAAGCAAGAAGGGGAAAAAATTTGAGTAAAAGGTAGAATACCATTTTATCACACATTAAGGAAACTTTATAGTGGCTTCAAAGTACCATGAACTATTTCTCTTTATCCTGTTTGCTTCAACCTTCTCACACATCCCACCTCCTACCTCCTACACACACATACACACAGACACACATATTAATCTTGCTCTTTCCTCTTTTTTTCTCCTTTTATATCTTAATCAGAATCATGAAATAGGGAAGGAGAAATGGTCAAGATTATGGTAATTAATAGCAGTGAAGAGAGGATTAAATGATTTTGCTCAACTACATTATATGCCCTTAAAAAAAGAACATTAGTGTACTATAATAAACATATAGAAAGAGATGTTTTGCTGAATTTTTACAAACTGAACACACCAGCACACAGATTAAAATATATTGAAGTCCCCTTAGGAGCCCCTTCTACATACACCCTTCTAGTTATTATGTTTCACTCCAACCCCTGGATAATCACTCTCTTGAAACTAAGCAACATAGATACTGGTGCCTGTTTTTAAAGTTCCTGTTAATGCAATTATTCAGTATGTACTCTTGTTTTGTCTGGCTTCCTTAACATCATGTTGTGAAATTCACAGCTGCTATTCAGGAAGAGGAACCTTCCTGCTAATAGGAGATTCTACATAGTGACTTAGTGGACAGATCTGGTATATCTACCATTTGAGCAGCTGCTCATCTTTCACAATTTTATGTGGCCTTCTGCACTCCTGTGGAGAAGCGATGTCTCATACTCAGGAAGAGAGTTTACAGGATCCTGAAGAGCCTTCTGAGTTATTAAAAAGAGCTTCTCATTTGCTCTTTGTACTTTTACCATGAAATGATCAACTTATGCTAAATTCTAATTTATTTATTCACAAACAGTTCTTGTGTTTTTACTCTCTAGAAGGTGCTATAAAGGGAAATAAAAATGAAATCTGGCCCCTAAGGAGTATGCAAGCTTTGGAGAATATAAGTAACTTTAATATAAATTAGAATATGTTTTATTTAAAATATATATATGTAATGTGATTATTTTTTAATGCTGGTAACCTACATATGTCAAACATTATATTCTTGGTATTTGATTACTGTTATAAAAATTTATGTCTACATTTATTCTAAGCATTCATCAACAAGTTCATGAATGGCAGACATAAGTTCAGATTAAATGCCATAGAGTCAAGTTTTATTCTCTTCTGTGAATCTAGGGATACCTATGCTCCACACAAGCATATTAACTTAATCAATAAATAGATATTTTCTGCTTCTCTCTTCACCCTGCGGGATATACCTAAAATCCTTTGTTTTATTTCCCAGTTATCTGCTAGAGAGTTCAGGTTTACCACCTGATCAGTATATTTATTTATTCAACAAATATTTGTTTAGCTTTGTGTCAACTATTGTAGCAGGCCCTGGATATGAAATAATGAAAAGCCCCCACACAATTCTTGTCTGCTCAGAGTTTACAGTCTCAGAAAAGAAAGTATTCAAGTGGTCACATGCTATAATTTCAAACAATACTATATGTAGTGAGTTTAATAGTGTTCTTCCAAAATTCATGTCTACCCAGATCCTCAAAATGGGATCTTATTTGGAAATCAGATTTTTGTAGATGTAATCAGTTAAGATCACACTGATTTAGGGTGGGTCCTAATTTCAATTATTGGTGTTTTTGTAAAAGAAAAGAGATAGATTCCAATAGAGAAACAGAAACACAGTCAAGAAGGCATTGTGATGACAGAGGCAGATATTGAAATGATACAACCCCAAGCTAAGAAACACCAAAGATTGTTGAGAAACTTGGAAAAGTCAGGAAAGGATTCTCCCCTAGAGCCTTCAGAGAGAGCATGGCCTTTCTGATACTTTGATTTGGGAACTCTAGCCTCCAGAACTCTGAAAGAAGAAATTTCTGTTATTTTAAGATACCAATCTTGTAGTAATTTCTTATAGCAGTCCTAGGAACCTAATACAATATGTATTAGATTGAATCATAAGAAATGGCTTTGACCTACACAAACAGCCATTTGGTCCAACCCAATATGCTATGACAGAAACCTTGTCAGTCAGAGAAACTTTCTCTGAGGAATTGCTAGTGGAACTGAAATCAGAAGAACAAGTAGAAGTTAATGAAGAATAAGAAAGAAAGAGAGAGAAGCTCTCAACAGAGAGACCAGCATGTGCAAAGTTTCTGAGACAAGGATTTCAGACAATTTTGAGAAACTGAAAGAAGATTATGTGACTAAAGTATAGTGTAGGAAGAGAACCAGATGAGGCTGGACAAGTAGGGAGTAACCAAATCAGGTGTTAACATGGAAAGAGTGAGAGTTTTAAGAGCAGTGGAACACCATCAAAAGGTTTAATCCAGAAGGTATGGATATTACTATGACCACAGGATAGGGAACAGATTAGAAGGAGCCAAACTAGATGAAAAGGCCATAGGAAGGAGTACAGGAGCCCGGGTGGTATCTGACTAGGGAAGAACTGGTGGGGATCAAGAGAATGGATAAGCATAGAGACTTTTTAGAAAATAGCCTCATGTTTTTGTTTTGATAACATGTCCTGATCAATATATCATTTGCTCTTGTGTCTTCTGAAGACATTTAATTCTCATAAAATATGCATACCAGTCTTGGTATATCTAGAACCCTAGTGTTGACTAACATAGTCATGTGTAGCTATTCTGCTGCTCAAGAAATATCTGAAAGTAGAAGTAGCACCTTCATTTTTTAATTCTCTCTTTGATCCTCATCTTGTACCTCCCAGGACATTGTTTTTATCTTGGCTAGAGTAGCTATTATATTTTATTATCATTATCTGTTTATATAACCATCTATTTGTTATAATGTGGGCTCTGTGAGGGAAAATTCTGTGTCTTAGTTATTTTTCTATCTCCAGAACTTATGAATGAACCTGGCCTTGGGATTTAATTTTTAAGTGACCGTGTTAATGTATAAATAGATGTGTTAGCAAATGCATGAACTAAATATCTTATTTCTGCTCGATCTTCTCAGCCTGTCTTTGGCTTTATACAATTGTCTTTGTTTCTGGTCTTAGCTCATTAACTTTTTTTTTCTGCATACTCCACTTACCTTCACAAATATTTTTCTCCTAGTTGTGTCAATGAGCTTTTGGAAAATGTCTTCTCTTTCTTTTTTTTTTTTTTAAATGTTTTTTATTGATTATATTGTTACAACAGTTCCAATTTTCTCCCCCTTGTTCCCCTCCACCCAGCACCCCCCTCCCCCAGCAATCCCCCCCAAGTCCATACCCCTGGTTCATAAAAATTAACTATCCCCCCCCTCTCAAATATTAGGACCCTTTGTAATCTTGTAAAGGACAATGGGCGAAGGTCTCAAGCTCCTCTAGCTGCTTCAAGCTGGACATGGTCGTCGTCCTACCTACCCTTGGGTCCAGAAAACCCTAATAAGAGTGGGGGTGTGGAGGGGAGGGTGGCCTTCCCACATGGGGAAGGATCGTGCAGACTCCAGGTCAGTTGGCTGCCTCCGGTCAACAGCGTGCTTGGTTTAACAGGCTGGTGTCCTTGTTGTGTTCTGAGGGCAACAGATTTGGCGAAAAGGGTTAAAAGACATCATTCAATCCATAACTACTAGATGACAAAAGGCAGGGATTAATTTTTCAATGTTCCATATTAGGGGGGAAAAAAAAAAAAGGCTTCTTTGTAAGGTGTGCTAGGCACATCTCGCCTGTCCAAAACCCTTTTACCCATTATACTTAGTTTGGGCTGAGGTAAATAGTTTAGGTTTTTCCCCCTCTCAGACCTCTGGGCCTTTTCTGTCCAAGCCATTAGGATAGAAAAGAGACACCCGTTTTAAAGTGAAGCCCACAGACCACCCCATTCTTCCCCAACCCAGCCATTTAGTTCAGCCAAACCGTTGAGTCTCAGGAGGCAGCGCTGCAGAGAGGATTAAGTGAGGCTTATGCATACAGATAATCACTCAGGTAATGCGATCATAGGCTTATGTCCTTTGAAAACAAAAAACACGTGTTAATTTATGTAACATAACCCGCAAACAAGTCTCTAAATCTGGAGAAGAAACTTTTAAGATGGTTAGTAGCCCTGTTTTATACTCTACTACTGATCATTGTGATTTTCCTTGAATAATAATTTTTCTCCCTAAGGTTACCCTCCTTGTCTTTAAAGGGACTACATTAAGTCCATTTTTAATTTATCCTGTTCGTTTGCATAAACATAACAAGAGCAGCAAATGATCACTTATGATCTTTAGTTCTGCTTTGCTGGAACTTACCCAAGGAATATTTGGGGTGACCTTCAGTCTGTTCTTCAGGGCACAGAAGCTGTGCCACATATCTGGCATTCATTCTTGCCTGTACACACCTGTTTTTTCCAAGTCTTTCTGGTCTTTCCTTGTGCCTTAAGGTCCCTTCTAGCCATCTTTCAGGAAAACAACCTTCGTTCCTTCCCTGGAAAGATTGCTGTGGACCGCACAACCAACCATGGTCGTCGTCGTCGTCGTCGGCAGCCGTCCGTCTCGAGAGACGATGGCGTAGCTTCTTGAGAGTCTATCTGCACCGCCGAGAATGGCTGTGCAGTCCGATTCGGGAGTGACAATCCCTGCCGCACTTGGTACAGGTGAAGGCAGATGGCTGTTGTTGCTGCTGCTGACGCTGCTTCCGCCTCGATCTTTTCTGGACCGCCTCCTCGTTGCGCGCAGCCTCCGCGCGTGACGTACCTTGCCTGACCGCGAGCCTCCAGGCTAGGCGGTCGTCTGCTTGAACTTCCCATGTGTTGAGATTGATGGAGCATTGTGTCATGTCCTTTTTGCAGATGTCTTTGAACCGCAGTTTTGGGCGCCCTGTCATCCTCTTGCCTTCTGCTAGCTCGCCGTAGAGGAGGTCTTTGGGGATACGGCCTGCATCCATTCTTTTGACATGGCCGAGCCACCTGAGGCGTCTCTCACTAAGAACTGCATGCAAACTGCTCATGTTGGCTCGCTTCAGCACCTCGGTGTTGGGGACCTTATCCTGCCAGGCGACATGCAGGACGCGTCGCAGGCACCTCATGTGGAAGCTGTTGAGTTTCCTTTCGTGCCTTGCGTAGGTGGTCCACGTCTCGCTGCCATAGAGGAGAGTGCTGAGTACGCAGGCTTGGTAGATGCGCAGTCTGGTTTTCTCAGTGAGGCTGGAATTGTTCCACGCTCGCCGGTTCAGTCTGGCCATAACTGTGGCTGCCCTGGCGATTCTCCGGTTGACCTCCAAGTCGACTGACAGAGAGCTCGAGATGGTGGACCCGAGGTAAGTGAAGTCGTTGACAACCTCCAGGGTGTATCCGTCGATGGTGATGCATGGGGGAGTCCCCGTGCCTTGAGCCATAACATTCGTCTTCGTCAGGCTGATGGCTAGTCCGAACTCCTTGCATGCGTGGGAAAGGCAAGTGACTAGCTGTTGGAGTCCCTCTTCGGAGTGTGATGTCAAAGCTGCGTCGTCGGCGAAGAGCATCTCACGGATGAGCACCTCTTTGACTTTGGTCTTGGCTCGTAGACGGGTCAGGTTGTAGAGCTTGCCATCGGATCTGGTGTGAATGAAGACACCCTCGCTGCAGTCCTTAAAGGCGTATTGGAGGAGCATGGAGAAGAAGATTCCGAACAGCGTAGGCGCGAGGACGCAGCCCTGCTTTACTCCGCTGCTGACTGGGAAGGCCTCAGAGGTTGTGCCGTTGTAGGACACCGTGCTGTGCATGTTGTCGTGAAAGGACATGACCACAGCAAGCAGATGTGGTGGACAGCCAATCTTCCGTAGCAAGCTGAAGAGTCCGCTTCGACTGACCAGATCAAACGCCTTCGTGAGGTCAATAAAGGCGAGGTAGAGTGGTTTATGCTGCTCGTGACACTTCTCCTGCAGCTGGCGTAGGGAGAAGATCATGTCCACTGTTGAGCGGCCAGCTCTGAAGCCACACTGGGACTCTGGGTAGACGCGGGAAGCAAGGGTCTGCAGGCGGGCAAGAGCGACCCGGGCGAATACTTTGCCGACGACGCTGAGGAGAGAGATGCCCCAGTAGTTGTTGCAGTCGCTGCGGTCTCCTTTGTTCTTGTACATGGTGATAATGTTGGTGTCTCTCATATCCTGGGGGATGTAACCCTCCTTCCAGCAGAGACAGAGTAGATGGTGGAGCGGCTGTAGCAGGACTGGTTTCCCGCTCTTTAGGATTTCTGGAGGGATTCCGTCGCTTCCTGGTGCTTTCCCGCAAGCGAGGCGGTCGATGGCTTTGCCGAGCTCTGCCGCAGTAGGTGGGGTGTCTAGCTCCTCCATGACTGGTAGGTCTGGGATGGCGTTAAGAGCAGTGTCTGTTACGGTGTTCTTCGTTGCGTACAGCTCGAGGTAGTGCTCGGTCCACCGCCGCATTTGCTGTTCCTGGTCAGTGATGACCTCACCTGTCTTGGACTTAAGGGGGGCGATCTTGGAGGGGATTGGGCCTGTTGCCTTCTTGATACCCTCATACATTCCTCGTGCGTTGCCTATATCGGCGGCTTCCTGAATGCTTCTGCACAGGTTTAGCCAATAGGTGTTGGCACAGTGGCGGGCGGTCTTCTGGACTTTGTTCCTGGCAGCCCGTAGAGCTTGAAGTGTACTGGGAGTGGGCGTGACCTTGTAAGCCAGTAGGGCCTTCCTCTTAGCCTCGATCACGTGTTCCATTTCTTCCCAGTGAGCCTCGTACCAGTCAGCGTTCTTCCGCTCTTTCTTCCCGTAAGCAATAATGGCGGAGTTGTATATGGCGTCGCGGAGACGTGGCCAATTGGATTCGATAATGTCATCTGCCGCCACTCCCTCGCCGAGTGCATCTTCCATCTTGTTGATGAATTGCTGGGTCTTAACTGGGTTGCTGGCACAACTGGTGTTGATGCGTGGGCGACCCTTCATCTTGGAGTGGTGCAACCTCTTCGGCATTATGCGCACCTTGCTTACCACGAGGGCATGGTCCGTGTCGCAGTCTGCACTGTGGTAGCTGCGGGTGAGGAGGGTGCTGCCAATATCCGTTCTTCTGGTGATGACGAGGTCAAGCTGGTGCCAATGACGGGAGCGGGGGTGCCTCCATGACACCTGGTGGATCTCTTTGCACTTGAAGAATGTGTTTGTCACGCACAGGCCGTGGTGACACAAAAGCTCAAGCAGTCGCTGACCATTCTCATTGATCTTTCCTCTCCCAAAGTTTCCAAGGCAGGTGGGCCAGGCCATGTGGTCGGCTCCTACTCTTGCATTGAAGTCTCCAAGGAGATAGAGAGCGTTACTTCTGGGAATCTTGGATAACGCTTCGTCCAGTGCATGGTAGAACTGTTCTTTCTCTTCGGTGGTGGCGCAGAGGGTTGGGGCATACGCGCTAAGAATGCTGACTGGGCCGAAAGTTGTTGACAATCGGAGGGTAAGTAATCTCTCTGTGCCTCCTGTGGGTGGCTCTATGGAGTTAACAAGCGTGTTCTTCACAGCGAACCCAACACCGTGCTGTCTTGGTTGGTCCGGAGACTTCCCTTGCCAGTAGAAGGTGTAGTTGGTTTCTCTGATAGTTCCGTTGTCGGCCAACCGGGTCTCCTGTAGAGCCGCAATGTCGATGTGTAGTCGTGCCAGTTCCCTATCAATGACAGCGGTTTTCCTGGCACCCTTGATCCACGGAAGGTCTGCAGTAAGTCCGGGGCACATGGTCCTGATGTTCCAGCTAGCGAGGCGAAGAGCCGGAGGCTTCTTTCTTGTTGTTTGCTTGGAATTAACTGGTGCGGGTGTTTTGTGGCCCACTTTTCGAGAGGCGCCTCTCTGATCCCCACGCACCCAGTGGGGCAGGCGAGCCATGGCGAGACGGTAGCTGTCCAGTGAGGTGCGATGACCTCTCCCACCATCAGAGGAGATCCCTGGTGCTCGTTTCCTTCGCCAATCGGATGAGCTTATAACCGGTATCTGTCTCCTCCCGTGTTGAGTCGGCATTTTGCGATGACGCTGGAGTGTCCTCTCAAGTGAAACTGAAGCTACAGAGCCTGGGCAGGGTGATATGGAGGGTCTGCTGTTGCCCATGCAGCAGACCCCCCCTCTCTTCGCAGCTGAAGGGTCCAAGGGAAAGACAAAGTCAATACAGCTTGGCTTCAGGTGCGCCGCAGGAGTTGCCGGTGTTGACTACAATGTCAAACCGCCTTAGGGACTCCGGCTCCGGATTTTCTGTGGGGGTTTACTCCCTTAGCCTTTCCCCTGAAGAGGTATGCCGCAAGGCAGCGGAGGTTTTTTGGGGTCAGAGTTTTCCTTCTCTGATTTTAGAGATGTCCTTCCTCTTTCCTCCTTTACAGTCTTGAGGGCAGCATTTACAGGCTGTTTGGTTCTTCTCATACAGCACAGCATGGTTGTATCCTCCCTTGCCTTCTTCCTGCCTTCTCTCCTTTCCTCCTCTCTCTTTCTTATTTCCCCCCCTCTCCACCTCTTTTCTGCTCGCTTGCTCACTCGCTCTCTCGCGCTGCGCACTCTCTCCCCCTCCCTCCCTCCCTGGTACCAGGCCTTTTATCTCACGGGCTTTTATTACCTTTGAAAGTCATTCCCAGTTCCTCGGGGCTTTCTGGTAACAATCTGAGCCCAAGTATGTTTCCTTTAGGCTTGACATTCCAGTCAAAGACTTGGTCAAAAAAAAAAAAAAAAAAAAAAAAAAAGAACCTCTGTTGACAACTGGTCTTATTAGTTCTATGCAAAGGAACTTATGTCATTACTTACTTGTTTAGAATGCCAAACTCTGGAGGGATCAAATAGGGAGAAAAATATACAACGTGAAGGAAAATCTTTGTCCTAATATTCACTGAACTGGCATTTCCATTCTTCATATTTTCATTTTTCCCCCACTAAAAAATTTTGGTTTGTTTTTCCATTACAGTTGTCTCACTTTTTTAGCCCTCTTGTTTCCCTGCACCCTGTCCCTCCCCTCCCCCACCTTTAGTCCCCACTCAGTTGCACCTGTCTGTGGGTCATTCATATATATATATATTTTTTTTTAACTTGACCCATCCCCTTACACCTTTCTTTTCCTCCCCCCGCCCCCCTTGTTACTGTTAGTCTACTTCTTGTTTACATACCTCTGGTTCAATTTTGCTCATTTGTTTGTGTTGTTCATTAGTTTCCTGTAATAGGTGACAGCATAAGGTATTTTTCTTTTGTTGCCTGGCTTATTTCACTAAGCATAATTTTCTCTAGTTCCATCCATGTTGTTGCAAATGGTAGAAGTTCCTTCTTTCTTTCTGCTACATAGAATTCCATTGTGTAAATGCACCATAGTTTTTTGATCCACTCACCTACAGATGGGCATTTAGGTTGTTTCCAGCACTTGGCTATTGTAAATAGTGCTGCTATGAACATTGGAGTGCATAGGTTCTTTTGAATTGGTGTTTCGGGATTTTTTGGATATAATCCTAGCAATGGAATTGCTGGTTCAAAAGGCAGTTCCATTTTTAGTTTTTTAAGGAAATTCCAAACTGTTTTCCACAGTGGCTGCACCAATCTGCATTCCCACCAGCAATGCACCAGGGTTCCAGTTTCTCCGCATCCTCTCCAGCACAAGTTGTTTGTTGATTTGTTGATGATTGCCATTTTGACTGGTGTGAGGTGGTATCCCATTGTGGTTTTAATTTGCATCTCTCTGATGGCTAGTGATGTTGAGCATACTTTCATATGTCTATGGGCCCTCTGTATGTCTTCTTTGGAGAAGTGTTTGTTCAGGTCCTTAGCCCATTTTTTAATTGGGTTGTCTGTCTTCTTGGTGTTGAGTCGTATGAGTTCTTTATATATTTTGGAGATCAATCCCTTGTCTGAGATGTCATTGGCGAATATATTTTCCCATATGGTTGGTTTCCTTTGCATCTTGCTGATGTTTTCTTTAGCTGAGCAGAAACTTTTTAGTTTGATGTAGTCCCATTTGTTTATTCTTTCCTTTATTTCCCTTGCCTTAGGAGATATATCAGTGAAAATGTTGCTATGTGGGATATCTGAAATTTTCCTGCCTATTTTTTCCTCTAGGACTTTTATGGTGTCACGGCTTACATTTAAGTCTTTGATCCATTTTGAGTTTATTCTGGTGTATGGTGTGAGCTGGTGGTCTAGTTTCATTTTTTTGCATGTCCCTGTCCAGTTCTCCCAACACCATTTGTTGAAGAGGCTCTTTTCACTCCATTTGATGTTCTTTCCCCCTTTGTCAAATATTAGTTGACCATATGAACCTGGGCTTATTTCTGGGCTATCTATTCTGTTCCATTGATCTATATGTCTGTTTTTACGCCAGTACCAGACTGTTTTGATTACCGTGGCCTTGTAGTATAGTTTGATATCGGGTATTGTGATTCCTCCTACTGTGTTCTGCCTCAAAATTGCTGTGGCTATTCGGGCTCTTTTTTGGTTCCATATAAATTTTTGAAGTATTTGTTCTAGGTCTGTGAGATATGTTGCTGGTATTTTAATAGGGATTGCATTGAATCTATAAATTGCTTTGGGTAGTATGGACATTTTAATGATGTTGATTCTTCCCATCCATGAGCATGGTATATGCTTCCATTTATTTGTATCTTCTTTAATTTCTTTCTTCAGTGTTATGTAGTTTTCTGTGTACAGGTCTTTTACCTCTTTGGTTAAGTTTATTCCTAGGTATTTTATTTTTCTTGTTGCTATGGTAAATGGGATTTTTCTTTCAGTTTCTATCTCTGAGTTTTTATTGTTGGTGTATAAAAATGCCTTCGATTTCTTAATATTGACTTTGTATCCTGCTATTTTGCTGAATTCACTTATTAGATTGAGTAGTTTTTTTGTGGAGTCTAAAGGATTTTCTATGTACACTATCATGTCATCTGCAAATAATGACAGTTTTACTTCCTCTTTTCCAATTTGGATGCCTTTTATTTCTCTTTCTTGTCTGATTGCTGTGGCTAGAACTTCCAAGACTATGTTGAATAGGAGTGGAGAGAGCAGACATCCTTGTCTTGTTCCTGATCTCAGGGGGAATGCTCTCAATTTTTGCCCATTGAGTATGATGTTGGCTTCAGGTTTCTCATATATGGCCTTAATTATGTTGAGGTATGCTCCCTCTATTCCCATTTTGCTGAGAGGTTTTATCATAAATGGGTGTTGTACTTTATCAAATGCTTTTTCCGCATCTATTGATATGATCATGGGGTTTTTGTCTTTCATTTTGTTTATGTGGTGTATCACGTTTATTGATTTGCGAATATTAAACCATCCTTGCATCCCTGGGATGAATCCTACTTGATCATGGTGTATGATCTTTCTAATGTGTTGCTGGATCCGGTTTGCCAATATTTTGTTGAGGATTTTAGCATCTATGTTCATCAGCGATATTGGTCTGTAGTTTTCTTTCTTTGTTGTGTCTTGACCTGGTTTTGGAATTAGGGTTATACTGGCTTCATAGAACGAGTTTGGGAGTCTTCCCTCTTCTTGTATCTTTTGGAATAGTCTGAGGAGGATAGGAGTTAGTTCTTTCCTAAATGTTTTGTAGAATTCACTTGTGAAGCCATCTGGTCCTGGGCTTTTGTGTGCTGAGAGTTTTTTGATTACTGCTTCAATTTCGCTAGCTGTTATTGGTCTATTCAGACTTTCTGCTTCTTGATTCAGTTTGGGCAGACTACAGTTTTCCAGGAATCTGTCCATTTCCTCTAGGTTGTCAAATTTCTTGCCATACAGTTGTTCATAATAATTTCTTATAATTCTTTGTATTTCTGTGGTATCAGTTGTGATTTCTCCTCTTTCATTACTGATTTTATTTATTTGGGTGCTCTCTCTTTTTTTCTTGATGAGCCTGGCTAAAGGCTTGTCAATTTTGTTTATCTTTTCAAAGAACCAGCTCCTACTCTTGTTGATCTTTTGAATTGTTACTTTAGACTCTATGTCATTTAATTCTGCTCTGATCTTGATGATTTCCTTCCTTCTACTTGATCTGGGTTTTGCTTGTTGTTCTTCCTCTGGTTCTTGTAGCTGTAGGGTTAAATTTTTTATTAGAGATTCTTCTAGCTTTTTTAGGTAGGCTTGTATTGCTATGAACTTTCCTCTTAAGACTGCTTTCACTGTATCCCATAGGTTTTGGGTTGTTGTGTGTTCATTATCATTGGTTTCCAGGAACTTTTTGATTTCTTCCTTGATGTCATTGTTAACCCATTCATTATTTAATAGCATGTTATTCATTCTCCATGAGTTTGAATGTTTTTGAGTTTTTTCCTTGAGGTTGATTTCCAATTTTAAGGCATTGTGATCTGAGAAGATGCTTGATATAATTTCAATTTTCTTGAATTTATTGAGGCTTGTTTTGTGTCCTACCATGTGGTCTATCTTTGAAAATGTTCCATGTGCACTTGAGAAATATGTATATTTTGCTTCTTTGGGGTGTAAACTTCTATATATATCGACTAAGTCCATTTGATCTAAAGTGTTGTTCAGTGCCTCAATATCTTTGGTGTTTCTTTGCTTTGAAGATCTGTCCATTGTTGACAAGGGGTCTTAAAGTCCCCTACGATGAGTGTGTTGCTGCCTATATCTTTCTTGGAGTCTTTCAAAATTTTCCTTACATATTTGGGTGCTCCTAAGTTGGGTGCATATATATTTATAAGGGTTATATCTTCTTGATGGATTTTTCCCTTAAGTATTATGAAATGCCCTTCTTTGTCTCTTTTTATGGACTTTGCTGTGAAATCTGTTTTGTCTGATATAAGTATTGTTACCCCGGCTTTTTTTTCATGTCCATTTGCTTGGAATACATTTTCCATCCCTTTACTTTCAGTCTGTGTAGATCTTTTGTTCTAAGGTGGGTCTCTTGTAGACAGCATATATGTGGGTCATTCTTTCTAATCCATTCAGCTACCCTATGTCTTTTAATTGGAGCGTTTAATCCATTTACGTTTAAAGTTATTACTGATAAGTACTTATTCATTGTCATTTTCCCCCTTTGTACTCGTGTTCTTCTCTGTTTCTCTCTGTTTCTTTATCTTTTTAGAGCAGACCCTTTAGCATCTCTTGCATTGCTGGTTTGGTGGAGATGTATTCTTTTAGTCTTCCTTTGTCTGAGAAACTCTTTATTTCGCCTTCCATTTTGAATGAGAGCCTTGCTGGGTAAAGTATTCTTGGTTGTAGGCCTTTGTTTTTCATTGCTTGGAATATTTTTTGCCATTCCCTTCTTGCTTGTAGTGTTTCTGCTGAGAAATCTGAGGATAGCCTTATTGGAGCTCCCTTGTATGTTATTAGTTGTTTCCCTCTTGCTGCTTTTAGGATTCTCTCTTTGTCTTCGGATGTTGCCATTTTAATTATGATGTGTCTTGAAGTGGGCCTGTTGGGGTTCATCTTCATTGGGACCCGCTGTGCCTCCTGGATTTGCATGACTCTTTCTCTCCTCATGTGAGGGAAGTTTTCTGTCATTAGTTTTTCAAAGAGGTTTTCTATCCCTTGCTCTTCTTCTTCTCCTTCTGGAATTCCAATGATACAGATATTGTTACGTTTCATGTTGTCCTGCAGCTGTCTTAGAACCTCTTCAGTCTTGTTCAGTCTTTTTTCATTTTGTTGCATTGTCTGGGAGTTTTTGTGTACGTTGTCCTCCAGCTCGCTGATCCGATCTTCTGCTTCCTCTAGGCTGCTTTTAATTCCTTCTACTGTGTTCTTCAACTCAGAGATTGTATTCTTCATTTCCTCCTGGCTCTTATTGATAGCTTCCATGTCCTTTTTGATGCTGGTATAATTCTCAGTAAGTTCCTTATAGTTCTTTTGGAGTTCACTGTAGTTTTTCTGGAGTTCTTTGTAGTTTCCGCTGAGCTCATTTAGCTTCTCCACAATCCACGTTTTAAATTCTGTATCTGATATTTTGCTCCCCTCTATTTCATTTAACACTCTTTCTGGGGATTCTACCTTTCCTTTTGATGGGGGGTTGTTTCTCTGTCTCCCCATTTTTGTGATTCCTTTTGTTTGTTGGTGCTTCTTAGAATGATCAGTTCTTCCTGGATCTGCCTCTGGTAGCGTCAGATCATGTACCAGACTGGCCCTAGGCAGCCTGTTGGAGACTTCCAGGGATCTACTGCCTTTGTCTCTCTTCTTTAGTTGTTACTATACTCAATCTGTGATCAGCCGTCAGGCTTAAGGACCGTGGGTGTGGCAACTTAATTCCTGTAGGCAGGGCTTTTATTTCCCCTTAGTATGACACCACTTGGAGGGGGATGGTCTGTCTGCTGTACTGGGGCTGAGTCAGCACTGGCTGGTCCTGGGAGGGGGTTAGTGTAGCTTCCACTTACTCCTCCGCCCTCCTGGATCTCCGTCTGTGTTGTCCTTGATGATATTTCTTTAATCTGTCTGGTTGTATTTCAGCTACTTTTTGGTGGATCTTTTTCTCTGGTTAGTTGATTGAGAGTCACTCTGCCCACCTTGTCTTGAGATCTTTTGTGAAGGTGCTGCTAAAACATAATTACACAACCCAGGCAAGAAACCCACACCCTCCAATGTCTCCCCCAAATACAATCCCACTATAGGCTGCAAATGAGCCCGTGTTAATATACTTGTGGAGATACTGGGACTCTTATTTCGTAGGAGAAACAGAAAGGAGTTGTTTTAAATGAAGGAAGGGTAATTTTTGAGCTGGAAGTTGATAGAGTATTAATATTATCAATTGGGATCAAGGTTATGTAAGAGAGCAATTAACACTTACACTGTCTGTTTGAAAAGGAGGGGAGGGTTACAGTGTGGAGTGTGAAAGTGGAAGTGTATAGTATTAGGATTATATAATCGGTATATACTATATGATTAGCGTGGGAGGTAGGGTAGACACAACAGACATCCAGGTAGACAGACAGCCAGAAATTGAAAGAGAGGGCTGGGGAGGTTAGAAGGTAGGAAATAGATTGAGAGAGAATTTTTTAAGGATAAAAATACAGAGTAGAAAATAACAAGACAGGAAGGGAGAGAGGAAAGAGAGAGAGAAAGTAGAGAAGAGAAGGGTAGGAGAGAGAACAAAAGAAGAAGGGGAGGTAGAAGAGAGGGGACTGGATTAAAATTCTTTTTTAAATTATATGTTATAAAAAAGATTAGGAGATTAAAACATGATATAAAGTTGCAAGATAGAGAGAAAAGGTGAATATAGAGAGAGAGGAATAGGAGATAGGAAAGCAAGAGGATTTGGGAGGAAAAGAGCTCAGAGGAGGGAAGGAAATCAGGAGGAAGAGGAGATATTAGGGAGGGGAGGATTGAAATTGAAGAGTTGGCAAAAGATAGGATGAAGGAGAGAAATACAAGAGGTAGGGAAAGAAGTGGGGGGTGGGGTAGAAAAAGAGAAGGGGTAAGAATAGGAGAGTAAAGGGAGAGGGGGATAGATTAGAATTATAATTTGAATATTAAGAGATTAGAATATAAAGTGTAATAGGGAGAGAGAGAGATTATGTATAGGGAGAGAAGGAAAATAAGGACAAGAGATGAAAGAAAAATGAATGTAGACTGAAGGGGGACAAAATAAAGAAAGAAATTTAATAAAGTTGAAGGTGCGTAGCGCAGAGAAAGGAGAGGGTGAGAAAGGGAGAGAACTTAAAATTATAAAATTAACTGAGAATAGGATGCAGGGGATAATGCTAAGGGGAGAGAAGGGGGGAAGGGGAGGGGAGAAAAGGAGCGAGAATAAGAAGGGACTGACGGTAGGGGTAGTTAGAGAGAGAGTGAGAGATAAAAGAATGAGGATTTTAACTCAATTCAACTTTTATGCACAGTCTCTGGGTATTTTTGGTTTGTTTGTTTTTTGGTTTTTCCTTGCTTCCTTCCTGAGTCTGCTCCTATTCAAAATTCCATGAGTTTCAAATCTTTTCTGGTTGGTTGACTGGCTGTGGGAGGGTTCTGCTTGATTCTGGGGTTGCTAGTCTTTTTTTCATGGGCCTACCACCGCTCTGCTGTGAGCTGCCTTTAGTAGTCCCCTCCTGAGGCACCCTCAGCCCTCCTCAGGCTTGTCCAGCTACTCCTTCCCTCTGTTGGTCCAGCCTGTGCCTGCCAGCAATCCCCGCCCTGCCTCCAGTCCTGTCTCTATTCCCAGGCTACAGCTTCTGCTCTCTTTCCTGTCTATATGCCTGCGCACCCCACCTCTCTCCCTGTCTCAAGATCGTCCTTTTGTTCTGCAGGACTCTGGCACAGTCTGTCAAAGTGCCGGGCCCAGTGGCCCTTTCCTGCCCAGGGCCTCTCCCCTAGTCTGGAGCTTTGCAGTGGCTTTCCTGCCTGTGCTCTTCTCCTTGCCCCAAAACTTTCTCTATTCCGAGCTACCACTTCCGCTGGCTTCCCTGTCTATCCGCCTGCGTGCTCTATCTTTCTTCCCGCCACAGCACCGTCCCTTTGTTCTGTGGGACTCTAGTGTGGTCGGTCAGCGCAGCACTCTCCTTCCCCGGAGCTCTCTGCCGGTCTGGAGCTCCGCAGCAGCCCTTCCCTGCGGGCCCTTCTCCTTGCCCTAAAACCGTCTCCCCTCCAGAACCTCCGCCTCCGCTCTCTTCCCTACTTACACACCCTGCACGTCCTATTTCTCTCTTAGCCCCAAACCTGCCTTTTGTTCTGTGGGATTCTAGCGCGACTAAAGAGCAAACACTGATTTCAAGAACACAGTTCTCCCCTGGTCCGGAGTCCCGCAGCAGCTTTTCTGTGCGGCCCATCTCCTTGCCCCAAAACTGCTCCTTTGTTCTGTAGGGCCCTAGCGCAAGTGCTGGGCGCGCCCGGGATGCCAGCTTTCCATCGGAGGTTGCAGCTGAGGATGTTTCTCTCTAGACTCAGGTCACACAGTTTCTCCCAGTCCTGGTTGTTCACTGTTCTCTCCCTCCTCTGGCTTTTTTGGCCAAATCCTCTCCCTAGCTCCCTACAAGAACTCACTCCCGGCTAGTGAGCTCTCCGGCTTGATACTGCAAATGCACGGAGTCTCAGAATGACTCAGCCTGCAGTTTGTGATAAACCCCTCCACCCCCCTCCACGCTGCTCCCACGATCTCCTCCCCGTTCACGTTATCAGATATTCCCACTCACTCAGTCATTCCTCCCCGAGTTTGTTCCTCCTGGATTGTCTCCTTAACAGGAGCGAGCTGAGAACACTGTTCCTACTCCGCGGCCATCTTGGTCCCCCCTGGAAAATGTCTTCTCTTCATGAATATCTTTGTTTATGTATGGAATCATTTTTCTAATTGCCTACATCTTCCAGAGATGCTAGCCATTTTTGTTTTGTGCCTCTAGGAGCTAATGAGCTAATTCTTTATCATCATCATCATAACCATCACATTTTTGAGAATGTGCTGTGTCCAGTGTTCCACTTAGGGAGGGAGCAGTGGCACCTTCCCTAAATGAGATTGGCATCTAAGACAAGAAACCAAAGACAAGCCACAGAATTAAATAAGATATTTAAATGGCTAAAGCGAGATGTTTATATTATATAAAACAAAAATGTTAGAACTTTTTTTGTAATACGATAATGAAAAAGACACTTTTCTCTGAACTAGAAATGAAACAAATAATCTCACCCTGAGCTCACAACCAATTGGACAACTGAACCACATATTGTGTTGGATTTAGAATGTTCTCCCAAAATGAAGCCTCATATTTTCTCTGATTCAGTTGAAACACCTCCCATATTAGGGTACATGATAAGAGTTACTACCTCTTGTCCTCTTTTCCTGTTATAAGAACTCTCACACTAATCTATCTACAAACCCAAGACAAATTGTAATTATAAAGAAAAAGCATATTCAACAAGGGATAAGAAGCTGTTGACTTCTGAAACATGCTTTCCAGCCCTGCCCCAGTAGCTCATTTGGTTAGAGAGTCATCTTATATGCCAAGGTTGTGGGTTTGATCTCCGGTCAGGACACATACAAGAAGCAACCAATGAATCTATAAATAAGTGGAACAACAAATCAGTGTCTCTCTCTCCCTCTCCTGCCTCCTCCTCTTTCTCCCTCTTCCTAAAAATCAATCAATAAATAAAACATTTTTAAAAAGAGCATGCTTCCCTAACCCCACTAAAAAGGATGCCTGAATTAGATGTACTCTTCGAACAGGATCCATGTTGAAAGATGCAGTTCACAGAGTCAGGACAGGAGACAAGGTGGACAAGAAGAGGTGAATTCCAGTCTATAGAGAGAGAGGTCAAGGAAGAGGGAAATAATCAAGAGAACTAAGGAAGATCCTCAAGAGAAGCCAACCATGGTAGGGGGATAAAGGGAGGGTATGAACATGTAGAAGCCACCACTTCATTTTTCAGGTCAGAATTCTGCCAGCCAAATCCATCCTTATGGTGTCTTAGCTCAGCATTGCTTCCAGTTTGTGATGTTAAGCCTTGGCCTCCCTGAAACCTGATTTGTAAATATATAAAAACCATCTTATAGAAAAATATGTGCATACATGCATACATACGTACCATTTCCTTATAATTTCTTGCAGAGATACTTAATGGCATATAATGTAATAATTCCCAAGCATCTTCACAACTAAATAGAAAATACTTCCTTTAAGTCCCTAATGTGTCGTTTTCATTTTGAGATTTTCTCTTTTAATCTGCTACAATAAATGACCAATTTTCTTGATATTTTATTTGTTTACAAATATTCCCACTTGGTATTTTCACTTATTTTTTAAATTCTTTTGGTTTATAATTCTAGCACATATTTATAAAAAAAAATTGTAGTTGTTTAACTATGTTAGTGATAAATAAGTCAACAGTAATAAATGGTATGAAAAGGAACTTACATTTGGAAATAAAATCATATTAACTTTTTCTTCTAATTTTTTTTCGTGTTTAGTTTTTTGTTTAGTTTAATTTTGTTTTTTGTTTTCCTGGTGCAGAACTTGAACACCCAGAGAGCATTAGATGGCAGGGGACAGAAGTATACTTTGCAGTGTTTTGCTGCCATCTACTGTTTCTTCATGTAACAATTCATTGTTTCTTTGAGTTTACAAATTCAACAATCTGTGACTTACAGTACCATAGTTTCCCCTCTTTACTTTTTCTTTCTATTTTTTTTTCTTTAGTTAAAGCAAAGTGAAGCAAATGCAGACACCAAGGAAAAGCTCCCTTTGCGCCTTCGAATCTTTGAGAAATTTCCAAACAGACCGCAAATGGTGAAAATCTCAAAGCTTCCCTCAGATTTTACAGTTCCTAAAATCAGGTATTAAGGTATTTCTTTATCTCAAATGCACTATGAAAGACTCATCTGAAATCTGATTCAGCCCTTCTTTCAAACTCATGGGGATGTAAGTTGTTTTTTTTTTTTAAAGTTATTCTCTGTTTCTACTCTCTCTACCTCTGTTTTAAAAACCGCTGACCCCTTTAAGCAATATATTCAGAGCAGTGTCATCTGGAAAGTGCATTAGCCTAGGCAAGAAGGCTGCTTCCGATTGCTTCTCCCTGAGATGTTCATCAGATATCTGACTTCCCAGGTAACTGATGAAGATGCTCTCAGACCTGCAGAGATGGGAGATAGTCCTCAATCTCTGACCCTCAACCATGCAGGATAAAATTGACTCTGAGGCTCTTTTATTTTCAAGTCAGTAGAGAAACATCAGAGGCTAGGTTTCCATACTACTGTTACATCACTTGTTTAGACTGTCATGTCTGACTACAATATAATTTGTCTTCCACTTTTTGAAAGAAGAATCATGGCATTACCCCTTCATACCAATTTGATTTGCTACCACTATGCCCTCCAGTCAAGCATTTGCATAGAGATGCTTTAAAACATTTATTTTTAAAAAGTAAAAGAAATTCTTCCAGTTATAGCTCAAAAATTAAAAACAGAACCAGAATAATATGAAATATGACATTTATGTAACTAGTTTTAAAACAATTTTATGGGGTAGTTATAAAAGTAGGAGATTAGATGTGGTGCAATAATGTTTAAAATTTAAATGCATTTCTGATTTTTAAAAAATTAAAATCTGAAAGTATGAAGTATAAAAAGGCTGTAAATCAGATTCAAGGTTAGTGGTTATTAGGATGGTTGGTGAGGTGGACTGTGAAAGAATTCACAGAGAAGAAAGTGCAGAGTAAAGGTTTTATTTTTACTTTCCCATGGGACAGAAAGGGCTAGGTGCCAAGATATGCACCAGCCCCAAGGGGTTACAGCTTTGGGGTTTTATTGGGTAATGGGGTGGTTGTAGAGCAGAATGTTTCAGCTGGGCTGCAAATTGTTTTGATGTTATCTTTGGGTTGAGGGTCCAGTCTTCTGGTCGCTGAGGTCTGGTATGTCCTGTTTCATAAGTTCCTGGAGCCTCTGCACCTTCTTGCAATTTTCTAGTCTTGAGGATAAAGGCTCATAAGACAATTAGGGTGAATCTTGCTTTATGGGCTTCAGCCAGCTCTGGGAAAGAGGGTCTGAGAAGGTGGCTTTTGTCATATTAGTGGTTATTTGAGAATATGTTATTTGAATTCTCACTATGCTTTAGAGATCAGATGAAGTAAGTTTCTTTTGAGTTATTTTGAGTCTTTAAATGCAAAGTTATCTCTCAGAGAGTCTTAAGATGAATGGAAGTTCAAAGAGATGAACTAATTCTTTCAAGCCTGAGAATGGGAAAAAGTACCTTATTACCACAATAGGATTTTAAAGTACTATGAATTACTGAATATTATTACTTAAAAATTATTTCAGGGACATTACTTTTTTTTTATTCTCTTTTAATTGTTGTTCTACTACAGTTGTCCAAATTTTTCCCCTGTTGCTCTCCACTGGCCCGCCCCCCTCCCACAGTCAATCCCTACCCTGCTGTCCATGTCAGTGGGTCCTTTATACTAGTTCCTTGACTAGATCCTTCCCCTTCTTACCCCCTTCTGACTCTCCTCCTCCTCTTTGGTGGGACATTACTTTTTTTAAAGCAGGAATGACTAAGATTTAGAAAACTTTCTCTAAATTTATTACTTTGGTAATTAATCTATACACCCTTCTTGGTATGACATGTCTTGTTTTCTGTGAAATTTGTCATGCTTTATTGTAGCTTAAGCAAACACAGCATTGCAAAATGCCATTACTTGCTCCATTTCATTAATAATGCTTATGTATGTATGCTTCATTTACAAAGGGAAAGTTTTATGAAGCAGTTTATTGATCGCCAGCAACAGGACACTTGCTGCCTCTTAAGAAGCCTCCCATCAGCCTCTTCCTCATCCTGTGATCACTCCAAGCGGTCTACAATTGAAGATAACAAATACATTGACCAAAAAGTAAGAATCATTGTCTCAGATTACCAATCTTTTCTTATGTATATATGTTATGAACAAAACCACATAACTGTGTGGGGTTCTGAAGTGTCATGAATGAAATTTTATTTGTAGAAGAAATCATTATACCTAACATTTTAATTTTATGTATTTAAATTTTACATTTCTAGTGAGCTTTTGAGCCATGCCATGTATCAGACACGTGACTTGGAATAGGTCAAGACCCTCCCCAAACCTTCATTTTATCATGTGCAGAAGGAAGGGCTCTGATGCCCTTCCAGATGCCAAACAAACAGTGTTACTAAGAGCTAATTCCCACATTATTTCCTCCTCCCACTTTCCCACAACAGTCCCACATCTGGGGCATCTACAAAAGGGTTCCTTTTCTTGTTGATTAAAGGAAATGGCAAGTCTACATATCTTTTTTTTAATCCTCATATGAGGATATATTTATTGATTTTAGAGAGAGAGAGAAACATAAATTGGTTGCCTCCCTTTATGCACCCCAGCCAGCCTGGAATCAAACCCACAAGTTATGTATGTGCCCAGCATTGGATCAAACCGCAACCCTTTGGTGTGCGGGATGACACTCCAAACAACTGAGCCACCCAGCCAGGGCATACCTGAATCTCTTGAGAGGAGTTTTACTAGCTTCCAGGCAGAAGGAAATCAGTCAGTGGTTCTCTACCTATTTTTCTCCATATTATAAAAATTAAACCATAGATATCTTAAGTAGAGAGCTTGTTAATAAACTGAGATGTGAACTTGGCTTTCCAGTGATTGTAGTTAATAAAAGCAGCCTACTCCATCCTCAGAAGTGAATCATGTCATCAAAGTCAAGATTTCTACCATAGTTGGATGTAGGCATTCATGCTGTTCTTTAGCTGAGCTTCATGATCTTTCTGTCCTGCTGTCCTGGATGGTGTGCAATTTCTGGGGTCAGAACCTGCAATGGTTTGAAGAACATTAGTAAACCTCACAAAGTTGTATAAACCTGAGACAGATGAAGGGATGAAGGCTGTCCTAGCCAACACCTATACAGTATTGAAACCCATATGTTAAAGAATAGTGAATATTTCTCAAATAGGGTAATCTCTCTCTCTCTCTCTCTCTCTCTCTCTCTCTCTCTCTCTCTCTCTCTCTCTCTCTCTCTCTCTCCCTCCCTCCCTCCCTCCCTCAGAGAATTGGATGTTTGGTCCTGTGTGAAACATCCATTGAGACATTTGGTCCATGCCAAAAGGTCCATAAAATTTGGTCCTGTCCAAAATCTTCAGAGTCATTTGATCTGCAGTTAATATAAATCTAAACCTTCTGCAACTTCCAAACCCCAATGCATCTACCTAACTTCATATGCTATTACCAGTAAGCTACCAAAGCAAGAAGATATTAATGACAATATAGCAAATCCACAGCATAATTATTGGACCAATGAAAAATGATAGTATTTTTATGGATTAATCCTATGAACCAAAAGTATAAATAAATCTTATATTTGAACTCACAGACAGTTTTCTAAGTGTGGACGCTTGAACAGAATCAAATATTAAGGACTGTTTGGTGTCCAAATGTCTCCATGGGCACTTTGAACAGGACCAGATGTCCTGCAGTGCTCTCTTACCTGCCTCCTTTCTGTGAAGCATATAGCACATTCCAGATTAAGTCTTCAAAATGAATAGCTATGCATGTACAAAATGAGGAGGAAAATGATCAAAGTAATTACTATATATTGTTTATCCTTTTCATTTGTATAAGTTTTCAACACTCAGTCATTCAACAAACATTTATGAAGCACCTATTGTTCATGTGACACTCTCCTCGGCTGTGGGAAAACAAATGTAAATGAATGAGAATAAAAAGTATTACAGAGACTTTCAGCCAAGATGGAGGCCTAGACAGACACACTTCGTCTCCCTCCACAACTAAGAAGGAATACAACTACCTCAAAACTAGAGACAACCAGAATTTCCAGAAAATCGAGCTGCATGGAAGTCCAACAAACAAAGATATAAAGAAGAAATATTCATCCAGACAGGTAGGAGGGGTGGAGCTGGGTGGACAGTGCGGTGGCAGCAGCACTAGTGGCAGTGGCAGGCTGCTTGAAAGTGCAGTCACACATTTTTAAAAGTCAGGAGTGACACCTGGGGAGCACTCCCAGCACCAGACCAAACCAGACCACATAGCTCACGATCCCAGCGCCGGTGAAAATAAAGCCTCATTGCTTCTGATGGTGAAAACCAGTGGGAGTTGGCGTGGAGGAAGAAACAGCCAGTCTCTCAGTAGAGTCTGCTTGCTTAAAGGGCGCCCACAGTCCTAGAACATCTGCAGACCCACCCACTCTGGGAACTACAGCCAAGGAAACAACTAGAGAGGCACCAGTCCCATATAGAAGTGGGAGAAGTGCCTGGAAAAGAGGCAAGTGCTGAGCCAGTGACATTGTTCTATCTCAGACCCCTCCCCCACATACAGCACACAACGTGGTTAAACAGGTCTCCATCTACTGAGGAGATAATATAAGGTTCCTCCCCTTACAACATAACAGGAATGACAGCTCTACCAAAGAAGACACAGAGGCAAACAAACACAGGAGCCTGTCAAGATGAAGAGACAGAGAAGTATGGCACAAAAGGAGAAATGGATCAAGGTTCCAGTGGGAGAACTAAGTGACAAGGAGATAGCCAACTTAACAGATGATGAGATAGCCAACCTAACAGACACAGAGTTCAATATGCTGGTGATAAAGATGCTCACAGGCTTGACAGATATGCTTAACTATGGCAAATGCATAAGGAAAGAAGAGAAGGCTATGCTAAATGAAACAAAGGAAAACCCACACAATACCAATGGTGAAGGGAAGAAAACCAGGGTTCAAATAAATGATTTGGAACATAAGGAGGAAAACAGCAGTCAACCAATACAGAATGAGAAGACAAGAATTGAAAAAAATGAGGAGGGGCTTAGGAACCTCTGGGACAACTTTAAACATGCAAACATCCGAACCAAACAGGTGCCAGAAGGAGACGAAGAAGAGCAAGAACTTGAAAACTTATGTGAGAAAATAATGAAAGAAAACTCCCCATATTTGGCAAAGGAAATAAACATATAAGTCCAGGAAGCACTGAGAGTACCAAACAAGCTAGACCAGAAAAAGAACACACCAAGACACATCATAATTAAAATGTCAAAGGTTAAAGATAAAGAGAGAATCTTAAAAGTAGCAAGAGAGAAGCAGAGAGTTACCTACAAAGGGGTGTCTATAAGACTATCAGCTGATTTCTCAAAAGAAACTTTGCAGGCAAGAAGGGACTGGCAAGAAGTATTCAAGGTGATGAAAAGCAAGGACCTACAACCAAGATTACTCTTTCCAGCAAAACTATCATTTAGAATGGAAGGGAAGATGAAGTGCTTCCCAGACAAGGTAAAGCTAAAGAGCTCGTCATCATCAAGGTATTATTATATGAAATGTCAAAAGGACTTACTTAAGAAAAAGAAGATCAAAATTATGAACATTAAAAGGACAACAAACTCACAACTATCAACAACTGAATCTAAAAAATAAGAACGAAATCCAACTGAGCAAACCAGAATAGGAACAGAATCATAGGTATGGGGATCATTCAGAGGGTTATCAGCTGGGAGAGGGAAGGGGAGAAATGGGGAAATGGTGCAGGGATTAAGAAGCATAATTGATAAATACAAAATAGACAAGGTGAAGTTAAGAATAATATAGGAAAAGGTGAAGCCAAAGAACGTATAGCATGTCTAATGGACATGAACTAAAGGGGGTGGGATGTTGGAGGGAAGGGGGGTACTGGGAAGAGGGGAGCAGAGGGGATAAAAATCGAAACTGCTGTAATAACATAATCAATAAAGTATGCTTTTAAAAAAAAAGTATTACAAGGACATGAGACAAGGCCTCAGTCCTTCTTTTAGGAGAGCAACAAAGAAGGAAGGTGCTCCAGGCAGAGAGGAAGCATGTGGAAAGACATGGACCCCATAATATGCTCAACATAACATATTGTGAAAAGCAGAATAGAATAGTGATGAAGTGATGCAGCTTTCAGTCCTCATGTATAAAGTAGAGATAATTCTTATTTTTAAGGTTTTTATGAGAATTAAATAATGTATGTTAAATGCCTAACATCACACTTGGCATAGTATATGTTATGTGGCTATAAGACCAGATAAGAAATCATACTGTGAGGTCATACTTAGCAAATAGACTTATGTTAATCAAACAAGACAAATTACTTTACTTAAACAGTTTAACCTACAGCCATAACAGTCTAGTTGAGCATAGTAGTCTTCATTTATTTTTTATAGTATCCATGAGTCTAATTTTTTTAGTCTGCTTTTAAATTATATTTTAGTTACTACCCCCATTGTCTGTTTAATGTCTTAGACCCTCAAAAAGTAAATTAAGTTGTTCTGGAAAGATTTACCCTTCAAAAAGCCTTGTTGATTGCTGCTCAGCACTTTGTAATTTTCTATGTGATTATAGAGTATTTGATGATTTGTTCCAGTAACTCCACATAAAGCAAGTTATTCGTCCTGATCTGCAATTTCCAGGATGAATGTTTACTCCCTTAAAAAAGAGAACAGCCTGTTTTCATCTTTATGGCTTTTGCTCTTCTGAAAAAGTTTTCTGAAATAATAACAGCATCTCTGCAATACCATTCAAGACATTTCTGTAGGAGAAGAGTAGGGGAGTATATGATACTGCCACCTAACTAGGCCTGTTTTACAAAAGTATGATGTAGTGTGTGGTCCAGGGAAGGAAGAAATGGTGTTCATCAGACCAAATATGAAAACCCTATGTATGCACTTCTCTCTGTAGCATAAAAATGTTTTAGTATTTAATTGATTGCCCATTTATTTACAATAATGGAGAGGAAACAAAAACATAAATTAAGTTTTTTTAAATTTTTATTGATCTTTGCAGTATGGTTTTGAGCTCACATTAAAATATGGCTGCATTTGAGTGTATATTATTTTATTCAACAGTCACTTATTGAGGACTTTTAATGTGCTGGATCCTGGGTAAAAAAAAAACACATCTTAGTGCTTTAAACTAACATGAGAGTAGGGATTTGCTATGAATGATTTTTCTGCAGAATATTTAACCATGTAATAATTTTTAGTTTAGGGTTATAGGTAATTTTCTTGAATTCTTTAGGAGTACATTCATTGATGGTCAAAAGTAAATCAATCTAGGATTGCACATCTTTTATAGATAATATGAAAGGCTTTTCATCAAGAGTTTTTGGTACTGTCTCCAAAGTAGGTGTCAGAGAGCTGAAGTTGCAGTTAAACTTATCTTTGAAATTTACATTTGTTTCTACTTTTCAGTATAGATTTACTAACAAGTTCTGTTTTCCATTAAGTGATGTGCCAACCTCAACATGTTATAGTTTCTGCTGCTGCTGATGTTCTTGTTATTTTGACCTAAAGCTCACATACAACTGAATCATAATTGGACACCTGCTCCTTTGCATTGACTGACATAGATTTTAAATTCACTAACCGCTGCATGGTTAAGAGCATCTGGCATTTTCTCCCTGAATCATAAATTCCTTCATTAAAAAAAAAAAAACCTGCATATTTTCTATCTTTGTCTTTCTGCTAATATGAGCTATAACCATAAAGCAATTTTCTTTTACTTCTGTAATTTAAATTTACCTACCATATATTATAGTTTCTTACCAGTAAGCCCTGCATATTAGACACATCTAATTTTTTTCAATAACTGAAGATATTGCCATTCCCTCATTTTCTGCACCATCATTATCATTATTCTAGTCTAGCAGATGTAAGGTGTTGAAAAGTACAATATGCAACAGCTATTTGCTCTGTTAATATGAGAATACTAGTAGTATACAAATGAGAGAAGAGAATGGGTAGAACACATGCAAACATGTCAGGGCACATGCCTAGGTTGCATGCCAGGTCCCCATTTGGGGGCACGTGAGAGGTATCCACACATTGATGTTTCTCTTCCTCCCTTTCTCCTTTCCCGTCTCTCTAAAAACAAATATAATAATAAAGAAATAAATAAAAAAGATATTTTTAATTAATTAAATTTTATTTTTATCTTAGAACATGTATTATAATTCTGAGACTACTGTATATGAAATGTGAAATAAAATTAATAAGTAAATATGAGATCATCTATTTTTGTCATCTTCTGTGTCCTTGATAATCAAGAGTTAATGGGACGAGGAAGAAATACAAATGTTGTATGAAAGAGATCAAGTAAAAACTCTGTGTCTTGAATTTAAATTGAAAATAGAAGAAACTCAGGCAAGGTTCTCAAAACAATGACTAACTCAGCAGCAATGAGTATCATTGGAGTCTAGAGTATGATCTTGAACTACCACTTCTCAATAAATAAGCCAGGGCTCTTTAGAGAAAATTGTTGATTTGGAATAGGAAATATATAAGATGAACTTGGAACAACTTGTCATACTTGAGAACAGGGAAGCTTTGCCAAAGACTACTAGAGTCACAAATCTCCCAATGAGCACAGTTGAGACCATTTGACCTACTATAAGATATAATTGTAAAGGATTAAATCCAATGAAATATATTTAAATGCTTGAGTTCATAATAGCATTTTATAGTAATAATTGGTCACTTTAAGGGGGCTGATAGAAAATCAATTATATATAAAAACTAAGTAAATACATGAAGGGAAGTACCTCAATATGAAAGTATTCCTATTAATAAATATAAAAGAAATAATTTTACAAACGACATGAGTCAATGATCTAAGCAAAGAATATCAGCACTACTAATATCACAGAAAGAGAGACAACCAGGTGTTACATGTCTGCTGAAGAAAGACTATGATACCACCTATGACCTTAACAAAAGGATCAAGTCTGAGGCTGATGAAACTCTGAATCCAGCTGAAAACATAAAGGAAATACAGAAGACAGAGGAACATGTGAACTATACCATGAATTTACACCATCAAAATCCAGACTCCTAGAATGTTCAACTGCAAAGAAAAAAAGATGGAAAATCTGGATTTAGAAATGTAAAAGACATTGCACACACACACACAGAAAGTTAGATATATTTATTGTTGTGTCCTCCAGATCCAGATTACTTAATCACTAACTCTATGCAGATTGATTTGAACTTCTGGGCTCTTAAATTTCATGTTAAAGTGCGCAATTCTGGAAACATCTTCTAAATTAAAATTTTTAAGATGAAAAGTTATGTCTGTACATTTGAACAGTAAAATTTAATTTATTTTTGATGATTAATTTAGTCAAAGAGTAGTTATCTTGTGGAATTGAATGTACTAGGTTTACAAACAGAGTGCAACCACCAAAAAGAAAACTTTATCAACTAATATTTTTTTTTCAATGCAAACTCTATGTAAACGTGTCACCCATACCCTTCCTTTTAAATTCTACATCTCTGATATGTTATAAACAGAATGAACAACTACTGACACCTTTCGTAGCTGTAAATTTACAATTTTAGATCTAAAATTACTATCACAAAATAGATTTCTGTATTCCTTAAGTGTTTTGATCATTATTCCAGGTGCCTGTCAGTATCTTTTGGAACCAGGAGATGGCACTGCAGAGCAGTGTAGCTCTAAGTACTTGGGGCTAAGAGAAAATGTCCTTTGCTAAAAGAAATGTGCAAAGCTATCCTACAGAATAAGAAAAGCAGAAAGAATAACTAGATAGTCCCTATAGGCCTTTTTTATTTAATATAAAAAAAGAAAAGTTAAAATATTTAACTATCTAAATACATATCTAGGCTATCAAATACATTAGAGATATGTAGATGATAATAGATGAATATAGACAGAGAAATATAGATGTAGATATTGATATGTCCTTTATTTCTCCTTTCAAGAACATCCCAAAGCTGAATCTGAAGTTCTCCTATTACAATAGTTATTCTTTCATTACTTCTGCTGTCAGTTATGAAACCAGTTCTCAAGTACTCCCTTAATAGTGTCTTTTGTTTTATTCAGTTCAAGTTTAGGACAAAAGATATTTAGTAGCGCTTTAGCAATCTTAGGTAGTGAAGAAATAATTTTGGAAACAATGTAATAAACATTATCTTCAGTTTCTGCAAAGGTTTTTCTAAACATAAAGAACAATATTTT
The DNA here is from genome assembly GCF_987537825.1 of Furipterus horrens. Classification (NCBI taxonomy): domain Eukaryota; kingdom Metazoa; phylum Chordata; class Mammalia; order Chiroptera; family Furipteridae; genus Furipterus; species Furipterus horrens. Next base: position 58,049,028 of record NW_028327182.1, on the reverse strand, counting down.
AAGTGTCAGCTGCTCAACTGCAGGACAATACATAGGTGATTGAATTCAGACCATCACCTTACACTAAGAGAAAGATAATGAAGGCATGACATCCTTTGAAGATGAACTATGAGTAGTGAGGCTCTAAGTCTTTTCCTAAAATGTCCTGTCTCACTGTCTCTGTAGCCTGGGCCTTTCTCATGACTGTGTGTGCTCAGGTATCAAAAGAACAGAAGTGCCACCATAATGGGACAGTTCAGTTGAGTCTTCTGTTTCCAAAGTGACTCTAACAGCATTCCTTAGGAGAAGTGCTGTCTACATGAGGAAGTTAAATCAATGCCAGAAGTCACATCTTCAGGGGAAGAGAGAAGATCTAAGAAAGTTTCATGATACGTGACGACAGACAGCATTTTGTGTACTACTCTGAAAATATAATTTCTAAAAAAGTGACATCCACTCTTGTCTCCTTGTCTACACATTAATTTAGTCCCCAGAGTGTTCTAGTTAATAATGAAACTAATTCAGTTTTTCATTGTTGAAAAAAAAAAAAAAAGAGTGTGCCACCTTTGCTCATATAAGAGGAATTGGCAATGTGGTCAGTATTCTTTCCTTTTATTAGAGATCTGCTATGAAATATGAAAATTATATAGCCGGTTATGATGTTATCTAGGTTGTCAGTTGTAGCTAAAAAGACTAATTTATGACTACCAGTGCCTCTCCAATTATGGCCATATGGGCATTACAGCATTTGTTTAAGGGTTTGTTTGCAAGTTGGAACTCTGTGACTTTGCACCTCAAGTTACCTAACTTGTTTAAAAGAAACTGGATGGTCTGCTTTTACCGAATCCAAAATTGTTCTGTCTTCTTCTGCTTTTTTCCCTTCACTTTCCTTTGTTTAAACGTAGTATGCCTTATAGTGTTCCTTCCATTTGCCGTGCTTAAAGACCCACCTAGCTCAGGACTTAGGGTTTGTACCAAATTAATTTGCCCTCTGCATACATTTCCAGCTTGAGTCCTTTACCCACTGCCTCCTTGGCCTATAGAAATCTTAACTGTCCTTCAAGACCCACAGCAACTTTACTTCTTCTATTAAGTCTTTGCTTACTGTTTCAGACACATATATTTCTCCTCTACCCAAAGTCCTACAATCTCTCTCATCTTTTCTACTGTACATATTGACTAGCACTTTTCTATCTATTGTATCAACTGTGTCATAGCCTTGCTTTTGTAAATAGGCTTTTTGAGTATAGTAAGCAAGAACTCTGATTCTTAATTACCCTATATCTCTAATAGTCTCTAATCTCATAGTAAGTGCTCAGGAAATCTAATCTATTGATCTAAATGAACAGGTTGGTCTGACTACAAAGGTTACACATTCTAGTTATTTGTTATGATGAATCTTCTCAGAATGGTGTGCTTCCCTGTTCTTTCTCTGCTCTTTTCCTGCTCACTTTGGCTCCCTATGCACCTGTCACCATCTGACTTCTGCAGCTGTCAAGCAGGCCAGCGCTGAGTTTGGGGAATGCATCTTCTGGATTTTAGTCAGCCGCCAGGATTTTTCTTTCTTAGTCTTTTTCCAGGGAATAATTTCATCATTGGCAGCTAGGAAGAAATCTTGAAAACTATTCTTACTTCTATCCATCCTAATCATTCAGATTAGAATTGTGTCACAGGGCAAAAACCTAAAACAGATGCAATGTGGATTAAAAAACATTTTTCTGACCAATGACAATAAGGAGTTTCATATTCATTTCAATGTTAAATTCTTTGGAAACTGAATAGCCTATCAAGATGTAAGGTGACATTACTAGTTAGCACAACCAGTGCATTTCCCCACAAGCTTGTTCACAGTTTTGCCTAAGTAAAAGTAAAAATAGAAGATAAAATTAAAAGATAGAATTGATCATATGATGATGCTTTTGTGAAAAAAAACCATATTTAATGTTTTAATAGTGTTATCTATTTAATGTATGTAATGATTTGTTAGTATATTATCCCTTTGTATTACAAAACTAAAGTCATACTCATAATTTTACAGCTTCGCAAGTCTGTTTTCAGCATCAGGGCAAGGAATCTTCTAGAAAAGGAGACTGCAGTCACTAAAATTTTAAGGTAACAACATTAAACATTGATACATATTTAAACACAGTGGGATAGTATTAAGCAAAAAAGAGCTTTTTTTAATAAACTAATTTTCTGGGTATCAATATATTATACTTTATGCTAGAAAGTAGGTTTGGTTAACTTTGTACTTATAAATTATGTCAAAAGCATTATTAATTTCTTTCCTGAAACAGCAATATTTTATAGCTCAATTTATTATTTATTTTATTTTCATGTACTTAACATAAATTATAATCATAAACTTTTACAAAAAGGTAAAAACTTGCTTTTATTCTTACAAGTTTTATGTATATTGTGTTAGCTGAAGGACTGATCACAATCTAAGTGAAAAATAGTAAAAGGAGAAGCTTTGTAAAAGTAATTGTGATTTATTAATTTATTAAAAATAAATTTATTTAAAATCTATAAGACTCAAAAGCATATCCATTTTAGAATGCTTATAAAAACATATAATTTTAGTGCTGATTTGTAAAATCTACCTTGAAATGAAATATTAGAAAGGATAATTAAGTGAGCTACTGAGGAGTATTTTACAAGACCATGTTTTAATATAAAGTAATATGATCATTATAAAATGCATAAGCATTTGAAACATAATTTATTGGTGCATATATTACATAGACATATAAATGGCATGTTAAATATTGGGAGCTTGAGGTAGAATGACAAACAAGGTAAACAGATAAATTTGTATCAGGAAGCCCTCTTCAAACTTGTGTGAAGGGAAAGGGTTAGTCTCTTCTATTCTACCTTCATTAATAGGAACAGTCATTAAAGCATTTTCTCAAGAATGTATATCACTATAACTTGGGTAACCGTAATGAAGAGATAAAGCTAATCTATGATTTGAGAAACTATTTTTATTTTTAAACTGTACCTTAAACTTTGCCAAAACAGTCCTAACTAATCAAGACAATATCTTATGTATTTATTCTTTATAATATTGATAATTCATGCATAGAGTTGAGTATGTGTTGGAGTGCCTTTTATAAAATGAGAATAAATATTTCTGGGGCTTTCATATTCTCATCACAGAAAATGGAGAGATGAACTTAAAAGGTCTCACTGAAATAAAGAAAGGAAAGCTTCTAAGCAAATTTATAACAACATGTGTCCCAACTTCCAGTTCCTTCCAACTGGCTCAATTCTCACATTACAATCAATAATACCATAAGACCAGCCTTGAACACTGCCTGGTACTACAGTGTCATTATCAAGCTGTAACTAGACAAGTTCATGGCAGGGCCAACCCCTAGGGTCTTGAAGACTCTCCTCAACCCACACAAAACAGATCATGTGTTGGACCAGTCCTGCAGGTGTCAATGTGCTCACAGGGAAGAGAATTCTACCTTAACCAGAAACAGCCCATAAGGGGATTGTAATACTCTGAACTTGTATTCGGAGTCCACCTGCCAAATAGGAACTGAAATGACCTTATCCACCTGTCCAGAATAACTGTCTTTCAACTAATGTGAATTTGTCCTATGGGTTCCCAGAGACCTTCAGAGCATGGGAAGATGGAGATAATTGGAAGGAAAAAATTTCCAGAGCCTCACTTTCCTATGAACACTTTCTTTTTTTCCTTTGGATCTTTTGTTCTTGTTTGTTTCTTCTTTTTTCTTTAAAAAATTTTAAAATTGTTTTTCTATTAGAGTTGTCCAACTTTTTCTCTCATTGCTTCCCCCCACCCTGCCCACCCCTTCTCCCACAGTCAATCACCATCCCAAATTGTCCATGTCCATCGGTCATTTATACTAGTTCCTTGACTAGACCCTTCTCCTTCTTTTCCCCTTCCTCCCCACCTCTTTCCCTCCCATCACTTTCAGTCTGCTCCTCGTTTACTTGCCTCTGGTTCAATTTTGCTCATTTGTTTGTGTTGTTCATTAGTTTCTTGTATTAGATGATATCATATGGTGTTTGTCTTTCATTGCCTAGCTTATTTTTCTAAGTGTAATTCCTATGAACTCTTTCTTAAATTTGATCTTCCACCACCTTTCCCCCATTCACCTCTCTTCCAGTTTACAAAAGAAAGGTGAAACTCTCACTCATCCATCAAGAGAAAGGTGAAACTTTGTGTAGTGTATTGCTCTGGAATGTAAAATCCTCTGGGTTGTCAAACACAGGGGCTTTTCTCACATGGCTTTCTCCAGAAAAAGGAGGATCTCATCAGGCAGCATCTTGTTGTCTATCCAGGTGACAAATTTCTGGAAAACTTCCTTCCAGGAATTTATCTACCTAGAGTTAACATAATTTCTACCTTAGAAATAACATAATTGTCATAAGAGCTTGTGTTAATATGTTATTCAACTTGAAAAATACAGTCAGACTTTTTCTGAGAGATTTAGTTGATTGGTTTGGCAATGAAAACTGACTTCATAGGTGCCAGATGATACAAAATTGAAAAGACAAAATATATGAGCAAAATTTGTAAAACTATCAGGGAATAAGGATACTCTCTGACTTGCCTAATATTGTGTAGTTTGAGGAACACCCAGAGGCAATATCATTTTACTACAGCCTAGCACACTACAAAATGAGAGGGAGTTCGTTGAGGCTGCTTAAGCTATGTCACTCAGTGAGTCTCAGGACATAAGAGGCTACAATTAGAAATAAAAGTTAAAACTTTTTAAGAACACAAATTTGATCTTCGGAATAACTATTTAGCTCTTTTCTTCTGTAAAAATGTTTTCCTCATTTCTGCTACTCCAGTCTTTGCAAGAATTAAAGCAGAGTGCAAGATGTCAAATGCATAGTTTCTTTAGGTGTAATCTTTTTACAGTAATAATGATAGAAGCAATAGTAGTAGTAGCAGTAATAGTAGAAGTAGTAGTAGTAGTAGTAATTCTGCATTATAATGTAACTCATAAGTTAGAAAGTCAAGAATAGATTGAGTCCATGTACATGGGTTGTTCGTGGGCATTTCTCTATGCTGTTTTTTAAAGCAACAACAACTAAAAAGAAAAAAAAAAGAGAGGAGAAGACAAATGAAAAAGAAAGAAAAGAAAAACATTTACAGTCACCTCAGGGCAAATGATTCAAATAGCTCTACATAAAATGGGGAAGAAGGAAAAGTTTTCCACCACATTCTCAGTGTCTTCTCACTCCTGCTGGAGCTTCTGCTCTGCTATACCCTGGGAATTTAACAATTTGAGGAGTTGCTGTTAAAACAGCCCCCACCCCCAGTTCTAACACAGGATACTGGTTTTGATGCTTAGAAGGCTTCGACTGGTGTCTGGCTCTGCTTCTCTATAATCTTGAGCAACTCATTTATCTGATCCTCAGTTTTCTCATTTGCCTTTACCATGTAGACTTCCCCAAAAATGTTGTCTGAACAATCTGTTGATCAAGCAAAGTAATATTTAGTAGTTCCTACAGTGAAGAAGATCAGTACTTCAGCAGTCTTAATAATGTCTTAGAAGGGATAATTGAGGTAGATATTTTTAAGGTTCTGAGTTTGAGTTTAAGTGCCTTTAGGGAAAGCTGACTGAGCTTGGGTAGACAATTCTTGATATAAGAGTTTAGATCATTTCACAATATATACAAATATTAAATAATTATGTTGTGCACCTGAAACTAATATTATGTAATATATGAATTATATCCCAATAGAGAAAAAAGACTGTAGGACTCTCCAGTACCTGTTAGAGACAGGTACCTGTTAGGGATGAGTAACCATTACTGCTCTGGGGAGGGCAGCACTGTAGATGGAGGATGAGGAAGTGGTGACATATCTTTACCTCTTTTCTGCCTTCGATGTTTTTCCTACCCATTCTGGCTCCAAATTTCAGCTATTAGTTATCAAATGGAGTTTACATTTCTGTTTTTCACTTTTCTTCTTGATTTGGGGTGAATTTTGAGAACAGGGAAAATAAATAGTGACTTTATGCTTCCATCTTCACTCCAGAAATTATTTTATGCCTTTTGAATTTTTAACCATATACATGTATTACCTTTAAAATAAATACAACTATGTTTTAAAAACAGCATATTAAAAATGTTTAAAACTGATAACCCTAGCTGGGGCAGGGTCTTGGCCTTAGTCTTGATAAGCACAATTATTTATATGTGACTGGTTGACCAGTTTAGTAGCCTGTTGTATAGAACAACAGGCTAGTTATTTAGTCTATACTTTAAATAAATGGATTTTTGGAAAATTTCTGAAGCTAACAGTGAATTTACTTATTGATTAATGGCCTTAAATTCCTGGACAGGCATTTCCTGGAATGAAAGTAACATTATAGAGGGCTTAGTTCTTGGTACTGAAAATTAAGCTGCAGGGTTCCCAGTGGTCTCCGTTCTCAGGAGAACAACATCTCCAAATATCCATCTGCCATTTGAAACAGGATCCACTTGATTCCAGTATGTGGGATTTCCTATGAAAAAGAAAATTCAGGCTCACAAAGGAAAAAGACTTCCAGAGAAAAAGGGCCTCAGAGTTTTAGGTACTTGAATTATAGGTGAAGTCACCCTTTTCTGCACATAATCATCTTTAATTTGTCTTCTTCTAGTTATTTTTTAAGTTAAGTGGTACTTTGAGAGATAGAAATGCATTTCTGGTTATATTTGAGAACTCTTTGATGAGAAACAAAGGTGGGCCATTTTTACAGAATTTGAGAATACTATTTATTGCATGCTTAAATGCAGGTGATTCGCTTGGCATAAAAGAGCAACTGTATTTTTTTTTTTTTCAAGACCTGTCTGGAGAGTGTTGTAAGAGACAGAATGTCCCACCACCTAAATTATAAAATCCAAGGTTGCTATTCAATTCACTGTTATGATTTCACTTATATGTGGAATCTAATGAGCAAAATAAACTAACAAACAAAATAGAAACAGACTCATAGGTACAGAGAACAGACTTCCAGCTGTCAGAGGGGATGGTGTTGGGGTGCAGGGTGAAGAGACTAAGCAAAGAAAAAACCCTCATAGACACAAACAACAATATGGTGATTACTAAAGGGAAGGGGGTGAAGGGAGGTAGAAGAAGGTAAAAGAGGGATAAATGATGATGGAAGGAGACTTGAGGAGGTGCATACACGATACAATATGCAGATGATGCATTTAAAATTGTATGCCTTAGATCTATGTAATTTTATTAACCAATGTCACCCCCTATAAAAAATTCAATATTTTTTAAAAATTCATTTGTTTTTATTTTGACTATACTGTTCAGATCCACAAAAGAAAGCTTCTTTCAAAAGGCAGTGACATTTTCAGTACATCAGATGAAATCAAAATAAATGTCAGTGTGCTTTAAAACACATTACTACTACTACTGAGATTTCTCTAACTCAAAGCCTTGAAAATTGAGCAAAAATGCATTATCATTCCTGCTAGGCTGAATGCATAGAGAAATGTCAAAATAAAATAATTAAATATTTTTCATTATTTAAAAAACTTCCATTCTTTTGTGTTTACCATAGTACCTCATTAATTACGACAATATCTTCATGACCATTTCGAATGCTCAGTTTAACATGATATTTACATTCTGATATTTGGATCCATGACAAAATTTTCCTGCCCATACACTTGCATTAAGAATGTTTTAAGTTTAAGGAATAGCCTTAAGCTGAATGCCACTTTTCTACAAAAAAATTAAATTATAGTTAATGGCATATGTAGGGTTAGTTTTTCTCTTATCATTTTAAGAGAATCATTTTTATTGACTGCAAATACAATTTATGTATAATTAAATATAAATAAAATCACTACATATTTATTAAGCTATAGGTATTTAAACGACTTTAGCTGGATTTTGTTCCTGAGAAAAAGTACTCCTAAGACATTCATTCAAGAATATGTCTGGTCCTGACCATTGTGGCTCAATAGGATTGGCGTTGTCCCACAAAGCAAAAGGTCACCCGTTCGATTCTGTCAGGGCACATGCCTGGGTTGCAGGTTTGGTCCCCAATAAGGGTGTGTATGAGAGGCAACCAATCAATGTTTCTCACATCAATGTTTCTCTCCCTCTCTTTCTCCCTCCTTTCCCCTCTCTCTAGAGATAAATAAAATCTTTAAAAATATATATTACTGTACCATCTTCTAAATGCTAGGCATTTTCCTATATACTGTACACATAGGTTATTCCTTCAAGAAGTTCACAATGTTTGTTCTTAGAAAAAAACGTATCACACTAGTAAGATGTAGGAGCACTTAATAATCTCTCTACTTTTCTGAATATAATTGTGACAAGAAAATACATACATAGCATAGCCATGATTCCCTTATTGAGTGACTTTAGCTATTAAAATCACTTATCTAAAATGTACCATAAAATAAAGAGAACAACAATCCCTCTGTTGTTGTTTCACATCTCAAATTATATTTCATTATGTCATTAAAATGCCTTTCTAACAGTAAAAGAAAGATGAGGAAAAGAGAGATGGGAATAGAATGAATAATTAACATTCATCAAGATCCTTAGCACCTTAGGGTGCTAAGCTCTTATGTATATTATCTCATTTAATCTATGCAACACACCTATACAGAAAAATGCTATTATGACATCCATGTAATAGCTGACAAAACTGAGACAGAGAGAATAATTTTTCCCAATATTGTATACCATGGAAACAATCTTGGGTAACACATCAATATCAACTACGATATAATTTTCCAAGTTGGAAGCCATATTTATGTGTCCCCAAGGACTTATGCAACTAAGTTCTCCCATTTATAGGAAAGTGACCATGTGCTGTACACTGTGCTCTTTCATCTGCCCTCTGCCTTTAGGTCCTTATAGCAATCCTGAAGATGAGGATTATTAGCTGTTTTGAGATTAATAAATTAGGTCTCTGGGAGGGTAGATGACTTACCTGGGGTCACCCTCTCTAGTGAATCAGGGAATCAGAGAGCCAGGAATCAAAACTTGGTATGTGTGACTCTGAAATCCATGTATTAACTACCACTCTAGCTTTCTAAATTATAGAAGATTCCCCTCTTCTCATGCTTTGTCTTGACAAACTCTAAATCCCTTAATTATCCTATACTCATACTGTGTTTGCTTCTCAAAGCCATATACAGATTATGTATGATACAAAAGTGCCAGGTCAACAGGACAATTAGAGCTAAAATCCAGCCTCCACCCCCACCTACTCAAGCACATGAGCAGGCAGCATCCCCTGGCATTGTACTACATCCCTCAGGAAGTAGAAGCAGTCTTTTTCCAATTTATGCAAAGTTGCTATATGGGCTGTAGGCATCCTTGCCCTTTGGGGCAGATTAAATCTCTAGAACCATAACTCTCTTCAGTCTCTTTCTTCTCTCTCTACATCTGCCATAAAACTTCCTACAAGTATCTGTGAGTTATCTTTGGGTAGTAGATAGAAGTGTCTTTGTGGAAGATCTTTTGCTGAATATTGGTTGCAACTCATATCCCAGACTCTGACGAACAAATCAACTCAGGCAAACTCACTTTTGGACTGTAATTGTGTAGCTTTCTTGACACTGGTTACAACGGTGGCCTCATTCTGTTCAATCATATAGAATATGCTCTGTCAGTGTAGAAAGAGAACAGGCTTACAAACAACCACACTTATCTGCAAATATTCCAAGCAGTGGTGAGTCCTTGAGAAGTCTGTTTCTTCATCTGTCAGGTGGGGATATGAGCAACCTCATGGGAGTAAAGAGCAGTATGTCATCAAAGTAGCTCAGTAGCCAAACTTAGAATCCTGGCATCATCACTTCATGGATGTTTGACTTTAGGCAAGTTACTTAATCTCCTGTCATCTGTTAAGTAAGGTTTGTAAATTAATAGATCCTGCATTATAGGTGAGAGTGAAACTAGTATCTGTAAAGCACTCTGTAGGTGATTTTCCATTATTGTAGTGAGTCCAAGAGAGATCAGTGGTTGCCCCCAAGATGCAAGTAATTGACAATCACCTTCAAAGCACATCCTCAAGGGCTTGCTTCAGAAGTTTCCACTGTTGCCCATCAGAAACTGTACCTGAGAGACAATCCTTTTCTAGAGTGATCCTAAGTTTCTTGATCAGCCACTGGAGGAAATCTATTAGCTGCAGTTTTATACTCAGTTAAGCCTGTGGTAGGCTTGCTAATATCTTCAATGCATTATCAGACTATTTTTTCAAATCATTTGCTGGATAGTTATTTGGTGGAAATACTTCAGAACTAACAACATAGATTCACCAACAAAGGTTGGCATTTGGAAGTTGTGGGCATGGACAACCATGATCTTCTGTAATGCCTGAAGTACAGCTATGATGTTCTCCAATATGCTTGGACATGCCGGGAAGAAACAGTCCTATATCAGAAGTAGAGACTTGCATAACCTTTGGCAGGCAACCTAGTCAAACAAATAAAGACTAATATCTCTCAAGGACAATTGGCAAATAAAGGGCAAGGGCATGATCAAGGTGTTGGTTAAGTTAGGCCTGACTGACTTGACAGGCAGAAGATTGTGCGAAAAATGTAAATCAGGATAGTTGGATAAAAGGGACTGGTGAGCAGGACATGAGAAACAGCTGGAACAGAACCTATAACTACCATTGGAGGCACCAGTAGTAGAAGAACAGTAACTGCTATCATTGAAACAAGCATGGGTTGTAATTGCCTACCAGGAAACTTCAGAGTGCACATCATGTTGGATCTCCATAATTTCTGAGTGGATGAGGACTTAGCTAGGGGTGGTCTTTCATGGGCCATAGGCTGAGTGAGAGGTGTTTCTTTTGGTTACTGACCTCTTTGATGGCCCTGTTCTCCCAGCTATTTCTCCCCAGGACCCAGGGCTCTTCTCTAGACCATAAGCCTCTAGATATATTTCTCTGGAAGGAAGAATGAGCCTAATATTGCAGAAAATTCAGGAGAACCTAGAGCTTTCTGGATGAAGATAAAATCTTATTAAAATCCAATGATTCCCTGCACAGGCTCATCTCATGCACATCATTAGCTATATGACAAGGGAGATTTGAGGAAGGGAAGAAGAGCTTCTATTCTTATTCTATTCTCTCTTGTCTAGATCCAGAACTCCCAGTTCCCTGAAGCTGGCCCAGTTAATTGGGAAGTCTAAGAGAGCTTAATGATGCAAAGCATTAGTGTCTTACCCCATTGGATTTTTCCCATTTGGTAATTCTTTTCAGATTCCAGTTCCACTGGTTAGCCCAGCAATTCGGCAACTTTGGATAAGGTCTTGTTAGTTCTCTGCAGCTCCACATTCTGGACACAACTAACAAGTCACACTCAATACCACTGACCTTTGGAATAGACTTGCCAGGGGAATATGAGGGAGAGAAAGGTGCTGGGTGACTCTGCAGATGAAAAGAATACAGACAGATGCCCCTGAAGCTGAGTTTGGGTCAGCCTCCTCATACAACAGCAATTTTTTACAACCAATATTAGGTAAAAATAACTTGAGGTTTTAAGAAAACAAAGTGTTGGGCATTAATATACCAATATTGATTAAATATTAAATTATTTACACCAATATTAAATAAATTTATTAATATTTAATGGGTTGTAAATATTAAGTCATGATTATTAATGTTTGGTATATTATTGCTAAAATATTCAATATTAATCAAACATTGAATCTAAATATTAAATATTAACATAAATATTTATCTGTGATTCTACTAATGCTATATAGTTGTTGGTTTTCCTTAAGATTTTTATAATACTTAAAAGCTCTTGTACATTAGGTTGAAGGACCACTTTGAGCTACAGGGGCTAAGTAGGTGGATGGAAATAAAGCTATTTAGAGAAGAGTAAGCTCAAGAAATAAAATTTGTGGGTATATGCATTTGTATACAACACAAGATATAAAAAATTTCAAAGTGACAAAATAAAACAACTGAAGCAAATTTTTATGTATATATGGCTTTTTTTAATCAAACTTTCATTCAACCTTTTAAAAAAATTTTTTCTTTCAGATTTAATGTGTTTTATTGATTAAAATATTACATTTGTGCCAATTTCCCTTCCCTCTGCTCCCCTCCACCCGGTGGCCCCCCTCCCTCCAGTTGTCCCCCCCTTTTAGATTATGTCCATTAGTTGTGCATACAGTTCCTCCCAACCTCTCTCCGTCTATTCCATTCCCTCCTACCATGATCCCCAATTCCTATATCATCTCCCTCCCTCTCCCCACTCCCCCTCCCTGTTGACCTCCCCCCAATATGCTTCCCGTACCCACAGTTCCTTTTCCACTCTCGTTGCCTGTTTAGTTTGCCTTTGTTTCATCTCCCTAGCTTCTGTTTTTTAAACCAGTCCCTTTAACATCTCATATAACAGTGGTTTGGATCTAATGAACTCTTTCAGTTTTATTTTGTCCTGGAAACACTTTCTCTGTCCTTCTATTCTGAATGACAATTTCGCTGGATAGAGTATTCGTGGTTGTAGGTTTTGGATTTTCATTACTTTGAATATTTCTTGCCAGTCCCTTCTTGCCTGTAGGGTCTCTCTTGAGAAGTCAGCTGATAGTCTAATTGGGACCCCTTTGTACATAATTCTTTTCTTCTCTCTTGCTGCTTTTAAGATTCTCTCTTTATCTTTAATTTTTGACATTTTGATTATAATGTGTCTTGGAGTGGTTCTCCCTGGGTCTAGTCTCTTGGGAACTCTCCTTGCTTCCTGGACCTGCAAGTCTATTCCCTTCCCCAAGTCTGGGAAGTTCTCCTTTATTATATTTTCACTCAATTTTTCAAGTTCTAGTTCATCTTCCTCGCTCTCTGGCAAACCAATGATTCTTATGTTGGGCCTTTTATAGCTGTCCCAGAGGTTTCTGATCCTCTCATTGTTGCTTCCCATTTCCTCTCTCTGCATTGGTTGACTGCTTGTTCCTTCTCCATATTCCGGTTTGTTGAAATGAACTCTGGATTTTTTTTCCTCACCATCTGTCTCGTATGTGGTTTTGTTCCTTTCGTTATGAATGTTTTTCGCTTCTTTCTTATCTTTTTCCTGCTCTTTTGTGAATTCTGTAAGCCACCTGATAACAATGGCCCAGAACTGAGCCTCTGACAGGTTTCTTATCTGTTCATCTGTCAGGTTCTCTATCTGTTGCCTGGTGAGCTGTGTCACCGGGATTTCTATAGTTGTCTGCCTCATTTTGACAGATGCGTTTTGTTTTCTTGGGCCGGCTGTAAGGGGCAGTGCCTGTGTACGCGTCACAATTCAGCGACTGGCGCCTGTCCGCGACCTATTTCGCAGCCCTGTGGTGCTTTCTTTGGGGGCGGGGGTCCAAGATGGATTCACACAGTTATTCAGCTAGGAGACCGGGATCCGTCCTCCCGCCCCCCTGGGCCGCACTGTTCAAGGCGATGCGGCGGCCGCTCTCCCCAGCGCCGGGGTCGCGCACCGCCAGGGGCTTGACCGCAGCCGGGATTCCTCGCCGCCCCGCTGCTCCAGGTGCGACCGCAAACAGGGCTGCCCTCTTTAACTCTTACCTGCCCAAATGGCACCGCTGGTTTATAACTTCATATGTTGGGCTTCCGTGTAGTTTTATTTTCTGGAATTTCTAGTTATCCTTTGTTTTGAAGTAGTTGTATTCCTCTCTAGTTGTAGAGGGAGACCTAGCGTGTCCGTCTAAGCCTCCATCTTGGCCGGAAGTCCACCTTTTAAAAATTTTTATTGAGAAATAATTTACATATAACATATTGAGGGCATATTTATATAGTATAAAAAGATCACTATGATAAGTCTAGGTAACACTTGTCACCATATATAGTAAAATAATACAATCTGAGATGTTTCCCTAGATAGTACCTGATTTGTGGTAATCAAAATATTACACTTCATTGAGCTAGTATCTTCTTTGTAGATTATTTTCAGATAAGCTCCAAAGTGATTGTAATATTGCTCTGGATTAGAAAAGCTTCTATTAAATTTTACGTAACAAATGTGGAAAGATATTTTAACCAATGTTTTCTTTTACTATTGTTTCATTGGAGGATAAAGTAATAAGTAATACAAAAAAACACGTATCTGTGGAAAAATTGGTTTATATGGTTTATGCAACACTTACAAAATTTCACTTTTACTATAATAAAAAGTTTAGTTTTTTGTGTTGTAATTTACATTTTTCTGAGTTAGTAGTTGAGTTACTAAAGTTGAACTTCAATGAATGATGTGGGGTTTCAGACATTTTATTTGCTGAAATTTAATAGGTGCACTAAAGGCATAGATTTCCCATGAGTTAATTTTTCTTTTTTATTGGAATGCCTACATATGATAAGACATTAAAGGCATATTTTATTTTTCAATCTACAATAAGGTTCTAGTTAGCCCAGACATGTATTTACATTTCTGTATATGAAAGCACTTTTATTAATAAAGCAAGATTGGAAAGAACTAACCTACTGTTGCTATTCAAGAGCCATATCCATTTACTCAGGACTGGGCTGATTCACAAAGGAATCGAATATTCACTACAATAAAAATGCAGCTTTTTCATCATCTCAGCAATAGCCCATTATGGAGGAATTCATCCATTAGTATCTGCTGTTGTCTCTACCTTGGACAATCTCCTTGTCACTTCAGTGGAGTCAGGTAAGAGCCCATTCCAGGAAATACTCGTTACCCATGTTCTTACACAAGTCTACCTTAGTTTTACATGAGTAGCATGGAGTGGCTTTTCCTGTTGTCTATGTGATTACATTGTGTTAAACAACATCAGATAATATTTTACAATATGTTACCTTGTGGAGCTGAAGATTTGAGTAAAATTTCTTATATTTAATGCTCTGCAAAGTTATATTGCAGTTCCTTTCAATGGTAATTATATTTAATACCAGATGGTATCATGTAATCTAACTTTTCTATAATGAAAGAAAATAATTTGAAGACTCATAGGCCTCTTTTTTTTCATTACAGAATATATAGGCTTTTCCAATACCTTTGTTCTGGAACATTAAGAAAGAAAACATGGAGAAAGAGATGAAAGAAACTGAGGACTCCCTGCTACTGTTTCTATAAACAACTATTGGTGTTTAAATGCTAATAAAGCTCCAAAGATCTCTCAAATAACAACAATCTTTGGGCCAATTTAAAAATATTTTAGATGGAGAAATGTCAAGAAAAATAAAGACAATTTCTTCAGATACAATTCTCTTCCTTCCATAGAAGATTATATATAGCTATGTATATATCTATATGGCTGTCACATAAGGGGCGATTGAAATTCCACAGCACAAAGGCAATGCAGAGAAGAAGAAGAAAAAAGAATCAATCTTTCTTTTTTTTTTTCAAAGGCTTGGCAAGAAACCAGGGGTAATATTTTTGCAACTGGGAATATGTGTTTGTTGAAGAATATTCCCACATTTGAATCATCATCAGGGGTCTTAGTCTTGTTTTACTTTCAAAGGTAGAAATGGCATAGCATTAACCCCAAATGGGAAAAGGAAAATGCCTCACTGTAATTCTCCTCCAGGGAGTAGGAATAAAGGGATTACATATGCCTGCATAATGGGGAATTTCCTCACTCAGACAAGACAAAAGACTTCATTATTATTCACCAGACACTTGAAGCCTTGTGCCTCCCAGTTCCATAGGCCACGCTGGCAGACCAATATTTTTATATTAAGCCACTAGATGGAGTTTCTAGGAAACTGGTCCTTCTAGTACATGCCATGATGAAGAGATAAAGAGTATGCTGAAGACCTTAATAACATAGTTTTTCCCCTAAGAGAAGCGAGACCTAGACCTTCCCTGAGAGTCAGTGTGGTTTTTTCAATACCATTATCTTTGTTTATTCTCTAGGCAGCAAATAAATGAACATTTTCATCCTGAAAACATATTTCTTTTATCTTTATGTGAGACCAAAAAGTATCTAAATTCAAGTGAAAAACTTTAAGTGACAAAATATAATTTAATTGAACATTCAAGTACTTCTTTGGAATAGGTCTTTTTCTAAAATATTGATAAAATATTAAAAATATCAAATTCATATTGGTAAAATATTATAATTTTTGAATTATTTAATTATTTACTATTTCAGCTTGGCAGTAGATTGCTGTAAGACACAATATATGGAGATCATGTTCTTAGTGACAGAGCAGATCTCCCATTTATGATATTGACATGAGTTTAGCTCAGCCTCATGTTGGCTTAATAGCCTTCACCTAGGATATAAATAAAGGTTTATAAATTTTGTACTTGCAAGAAACAATGTCTGACTTTTTCATTGCTGTCTAAGAGTCTCGTCTATCATTGATGTGCAGCTCATTTTAAGATGGCATAGTATTTTAGCTTGATATAAAATTAAGATTATTTGACTTCCCCTCTAAAAAAAGCATAGTTCAAACACATGCTATTTTGTTTGAGATTATGTCCACACTTCATAAGCATGAAATAATTAAAAAACAAATTAAAATATTTGATCTTCGTAGAATTACAAGATTCATTCATTTAACAAATATTTATTGAGCACTTACTGAGTCTTTTCATTCAAAAGCCACTGAAGATACTCACACAAAAAGAGGAAGCATTTGATCCAAGAAGAGACTAACCAATAGCATCACTAAATGGAGATGGAGATTGTTTACCTTTGTTCTGGCACCAGATTCAGAGGTGGAGTGCTGGGTTTGTGTGGGGCTGGCACAGGATACCTCTTACCAAGCCAAGGTTGCCCCATCTGCCTAACTTCACTTTGCTCAGATTACATGGGTATTTTGGGAGCCCAGGAAATGAGGAGGTGGGGAAGCATCCTCTGCTCAAAGAACAAGAAGACCCTGGAAGGAACCTCTCAGTGAGAAAATGGAAACCACCCAAGTTTATGTTTGACTTCTACTGAACTCTGAAGTCACCTGTTACATGGTTTAAAGGGCCCAGAGTTACTGAGCACTTCCCCCCCCCCATTATTATCTAGTTTAAAATTGTACTTGCAAACAATGTTATAAGCATAGAAGAAAGTGCTAGGAAAAGAAAATTAAAACAAATGGTTTTACATATTATACTCAACCTGAGTAAGCACAGGTTTTCTGATTGCAGGGCAGAGCTAAAAACCAGTCCTCCCCACCTCCCCACAAACGATTGAATTAAAGATTTACATATATGGCCAAAATTCCATACCTCTTTAATACTATTTTCAGAATTCTCTAGACCCATTGGGAAAGAGTGGAGTGATCCTGAGACAAAGAGAAAAGGGGACTTACTTTCTCACCACCATTTCAGCCACACTGTTGGTGGAGGAGATGGAAGAAGAGATGTCACAGAGCAGGGGGAGTCTTCCCAATAGCCTAGAGGTCTCCATAAAGAACTGTTTGTCAGAGAAAGAAGTCTAAGCATGATCCACAGAGGCCACCCAGCAGGCATGGGTGTGTTATGCTGACCCAGGTGCTGGGATATCCTTTAGGCCCTAAAGTCATTAGATGCAGTGCTAGCTCTTCTCCAATAAGAATGCCCAGGCTGCCTCAGACTGGGCTGTTGGGCAAACATTGTAACTGCACAGAAACTTCATTTCTTTAGTATGACCTTTTCTCCTTTCTTTCCTTTTGATTCAAATTGGTTTTACCCAGTACCCTGACTCACCTGCCTCCTTCTCCCTTGCATGTCCACTCCTTTAATCATTGAGCCCTCAAGACAATGAGGTTCTAGTTGGCATCGAATAATGTTAGGAGCAGAGTTGTGGGTCTGTTGACCACAGTGACACAGTTTTGGTCAAACAAGAGGTAACATCTAGGTCTCAGTTGTTTTTTAGCTCCTGACCCAGAAAAGCAGCCAAAACCAGATGAAGTGATGCCATGGCTGCCATCAGGATCAAGTGCATTGATCAGCTTCCCCCTACCCTAGCACTGACCAACCAGCAGAGACCATGACCCTGACCATGACCCTAACTCCCTTAATTACCATAATTAATAATTTTTCACCTATATAACTCATCCCTTAGAGCCAGGTTTTTGAGCATTAGCTCAGCTATGTCTCCAGGGGTGGGCTACTTCCTAAAAATAAACCTTCACTTTCTTTGCTGCAGATGCTTGTTTGCATCTTATTGGACTCTGATGTAAACAGGCACCCAGACCAGTTTAGTCCAGTAACAATGCCACCAGTCCTTTAGCAAAGACAGCTTAAAACCAGTTACATTCTTCCACTTCAAACATAGCAAGACACCAACTCAAATGGGTATGTTATAATCCAGTTGTATGTGTTCTGCATGTAAAGCCTATAGGTCTCAACTACTTTAGGAAGGAGTCTTGTGACAAAAGAATAGAAGTTACTAAGAGAGTGGCTGTAGGTTAAGTCTTGATGGTTTACACAAATGGCAAGGATCTGTATATTTATGCCAGAGTAGCACCATTGCCCAAACAGATTTTCTCAGAATGGCTTCATAATTTTCAGCTCTTTGTTGTACTGCTTTTAGTATATATAATATTGTGCTACACCTCTGTCAACTCAGCCTAACTTACAAATGTATCTTCCTAGGCAACATCATTGTAGTCCTAGAAATAAGCACAATCTGTATATCATTGTCATAAATCTTTGTTGTTCAATAAAGTTTTGACTTGGATTCTATCTCGAAAATATTCATGCTGCTTATTAAGCTAAGAATAGTGAATATTTGAGCTTTATTTCCTGTAATGCATTAGTACTCATTGACTTTGTATAATTTTTCATAGGTATTCACCATAAATATCTTCATCAGCATCAAAGGCATTTTTAAGTACTTAAAGATGCACATGGTATCATAAAAGCTGCTGTTCTATGTATAATAAACAAATCTTTTCTCAAGATCTTAATTCTGAGACAAACAGTAATATAATTCAAAGCCAGTTTAGGTAACATGTTAGAAAACATAAATATGAAAGTGTTATGTAAAACAATAACTGTAGTACATGTGATCAGCTGTTGAACAAATTATGGTATCATAAGATTTTTATATCATAAAATCATAGCATTTTAAGCCTATGAGTTTTCTTTGAGATCAAGGCCTTCCCCTCATGTTACTCATAAGGGAACTGAGCTGAAAGCTCACTCAACTAATTCATGACAATTTAGCCTCTGGAACACATCTCTCTTAATCTCTGTATTATTTTCTTTGTACTTGACTACTACAACAAGGGAATTTCTGACATTTTCAGTTGGAGAGAGCTTTCCTGGAGAAGAAATTTTGTTCTCTCTCCAAATCATTTACACCACAGGTGTTGAGTCACCCAATTATGAAAAAGAGAACATGTTTTTAAATGTTTTCAGAATTTTGTGGCTGCAAAGAAAATACTAGCTGATTACCTGTAAGTCACAAGCCTTAGACTGAGGTTTCTCTAGGTATTAATGTCAGCTTTAGTCATTTCTTTTCACTTCTAATTTGTGCCTTTATCTAACTTTAAGCTTTCTGATTTTTCTAGAGTTCTGCAAAATCTTTTTGAAATATACATTTCATTATCCTAGGGACCTGGTAGACAAATCCTCCCACAAGGGCTTTTATTGGAAACCTTGTAAATTCAAAACCAATGTTATGATTAACTGTGGTTAGGCTTATACTACTACTTACAGAATCCCAATAGAAGCTCTTCTGTTTGGGTGATGGGGAGGGAAAGCACACAGGTCCAGGGGGTGGGGAGGGACAAGAACTTTCTGTTTATTTTCCAGCCCCCGTCATAGCTATGACACTTGTGCTTTATAAGTGTTCCGACATGAATCCTAAAGCTCCTTTTCCTTTATGTGTCATTTGCTGTATTTTACCTTATCATTGATGTTTCCTTAAAAATACTAAGTGTAATGAGTAGTTATGTTTTATTCATCCCAAGTGTACTGATCACACATTTATCTTGGGCTCCCTCTTTTTTTTTCCCGTAGAGCTTGCACTCGACAGCGCATGCTGAGTGGATCATTTGAGGGGCAGCCAGCAAAGGAAAGGTCAATTCTCAGTGTGCAGCATCATATCCGCCAAGAGCGCAGGTAAATACACCAGGAGATGAGGCTACAGAGAAACTAAGGAATGGAATTGTATAGGAAGTGTTCACTGTACACAGCCCTGGTTAAAAGATAGGCATGGGTTCTATTCCTTGATGGTAACAATGATAAAATTTACAATCAGATTCAAAGATTCAAAAGATCTTTGAAAAATATTTTCCTTGGTGATGGCCAAATTCTCACTTTTAAAAACATTCTGAAGATCAAAGACATTTGGATAGACTAAAGCTTTTGCTATTAAGAGAAAAAAGAAATAAAGCTTGTTTTATTTAAGGAAAGTTGTTTTATTTTTTTAGTAATGATCATTGCTTAAGTCAAAATTTGGTCTTGAGATGTATGTATTGAGCAGTTGGTTGTGGTTGTTTTAGATCACTAAGACATGGATCAAACAGCCAGAGGATCAGCAGGGGGAAATCTCTTGAAACTCTGACTCAAGATGTAAGTTCCAAGCAATGCTTTCGATTTTGGGAAAATGATAATGAAAATGTATTTAAATGACTGCTTAGGTTATTCCAGCACCTGGGTCTTTCTGTTACATTGTTACATCTTCCTAAAACTTTCTACCAGAGGAAATCAGGAGACCAGGTACAGAAAATTGATGGTTAACTATAGAAAATTCTGGACATCCCATATGCCTTTATTAATATAGCAATGCAAAAAATGACATATCAGTTAGATTTGATTGAAGTTAAAGAATCCAAAGCATTTTATAGGGATTACTCACATTATTAACTGTGAATACTTACTAAATTTCAAGTATTCTAGTATCTAGATCCACTGTCCATTATTTCAGGGCTTTACATACTAGGAAATAAAATTTTATCTCTAAAAGAATTTTATGTCAAAACTACACAAGATTTCACAATATTTTCTCTGTTTTTAGACTTTAGGTCATTCATTTGTTTATTTATTGACCCAAATATATATCAAGTGTTCATCACATGCCAGATTCTAAGTGATGAGGACTAGTGTGGAAACAAGACATCATCTCTGCCCTGCAGGCACAGCCTAGTAAAAGACATGATAAGCAAGTAAACAAGTATATAATAATTTCTGGATAACTTTTATTCTTTTTTTCATTGCTGTGACAGGTTGACTGTACTATAAAGAAAAATAAAATAATATGAAGAAATGGAAGGTGGAGAGTTTGAGGCAGGGAATGTTACAGGATGATAAATATACACTCCTCTATATGAGCCCAGAGCCCAAGATGAGTGAAGGAGGGAACCACGTGAAAATCCAAGGACACTCAGGAGGCTTAAATCTAATTTCCTGGTTAGATTTACAAGCAGCTCTCCTATGCTGAGATTACTATGAGAGGTTGAAAGCACATATTAAGTAATAATCAGTAGTGAAGACTGGATTAAAATATAGGTCTTAAATTGACTCTATAACTTGGCTGAGAAAGCAGTCTTGAGTGTTCAGAGCCAAGAATAGCATTTGAAAAAAAAGTCCAGCAAGAGAAAGTTAGCAAAGCCTTACAGTTTTTTGCTTTGTCTTTTCCATCATTTACCTCTTATTTCTTAAGAGTTTCTAGAATATTTCATCATACTTAATCTGCTTTCACAAAACTGCTATCTTAGTGTAAAATCTCCTTACTAAGTGTTCCAGGTAAAATTGAGAATGAAGAAAGTTGGTGATGAGAACACTTGATATTACCATTACCTGAGATACACAGTTCTAATTAACAGAAACATATTATCTCCATGAGTTTTTAAGCCAGAGAGCTGTCTGATACAATCCACCATTTTGTCAACATGGAGTTGTGATTAGATCTAACACATGGCCTGTGTACTTAGTGTAATTCATGAGCAGCCATAATGCATGGAGAAATTTGGGGGTAAAAATCAAAGAGGCAGCACTAGTTCCAAGAACTTTCCTTCAATGTATTTCAATAGAAGTGCACAGAACAATTCAAAATCAAATTGGAACATGTCTTTGAAAATATGTTTAAATATATACAACAAAAGGCTCAGTTTGAATTATCTCAATTAAGAGGTTTATTTCTTCTTCAAAGATATTTTGTTATATTTTCTATGTAGATGTATAACAAAAATCCTTCCTCTGTCTTCTCCATAGCAAATGGTCATGGAGGTCCTGCTAATATTATGAGAAATCTTTCCTAATATTATTTCCTCCATAATAGAAGCAATTTAAAATAGAAAGTTTCATCTCTTTCACTTATTCCAAATGATAGAAGAGACAAATAATTCAATCTGAGAACCACTTTCTATAAAGTTTATTAAGTTATTTGAATAATTGCTCTCTGTCTCCCACAGAGTGAAAACCAGAGTCAATGTACTACATGATCTGCTCTTCCCAACTCCCTACATACATACCCCTCTGGCCACATCTTCTCCTACTGTGTTGCTTTCTTTTCACCTATACTTGCATTCTGACTATTCCGTGTACAGACGCACTCACTATTCTGGAAGAACACATCTCTTCAAAAATCCAGTGGCCTGCATCCTTCTAGTCTTCGCTCAAATAACAGCTTCTTATTGAGACCTGATCTGACCTGTCTATTTAAACTTGGAGGCTTCAAGCACTCTTTATTCCCATTTGTTTTTTTGTTTTTTTTGTTCGTTCGTTTTTTTTACCAGAGTGCTAAACCTTTTCTAACATTCTTATTTATTTTGATTTAATTTTGGTCTGTCTCCCCTGACTAGAACATTAGCCCCACATGATCAAAGATCTTTTCAGAGTTTTGGTTTGTTTGTTTGTTTTTCCTTTTTCTTTTTGCTGTATCCCCAGTACTAGAAAAGTACTTGGCATGTAACTGATTCTCAATATATAATTTTATTGAAAAAAAAATCTTTTGGAGTAAAAAAAGAAAAACCTTGTTAAGATAACCATGGCCATTAAAATATATATAAAATAAAGATATTTATTTCAGATTTTTAAAAAATTATCATTTGGGGGGGTCTTCATAAGTATTATTTATTTTGATATGCCCCTTTTAATTTATTTCTAGCATTCCAATACAGTGAGATATAGAAATGCACAAAGAGAAGACAGTGAAATAAAGATGATCCAAGAAAAAAAGGAGCAAGCAGAAATGAAAAGGTACAGGGTACTACAGTGTTTCTTGACTCTCATTTTGGAATGGCAAATGTTTCTTTAACCTTAATCTCCCACAAATGTCTCCTTCCAGGAAAGTGCAAGAAGAGGAACTGCGAGAGAACCATCCATACTTTGATAAGCCACTGTTTATAGTAGGACGAGAGCACAGGTTCAGGAATTTCTGCCGGGTGGTGGTCCGGGCACGCTTCAATGCGTAAGTACATTCGGTTTCAACCAGGTGTTTGGCCTGAATCACACAAACAGCAGGGGGGGTTGTCATACCAGGAAGAAGGAATGTGTAATCCTAATGGGGTCACAAAACAAACTGTGGGCTAATTAATCATGCTGCTCCTGTTTGCTGAGCAGCCAACCAGGTGGAAAACAAAGATTGCAAACAGTTAACATTTATATAAAACTCATGTTTAGAGAGTACTTAACAGCTGCTTTTGTATGTTCATTTTAACTGCCGCCCAATACATTTTATCAGCATTATTAACTCCATGTTTATTTTGGAAATACTGAAGCAAAGGGAGGCTGAATGACAAGGTAAAGGTCATCGAACACATCTATTCAACTTATAATTTCTTTGTGATCAAAATACCCTACTTGGTTTCTTGAATAATGTAAAGTAGAAAGAAAGTTGACCTGTGTTTTCATTACCAACTGGTAGGAGAACAAAACCCACTGGCCAGTGTCTCTATTCCTACCCATGTAGAAGAAATGTGCGAGAGGCTGTGAGTGTGGTCAACTGGGAGGATGTTGCATTTGTGATGACTTAAGCCCATTTTAACAGGCAGCCAGTGGATGAAATGGGATTTTTTTCATGCATAACTTTAACTAAATATCCTGAAGACATTAAGAGCCCTGGAAGAAGTATAAATGCTTTCCCATCTGTATTGGACCTTCCCTAATGCTATCAAATAAGTAAATTGATCTCCTTTGTTGATAATCAGTAGCATATGATATTCACTATCTCTTATGAGCTGAATTATGTCCCTCCCATCATATTCATATACTGAAGTGCTGACCCCCAGTACTTCAGCATGTAACTAAAATAGGAACTTTAAAGAAGTAATTAAATTAAAATTAGGTAGTTAGAGTGGGCTTTAATCCAATATGACTGGTGTCCTTATAAGATGAGGAAATTTGGACACAGACACGTATAGAGGGGAGACTATGTGAAGACACAGGGAGAAGATGGCCACCCACAAGCCAAGAACAGAGAGGCCTGAGACAGAGCATCCTTTCAGCCATTAGAAAGAACCAACCCTGCTGACACCTTCATCTTCAACTTCTAGCGTCCAGAACAGTGAGAAAATAAGTTATTTTAGCCACTCGGTCTGTGGTACTTTGTTATAGCAGCCATCTGAAACTAATACACTATCGTAACATTTCAGGTCTGGAGGAGACCTCAGCAACCATTTGGTATCATTTTATATCCCCCTTTCTTCGACAGAGGAGGACTTTTAGGTCAGCAGAGGATAAGAGCTTTGCTCAAGGATACCAGCTAGTTCATGGCTCTCTCTAACTGCTAGTCCAATGTTCTTTCTGCTGTTCTAAAAAGACCTTCATAGTTTCAGGCAGCTGAGTAATAATCATTAAAAACTCCCCTGAGTTTTCACAAAATAAAGGAAGAAGTTGGCAATTTAGAGTTGATTTTAAGTTCCAAAGTGGGTTTTGCATCTGAAATTATCCTGTTGGCTGCCTTTAAGTTAACATCTAATTATTAATTCTTCACTTCATTCAGTGTGGTGTAATTCTCCTTGTCAGAAATATAGCTGATATGGACTGAGGATGACTTTGTTGTAATTGGGAGTACACATACAAACACCATTTGGGGCTTCACTGAAGACTGATTTCCTGGAAGGAAAAGTTAGAAATCCTCTTTCCAAGAAATTCTATATACATTACTCCACAATATCATAGTTAAACACAGGGTGAAGGACTGTATTGAATTTATAGATATTTAATTATATAATTATAATGAACATCCTCAAACTGCTAAAGCAAAGACTTTTAGCTGAGTTTTTTTAAAGGAAAGTCAAAACTTAATTTTGTCAGAAATTGTTGAATGGAATAACCAATTCTAAAATTAAGTATTTTGAGAAATACAAAATTTTACTTTTGTAAGTATCAACTGCAAGTTATTCTAATTTTTTTTCATCTAATGTTTTCTGCCTCCCAAAGTAATATATAGTTAACATATATTATAATGTATATTGTAAAGGGGTAAAAAAGAGATTTTATGCTGCAAAGTTATAACACTCATGCTATGATTATATGCTTATTGTCTCTTACAGATCTAAAACAGATCCTGTCACAGGAGCTGTGAAAAATACAAAGTACCACCAACTTTAGTAAGCTTTAGAAACTGTTTTCCATGCACATTTGAAGTTTCTATGTACTTTTTTATGTTGCATAAAAACTCCCTTTTATTTTCTTGCTATTCTGTGCCATAAAATAGACTATTGTTGATTCATAAAAAAATACCATTCACACTATTAGAATCACAGAAGCATCTTCTCTGCCTTTTAGCAGGTTTTACATGAGCGTTTGTGTTTCTCAGTTTTGTTTGGTCTTTGGCAGTGATTTGTTGGGACTGGTGACTTACCTGGACTGGGTCATGATCATCGTAACCATCTGCTCCTGTATTTCCATGATGTTCGAATCCCCCTTTCGAAGAGTCATGCATGCACCTACTTTGCAGGTATGGCTGCTGAATCTCAGCTCACAGCTCCTAGGAAAAATACTGACCTGCAATTATTCCATTCACTGTGATCAAACTGCCTTTCACTCATTTTAGATTGCTGAGTATGTATTTGTGATATTCATGAGCATTGAGCTTAATCTGAAGATTATGGCAGATGGTTTATTTTTCACTCCAACTGCTGTCATCAGGGACTTTGGTGGAGTAATGGACATATTTATATACCTTGTAAGTCTTTCATTATTTTCTAAATGTGAAATGTAATTGATTTGTAAAATCTCCCACTTCTCTTGGTGATCAAAATACCCAATACTCTTGGTACAAGAGTGAGATATGTTAGTTACAAAGGTTTAGATTTCAAAACAGATTATTGATTAAGGTAAAGTCTTTTATAGTCAAATAAGAGGCATGCATTAAAAAAATCTAAATTAAAAATATTCATGGATATGGTTGAAATACATCGATCACTTTCAGGTATACATAAGTCATACTTTAATAATGTCTAAGATGGCAAATCTAATTTGCCCCCCACAATTCTTGTAGTTGTTATACTAATATATATATTTGATTGATGAGCCCCTTACTGCTAAAAGCAAAATAAAGTGAATGTGGTTGGAATTTTCTCCAATTCTAAGGCACAAAATATCTGGCTAGGAAAGATCTTTCAACTCTTTGGTTAAGCTAATTTGGAATACCGTAGGAAGCAACCAAAGAAATTTCATTTTTTTCTCTGATGTTTAAGAAGGCATAAAATCAATGTCCTTTTCAACACAGCAAGAAGAACTGTTACCATTAAGTGTAGCATGATTAGATCATTAATAAAACAGTATCAGGTCAAGCATAGGTTTAGTATCTTTGATCAAAGGAATTTCAATCCTGCTGACACCAGTGGAGCCTCCAGTGTGTCAGTTAAGAGAAGGAGCAGAATGCACTAATGTATATAGAAGGTGGGTGCCCCTATTTCATTCCTGCATATACCTGATGACTTTTCTTTAGGGCTGCTTGGGTCTAGATTGGGTTCATAGTTTAAAGTTAAGAGAACACATATTCACCTGGTGAAAGCTTGTGCCACATAACATGTAGATTCTCTGCTAAAGTAAAGTTGTGGTCAGTTGGCTCTCAGAAAATGGAGATAGTAGAGGATAAATTGTGTAAATTTAAGAGATGATTATTTTCCTTCTAGGTGAGCTTGACATTTCTTTGTTGGATGCCTCAAAATGTGCCTGCTGAATCAGGAGCTCAGCTCCTCATGGTGCTTCGGTGCCTTAGACCTCTGCGGATATTCAAACTAGTGCCGCAAATGAGGAAAGTTGTTCGAGAGCTTTTCAGTGGCTTCAAGGAGATATTTTTGGTATGTTACAGTTGCCTTTGCTTTCAGTACCCATCGTCCAACTCTTTAATGTAGCTAATGGGAGGATAAAGTTAAGTCTTGCTAGTCAAGGTTAAGTCTACAATTAAGTTTTATGGCACTAACAAAACACAACGCACATTTAGAAACCTTTCCCCTAAATGCTTCCACCTTATTAGTATATTTAATTCAACAAAATTTTTCTTAAACTAAAAAGAATCATTCTGGAAATGATGATGAAAGGAGAATCCAAAGACAAGAGAAAGGAGAATCTGTTGATACTTTCATTCCTAACTCTTGACCCTAATTTCTTTCTAGAAATTAAGAATAAGAAGATTCAACACCACCTACTTTGCAAATGATATTAGGAATTAACACATTTGGGTTCATAATCTCATTTGATATTTCCCTTAAAGCATATAGCAATAGAATTTGTCTTTGATCTTTAGAATGTTAATATAAAACAAGCTGAAAATGGAACATACAAATGTACCCTACTTTAAGTAATCTAAATGTACACAAATGAATACTTCCAAATGTGATGGGGGGAAAACATTCACTTTAGTTGAGCAAACATTGATTTAGGGTCTTCTAAGATCAGGATTGAAGATAAAATGATGAGTAAGAGGCTCATTGTTCACAATCTATTACATAAGGATCCTTGCCTTACAAAGGAGTGATCAAAGGATTCTTTTTATTACTGATGAGTTCTGCTTGTGCATGGAAAACATGAATTAATTTACACAAGCCTGTTTATGTCTTGCTTTCTACAAACACACCTATGGTGAGAGAACAACTGTAGTTGCAGTTGATTCTGAAGTGTTTTAAAGACAGGTTGGAATGTTACTATAGGCATAGAGTTGCTAGCATTTTTTAAAAGATGTGTTTAAAATTCCAAATATTCTTTGCAATAAAGCCATGAAATGGTGGCTTTCACACAGCTAGGACTGAAGGAAAATAGAATATTGCCTGACTGCTAATGTACATGTATCTTTGACCCTTGATAGATTTTAGAATAGAATATATTTGTGCCTTTCTCCTGAGGATGTTTCTGTGGAATTTTAGTATATTTAAAGTATGTTTTAAATTAGTTAGCCAATACTGATCAATTGTTCTGTTCAATATTTCTTTGCTACTTTTCTTTGCGGAGACCAAAGTAATCCTCCAGCAGAGGGAGCATGAGTCAATGAACAGACTTGCATTTTTTTAAGACTATTTTACCTCGAATTCTTTGTGAGTAGTACATTCACATGCCCTCATACTCATGAGAAAGCAAAGCCACTCTCGCTCTAATTTATGCTCTGCTAATAGAGAAATAAATCCATTTTGAGAAAATGGGGAAATATAATTATTTAAACATTTTTCTCTTGTTCCATAAAATAGATCAAAGTGTTGACTTTAAAGTCAGAAAAGTCTGTCGTATCAAAAATACCTTAACCCATTTTCTCAGATTAAAATCATATGTTTTTATTCTAAAAACTCAAAATGTGTTGTTAATTTTTGTCTTTTAACATTCTAGTAAAGCTAATTGAATGACCTGGGGTAAAGTTAAAAGATATCATCAAAAAATCATAAATTTTATAGTGTTCAAAAGAAGTTCTGTTCATGTCGCTGTTCAAACCAACCCTACTGTTTAATGTTTATCAAGAGATTTGATATCTCACCAACTTCTTTCAGGTCTCCATTCTTTTGCTGACATTAATGCTTGTTTTTGCAAGCTTTGGAGTTCAGCTTTTTGCTGGAAAACTTGCAAAGTGCAATGATCCCAACATTATTAGAAGGGTAAGATACTCCTTTTTGTCTTTTGGAATAAAAATTAAGGTAGTTTACTATCCCTTAATAAGCATGTGCTGAGGCATCTTTGAGACTCCCCTGGCAAAACGCTTAAGAATTCTCTTCCTATGAACTCCTTTTACTTAAAGCATGCAACATGTCTCTTCTGGCTAACAATGCTTTATAAGATTAAAAGTACATCTCAAGGAATTCTACTCTTCCCACCTATTCCAGTGTCAATCTACTACTGGCATCTTCTGCAGAGTCACTCAAGATTCCAGATGTTGAACCTCAGACACTTTTCCTCTGGGTTTTCACGAACTTAATCCTGCCTCTAATGTCCACAAACAGCCTCCATCCCCAAAAGTACAAAAGGCAAAGTTTGACTTTCACATCCCTTTATAATACATCCCCACTCCAGCATTCTCTCAGTTAGGAAGTTAAGGCCTTGCATTAGCTCTTAGCTGCCCACAATTGTCCCCATTTAGACAACTAACAAAAACCCAAGCTTGAATACTTTTGCTACTGCTTTTTCCTTTAGTAAATGTCAGTAAAAGAAGGCTAGCTGCTGGAACAACCCCAATATTTCGGAAGTTAAACATAATGAAATGAATATATTGTATCTTAGGTTAGTTGGATAGCTCTCCTCCAAATGAACTCTCAGGCACTCAAGTTCCTTTTGTTTTGTGTCCCCACCCTTTGCTATTTCAAAGTCTTCTTTGTTTAGCCAGCCCATAAGAACAGAGAACTATCTCTACCTGAGGGGGCTCTGGGCTAAGCTTAGAAGCAGCACACCTCACTCCAACCCACTTTCCACTGGAAAGAGCAGGGCCTCACCAGACTGGAAGGGAGATTGCAATATGTATTTTAATGGTGTATTTTGTGGGGAAAAAAGAAACAGAGTTTGGTTAATAATTGCCAATCTCTGCTACACTATCCAGTGTCTCGTTATTTTTTCAGGATTCTGTCCTATATTACAAATAGACTAATGAAGTAAACCAAGTACTACTGATGTATAAAAGCCCTGGCTGGTTTAGCTCAGTGGATTGAGCGTCGGCCTGCGAGCTAAGTGTCGCTGGTTCGATCTTCCAGTCAGGGCACATCAGAGAAGGAAAACTCTGACTCCAAAAAACCTCCACTGCCTTGCGGCATACCTCTTCAGGGGAAAGGCTAAGGGAGTAAACCCCGACAGAAAATCTGGAGCCGGAGTCCCTAAGGCGGTTTGACGTTGTAGTCAACACTGGCAACTCCTGCGGCGCACCTGAAGCCAAGCTGTATTGACTCCGTCTTTCCCTTGGACCCTTCAGCTGCGAAGAGAGGGGGGGTCTGCTGCATGGGCGACAGCAGACCCTCCATATCACCCTGCCCAGGCTCTGTAGCTTCAGCGTCATCACAAGATGTCGATTCAACACGGGAGGAGACAGATACCATGTCACTCCCGAGTCGGACTGCACAGCCATTCTCGGCGGTGCAGATAGACTCTTAAGAAGCTACACCATCGTCTCTCGAGACGGATGGCTGCCGCCGCCGACGACTGATGTATAAACTAGCAAAAGCATTTCCTCATCCATACAGGTGAAATAATGCCCTGAGTCTATTAAAATGCATGTTTACAAAAGGATTAATAGAGCTCAACTATAATACATATTTTCATATTTCAAGCAACTATGGCTATCTAATATAGATTTTATATCAATCTGAAAATTCCTATATTTTCAGGCTTCTAATAAAAATTATTAGCTCTCTAATTGTTATAAAATACAGATAGCATCTTTGTGCAGTCAATATACATTATCGATTATATTCGTAATGAGGATTTCAGGAAGTGGCGAAAGAGACATACTTAAGTAGGGCAGACCTTATATTGTTTCACAAGGCACACCTAAGTCATTGCTTCCTTTACCTTCTCTCCCAAGAAGAACTTCAATAAACCTGAGAAGACATGAAAAGGAACATGGTATAAAGATCATAATGTACCAAAATAGCTTACGAAGGAAGTCACAGGAACTGATTCATTAGTCCACAACTTGCATAAGGAAAGAGAAGAGTTATTTTAGATCCACACTCAATAGAGGCCAAAAAGATAATAACACTTCAGGATGAAGCCTAGTAAGAATCTTGATGACTCAGTATATTAATAATGGCCTAAGAACATTGTTATTTTATATTATCTGTTCATTTCCAGCCTGAGCTAACAACTGATGACTTGGATAGGAGACAGAGAGCACACAGTGGATAGACAAAGACACAGATGCTTTTATCTTCTTTCCCAAAGCAATGAGGCCTCAGTGGTAGACTCATAAAGAAAGCCTAAGAAAGCTTAGCCATCATAAAAAGTATCAACATGAGGCAAAAATTGCAATAGTGAGATGTAGTCTGTATCATGACAATTTTTTTTTTTTCTAGTGCTGATATAAGAGACCGAGGGCAAAAAGACAATGTGGATGAAAGGAACATCAGGTCTACCTCTGACCTTCAGTCCATCTTTCCAAAGAAAGAGACAGAGGGAAAAAGAAAAACCAGATACCCCAAAATTTGAATCACACTATTTAATGTTTAAAGATAAAATTTGAGCTGTTGGTGCTGTGTTTTCCAAGTAGCAGAATACATTATTTTCTTCATGTCTGTCTGAGCACTTCCTCCCTCTGCTCCTTTTCTTAACAGCAGAAATCTGGAGGTCACTTTAAATAGAGATATGGAGTCCATAACTTAGTCACTAATGCATTTTGAAAAAAAAAAAAACTCTGAAAATACCTTTGACAAATATTTATTTAATATCAGTTATGTACAAAGAACTATGACTGGTGAAATGAGGGCTGGAAAAATGTATAAGTCACTGCCCCTGCTTGGCAGCATTTTCTATCCAATCACAATTTATGTTTCATGTTTAAGCCACTGTAACATGAAGTCAGAATTTAAAAGAGTACATGGAAGTGAAAGTAATGTTCAGTCTTTCAAGTATGGCAAATAATGCTTCCACCTGGGGATGTTGTCCGGAAGGCTTTAAGGAGGAAAGAGAATTCTGGCAGGAAAGGGACTTCTAAGCAAACGAGGTGGAATGGAAAAAGTAGGTATGGTATCTCATTCTGATCACTTAATTCCTGGGAACCTATTTGTTCCTCTATAGCAATTCTCACACAGTGATATTATAAATATTAAACTAGTTTATTTATGTACAGAATCTAACCCAACCCCAAATAATATATGTTAAACTTCACTTGCCTCCCATGTCAATATGAACTGAAAAACAAGGCCAGAAATGTAGTTTAGGAAGAGAATCTCAGAGCCCTAGAGTGGCAGTCTTAAGGGGGTTGGAATTTCTTTGATGAGAAATGAGAAGCCATTAAAGGTTTATAGGAAGAGGAAGCAGACACTTATTGATGCTCACAAAGTACAGGTATTGTCCCAAGAACTACTATTGTTAAGCACATTCTACTGAGGAGGGAAACAGACATACAAAGGTTCAATGACTTGTCCAAGGTCACCCTCCAATAAGTGGGGAAGCTGAGATCTATGTCCAGGCAGCCTGACACTACAGTTCATGCTTTTAACCAGGACACCAGAGTGCCTCACCCAATCAAAGGTGGTCTCTGGTGGACCAAAAATAAATAAATTGGAAAAGGCAGTAAGGCAAAGTACATCATAGGGCCTTGATATGGTACACCACAACACAGCCATTTGGAATAATGTTGTGGATAAATATGTAGGAGAAGATAATTGGAATATATTTTAACTGAAAAGGTGAGCTATGAAAGGATAAAAACTGTACAAACTCATATGCATAGGAAAAAGACTGAAAGGATATATACCAAAATGTCAGTTATGTTTCTCTTCTTCTTTGGATAATTATAGGTAAGTTTATCTATGCCTTGTAAGTTAAAGATATATTATTTGTGTAAGGTTTTTATTTTAAAGAATTTTATTGTAATCTGAACAGGTGTAATATTGGTATTAAACTAGTCAAAATAAGAATGGAGTTATGTACCATGTGAATAGGGAAAAGTCACAAATGATGCTGAGATCTTAATGTTAGAATGTTGACAAGATGTTGGTCCACAAACAGAAGTAGGGATGCCAGGATGATACATGTTTTAAGGCTGAAGGTGACTTCAAACAGGTCAAAATTTGAAGTTCTGTTGAAATATTCAAGTGTATGCACTTTGAACCCAGAAAGGAGATGTAGGTTTAAATATGACAATCATAATCAAAAAAAGCAAAAATAACAGGTGGAAGAATAAAGACAGAAAATGAGTCAAAAACTTCTTACTAATGTTTTATTTTTTTAAATACATTTTAAATAGCTTTATTGAGATATAATTTACACAATTCACCTACTTAAAATGTACAATTTGATTGTTTTAGCATATTCTGAATTGTACAACTATCACCACAGTGAATTTTAAAACATTTTTTTCATTTCATAAAGAAACACTGTGTCCTTTAACTATCACACCCTAAAACTCTATCCTTCTGACACCTCCATCCCTAAAAACCACTAATTACTCTATGTATCTATAGAGTTCCCTGTATTGGACTTTTATATTAATGAATCGTGTAATATGTAGTCTTTGGTGGCTAGCTTTTTAAACTTAGCATAATATTTTCAAGGTTCATCCATGTTGTAGCATGTGTAGGTACTTCATTTCTTTCTATGGCTGAAAAATATTCAGTTTTGTGGATATATCACATTTTATTTAAGTATTTGTCTATCGATGGACATGTGGATTTTTTCCATGTTTTGACTATTTTAATAATGCTATTTATAATAATAGCAATATAAACATTCATGTGTAAGTTTCTGTGTGTGTGTGTTTTTGTTGTTGTTGCTTTTTTCATTTTTCTTGTAAGAGTAGAATTTCTAGGTCTTATGGCAACTCTTTGGTCATTTGAGAAATTGTCACACTATTTTCTAAAGTTGCTACATCATTTTCCATTCCCACCAGCAGTGGATAAGGGCTCTAATATGAATATTCAGTTCTGCAAATCTTCATCAAAGCTTACTGTTAATTTTTTTTATTATATGAGGGGGACCCCCCCCAAAATGGAATTTATTTGTTTAAAAATGTGTATTTATTCTTACATGTTTAAATTTCAATCACCTTCGAAGTACTCTCCAGTTGATGCAATACATGTATTGAGGTGTTTTTCTCCACTGCTCAGAACAGTTTTTGAACTCATTGATTTTGATGCCTTTCAGTGCTTCTGCTGTTTTTTTGTTTCACTTCTTCCATATTGGCAAAATGTTTCCTTTTAAGGACTTTTTTCATCCAGGGAAACAAACAAAAGTCGCTCATGGTGAGGTCAGGTGAACAGGGACAGTAGGGAACAGGGGTCATGCCATTTTTGGTCAAAAACTGCTGAATACTCAGTGCGGCCTGGGCAGGTGCTCTTGTAAATCACCCATCATGAAACGGGCAAACCCGTTGAAAGTCTTCAAAAAAATTCACTGAAGCCTAATGCTTCAGATGGGTTCCTAGAACTCTCACCAAGCAGGAGATCTGCCCTCAAGAAGACAATTCTGGGCTTTTTTGGGGAGGGGATCCCTCCTTGTAGCCTTCTTTGCAGGTGTTAGTGGTATCCCATTGTGGTTTTGATTTTCATTTCCCTGATAACTAATGATGCTGAGCATCTTTTTATGTGCTCATATATTTTCCTTGGAGGAATGTCTATTCAAATCTTTTGCCCACTTGCTAATGTTTTCAGCATCAACTTTCACCACTCATCTCTGCAATCTTTGTTACTACTTGCTAGTTAGTTGTCCACATCACTGTTGTCAAATAAAGACCTTTATTATTCTATGTAAAATGTGTTTCTTATCTTTCATTTTTTCTGAGTTCATTTTCTGACCAGGTTCCCTCCCCTGTTTTTTTCTATTATAGGAAGATTGCAATGGCATATTCAGAATTAATGTAAGTGTGTCCAAGAACCTAAATTTAAAATTAAGACCTGGAGAGAAAAAACCTGGATTTTGGGTACCCCGTGTTTGGTAAGATATCAGGGGAGAAACCCAAACAATGCTGTATTTGTCAGTGTAAGGTTTTAAATCAGTATAATATAGCATGAAACTAACAGTAACTCTGACAGAGGTTTAAAATAATTTAAAGGCAAAGCATTGAATTACAACAGGATGCAAAACTACAGTAAATATGAGAGCAAGTGGTATACTGAGCCCCACATTGCTTCATGAAACTAATGAAATATTACTGCAGTGTTTTTCTAATACTTTTAAAGTTTACATCTAGATTCACATGGCTTTAAAAATTAGTAAAATTAAAATTTTTTTCAATCAGATTTTTAATCAAAATTTAATTTAATTTTTTAAATTAATTTTAATTTTTTAAATTTTAATTAAATTAAAACTAAACTCATCCTGAGTTTACATCTTTGGAGGAAGATCTGATGTCCTCACAACAATTGTAGAGAAGCCTACCTAAACCATAAAGCTATTTCAATTTTAAAACCCATTGGAATTGAAATATTTTCATTAGTGAAACACTAGAAAAGAATAATCAGTAACACAATTGATTATATCTAACCCTCTCATTAAAATTTTTCTTTCTTGAAAATGAATTTTCAAAGGATTTACATCAAAGCTGGAAGTATCTGGTACCTTCTTTCTCTTCCATTTTACTAACAACCATGAATGGAATACTTCAGTCGGCTTCACTGATGAACTGAATGTTCTATCAACTGCATTTGTCCTTTTAAATCATTACCTGCTTTTTTTAAATTTCATTTTAACTCTTAGAACAATGAGAGAACCACAGCAACTACTCTGCTTTTGTCACAATTGATATTCTCTACTAAATGTCAACTCTTTAAAAGAAATAACGTTTCACCTATTTGTACCTCTAAAACTACTGCTTTGACACTTCTCTAAAATGAAAGTCACTTTTATAAACAATTCAATGCAATTTGTACTGTGTTTTTATTTTTAAAATACCAAAGAATTATGAAAAAATAAACTAATTTTGGATGTGTGGCTTCTTCAAGGGTAGAGAAGTATATACATAACACATAGGACTATCCTTAACCCAGTGCTAACTAGAAAATCAGTCTCATTTACATTAAAATAAAAAATTAAAGAAGCATAAAACATTTATTTTTTGTGATGTAAAAATTCATTATTATACCATAAATAATTTATTCAAATTAGTACATCATATGGGATTTCTTTCCCTACTGTTTTAGAATTTTGGCTAAAACCTCAAAACTGAGGTTAATAGGAGATTAAGTATTCTAAAGAGAGCCACTAGGCAATCCCATCAGAACTTAGTAAAAAATTACCCACCTCCATCACCAGGTCATGCAGTGAACAAACTCAGTGAAGAGTGCTATGGCATCTTTCCTCCCTTTATCATGGAAAAGAGTGCTTCCCACCTCAGCCAAGTAAGGTCCCCCAGGAGGACTAGTTGGTATCAGAGATTGGCAAGGCAAGAAGAGAGGCTTTTGTGGGCAAGCAGCTCTTCACTATATGGCAGGGTGGGGTTATCTGATGTTCCCAGAGGGCCAAGTTGTCACTGCTCAGGGCATCCTGATTTGAGCCATCGTAATGGAACCCTGCTGCAAAGGGCTCTGTGCTGGGGTGCAAGTGCTGCTGTGGGTGTGTTTCCAGGAGTGGGAGCTGAGAGTCACCCAGAGACTACACTCACAGAAGGAACGGCACAATGGGGTAACCTCATTCAGTTAAATATAGTGTGTTAATGGGAAATTTGAAGTTTAGTAAGGTTAAAAGACAATTACCATTGAAAAGACAGCTTGTTGCTCACAGTTCCCAAGAGCCTTTATTCTGGTTTCCATGGGAAGGAAGGTGAGGCATGGCCATCAGGCTTAGGGTTGGCTAGTTTGATCATTTCAGTGGGCTCTGGGACATAGAGGCTGGCTTCATGATTTGGTCCCTGACCCTGGAGTGATTAAGGCAGGTATATAGTGGCCAGGAGCATGAAAGCCTAATAAGGAAGGTGTTTGAAGATATGCACTCTTGACTGTCTAGTTTGTATTGGAAAAGCACACCCTAAAAAGGACACCGTCCAAGGTTGGGAAGAGGGTGATGAGGGAGGCAGAAGGCCAAGACAGGGTCTGTCCAGCATATGTATGTAGGACAGATGATAAAGTATCAAGTTTACAGAAGCTAGAAACATGATTAATATGTGGAGCACACAAATGCACTCCATGAGGAATAACAAACAGCTGCTGTGACAAGAGCACCAATGGCCAGAGTGCAGGAGCATAAAATACAAACTGTAACTCCATTTTTCTAACTCCAATCTCATAAAAACCAGATGGGAGCCTGAGGAGAAGGAGTGGAACAGAATAGCCAACAGTCTTCCTCCCTCTTCAAACCATCAGTCAGGCTGAGCTGCTGAGGATGGGATCTTTGTGTGAAATTCTGACAGCCAAGATTAGATGGAAAATGGAGTAGACTCTTAGAATGAGACTGATCTAAAAAAGCTTTGGAATCTCCCCAAGATACCAGGAATGGAGCTAGAACATACTAGAAGGCAGTATGGGGGAAAAGTGAAGTTTTTTCCAGTTGTACCCTATAGTATTCAACCTATTTCGTGAAACTAGCTACCTATAATTTTAAAAATCAGATTTAATTGAAATGTAATGTCTTATGTAAGTTATTAGGGGTTTCAAGTTCAAACACTTTAAAAACTTAAGTGAATAAAGAGGCATCATTTGAACATCATCACAATAGCTATTGTCCATTTGTTCAGAAAATTATGACTCAGATTAATTTTATTGAAATATAAATCTTCCATCAAGTAAATGTCAGCTGTAACCATGATAATTTTTACATTGTCCTTCTTTAGTAAGCTTATCAAGATGTAGCAGCAAAAAATTTTGTAATAGTTTCATACTGGCTAATTTATGATTAAGAAAGTAACATATCTGGGAATTGGCCTAGAGGAATGATTTGATAATTATAATTAGGACATAAATATGTACTATCCAATTCAGGAGACAGTCTGGTTTCTGTATTTTCTCTTCAGATGAATACATTCATTTTCTTCAGAAATTTTCAGACTTGATAAAAATTACTACATTGGTAAGAAGGATTAAATATATCATATATTATAAATACTGTATGTTTTGTTTTCAGCATAAATCTTTGCTATCAAAAAATGTAATTTATGACAAAAACATCAACAAAGTACTCAGTTTTATAATAAGTGTATTTATTGAGTGCCTGCTACTCAGTAGGTATTATGCTGTCACTGGGGACAGATATGGCCCCTGACCACTAAGAGCTTGAAGTCTAGTAGAGGACAGAAAATAAAATGACAAATAATTCAATATAATATGCTAAGGGCTTTTTTTCCTATATAAATAAGACCCTAAACCTACTTGAAGCTTACCTGAAAGCTTACCTCTAAGTGATTTTCAGTTACATTGTGATATATACTAGGCAGAAGATTAAATTTTTGTAGAATCTATATGACTCAAACCATTTAGGTACACTCTTTAAGAAAAATAATATAAAACTACCTTGCTTTTGTAGGTTTAATAAAAACATAGGAGCATGTGAACTCATTCCTGGGCCCCTTCCAGAATCTTGGAAGCTATCTGTCTAGGGAAGGGCCTGAGGTGTAAATTTCTGTAGCTTCCTGGTATATCATCCAGGATAGGGTATAGTAGTCAAATGGTTCAGTGACACACACAGGAGAGATGCCTAACCCAACTATGACAGGACCAGGGTGCAGGACCCAGAGCAGAAGACACTCAATTAACTTCTGAAGGATGAACAGCAATTAAGCAGCTGAAAGGAGGAGGAGTCATGGGCAGGTGAATGCGAAAGGCTAGGCAGAGGTAAGGTGTTGCAAATTGAGGAAACTCAAATTGCTATTGCCAAAGTACGTGGCAAAATATATATATCAGTGTATTCTAGGATGCACACTAGTTTTGATTTCTTTAGACTAGATTGCAGAGATGTAAGATAAAGGGGCCCATTTTGGATAACATCATTCCCTGTATTTTCACATCCAATGGTAGAGGCTAAGTTTCTTTTCTCCTTGGTGCCTCCATCTTCTCAAAGAAGGAGCAACTCTCCTTATCATGATCTTGGGGACCTTGAAGTACTTTTCACTGGGAGGTAAAAGACCAACCAATTTGAGAGGTCAGAACCAATGTCTTAGTTTTCTGAATTAGAAAAGATTATAATCTTTTAAAAATTAACCAGAAAAAATGATATTCAAACAGCCTTCCAAATCATGGAAGAGCTACAGGTAAAATGTCAGTAATATATTATGTCTGGGAGTCATTAAAATTCTCTGAGGTTATAGGCAAAGCTTTAAACTTTCCAATTTTAGATGCATGAATAAAGCATAAACAAACATTTTATATGATTACAGCTGAGAAATAGTTATTTTTTACATGTGCTATATTCTTCCAACTATTTCAGTCTATAATCCTCTATTTTATTTTTCTTGGTTTAGCCTAAAATTATATATTTAGGCTGAATCTAAAAGTAATTTGGGTTGCTGAAAATTCTGCTAAAAAAAAAGCACTTTACAAAAAGAAAATGGATAGGGAAGAAAATTCAACATCATGTCTGAGAGCTGTCTCAGTTACTTAAAAAAAAAATTCTTATTCAAAAAAATGGTGGCATCTGTAGAATCCTTATAGTTTCTGTCTGCTGTAAAATATATTAAATTTAATTGAAACTTGCAAAGGAAAAGTATTGGAAAACTCGAAGAGAATAAGCTTTTAATATCATACTTAAGAAATATAAATCAGAATCTTAAACTATGAATATCTGAATAAGGCTTTTGCACTGTGTAGAAAACATTTTGACCAAATAGCCTTATACCTGTAGGAACAAGTCAGTTTCTGTTTCATTATTTCTTATTAGATCCCCTCTCTTTAGTATTTAAAAAAGAAAACTTATAAAGATACATATCATGATTGGTCTGTGGTTTAGAAAACATAAAAGGTGATAGAAAAACACTAAACCAGATTAACCCCATGTGAGTTAGCTTTATGAAGGTTAAATTTTGATAAAAAGCTAGCAGGGGAAAATATCAAAATATAATTTAGATAAGCTTCAGTAGGCCTACTCTCTTCAATAATCCTGAGCTCAATTCTCCATCAAATAAAGGAAGTGCAGTGATAGTCATGGTTTCCCAGTGTGTGGTTGTCTAAATCTTTTAATTATTTAAAATAGCCTCTAATAAGGTGAAAAGAGAGAGAAAAAAAAAAAAAAAAACACTTAAATCTTCTACGAGCAACCAAGATTGTAGCTAAGACCCTAAGACCCATAATGACCGAAGGAAATGCAGTATATTATAGTAGAAAGATCACTTTTGTAACTGTAAAGGAAAAAAATGTGTGAAAAATCAAACAAACGGGAAATGCAACATGCCCTTCCCCTGAAAAACTTAATGAGGCCACAGTGTTTTAGAAATCAGGAATCTGGTGTGGATGTAGACAGTATACTGTTCGCTGGGGTCTACAGGAAGTATACGCTGAGAACATTCAGCACTATCGAGAAAAAAGAATCCAACTGGGACAAAGTGATCTGTAAACAAAGGCTATGAGCAAACATGTCTTGTCATCCCAGTAACCTCTAAATTAATCACTACATTAACATGATGGTCACATGAAAACACAGAATGAAATAAAGTGGCCAAATTCTATTCCTTTTACATTTTCTGTACTAACATGGAGAATTGTAATTTGTGCCTTTCAAAA
Organism: Furipterus horrens; assembly: GCF_987537825.1. Classification (NCBI taxonomy): domain Eukaryota; kingdom Metazoa; phylum Chordata; class Mammalia; order Chiroptera; family Furipteridae; genus Furipterus; species Furipterus horrens. The sequence continues at coordinate 58,008,484 of NW_028327182.1, read as the reverse complement.
GATTTCCAATTAAAAAATGATTTCAAGATTCATATGCAAACTCTAATGCCCCTTTGAGAATATCCTATACAATTTCTAACTAGAAAGTATATTTCTACTCCTCAGGATAATAAGGACAAGCCAGACACATTTGCAGATCCTCTGGAGCTAGAACTTGAGTGGGTAGCATTTTGGGTTTTTTTCAGTGGAGAGCATCCCATCATTACCTAATAATTAATTACACAATTAATCATTTATAACAACACAGCATTATGATTTAGCAAACAAATCCCATATAGTCCACCTTCCAAGTGCTAAATATAATCCTGCACCCAAGATTGGAAAGAGATACTGCCTTAGGGTGCTTCTTATCAGAATTTCCCAGAATATTCATCTTTCTGACTTTCAGGGCAAATCCTCGGAACTTTAATTTCGACAATGTGGGAAATGCTATGCTGGCATTGTTTGAAGTTCTGTCCTTGAAAGGCTGGGTGGAAGTGAGGGATGTTATTATTCATCGCGTGGGTCCGGTAAGCAAGCACATGGAGTCCTTTGAACACAATCCTTTCAACAGCTGCTTTCACTTGTTTTGATGAATAACCTTATTTTTCACTTATGCAGATGCATGGAATCTATATTCACGTTTTTGTGTTCCTGGGTTGCATGATTGGACTGACCCTTTTTGTTGGAGTAGTTATTGCTAATTTCAATGAAAACAAGGTAAGAATTCTTTGTTTGAGTACCACAGAGTTTATTCTTAACCAGACATTCATTTTAAGCTGTCTTTTGCACACACAGCATGATGTCCCATTAAATTGTAATGTGACTGGTGTAAATAATCTCTAACTATTTCATGAACTACCTCATTGCTGCCTTTCAGGCACATTATTTAAGAGCACAATTCTCTTGCTAACATTCCTCCTTTGGTGACGGTGTCATTCATTCATGACAACGAAAGGCGCATCTCCTGTTGTTCAAATTGAAAGGTTGTGCAACAAGTTATTGAAGTACAATAGCTAAAGCTGATGCAGTGATTGCAGGCAATGTCACTCTAACAAAAAATGTAAATTGGATGCTCCTTTGTAAGTCAGTAGGTTAACTCAGCATTTTTATGGGATGGGAAGGAGGGTATGGTATAAATTTTAAAATCCTCCTTCATAGGATAAAAAGAAGATTTTCTGACTTAATGTACAAACTTTGTGTGCTATATAAACTCAGGAAGCCGCTGAATTCACAACTCAAATGATCAGTGCAAGAGCTCACAAATGGGAAAGAGAACAAGTGGAGTTTCCTTCCAAACACAAGTTTGAGGGGAACATTGTATGTCATTCTCCTGGACATGGCTGGCATGCCCTCTGTTGTGTAAGGGTTAGTCTTCTGAAATCATAATAATTGAGATCCATACAGTCTCTGAGCACTTCCTTTTCTCTAAGGTTTTGATATGCTACTCTCAAGTCTCACAATTTTGAAATGCACAGTTGAAGGAAAGACAACTTATATATGTAAAATAAAGAATAGAAAATGGGGCCAGAATTCAGAAGTGTTGCCTATAACTGCAAGAGTCTGTGATTCTTTCCGTTCAAGAGTATAAAAATGTCGACTGTCATCCTGCACTGAAATAAAGCTAGATGTGTCTGCATAGCTCCGTGCTGAGCCATGTTATTCATAGCTAGAACTGATTCACATGCCTTCACATCAGAGCTCTTTGGTTTGTGTAGCTACATGTAGAACTGTACCATTCACGATCCCCCAGGCTCCAAGTATGTGATGCCAGTTACTCAGTCAATTGACACCTTTGATATGTGCCCAATGAGGGTGTCATTTTGTTCAGACTTTCAAAGAGTGTGACTTAAAAATCCCCTCTTTGGGCCCCAATACTACTCTAACCCACAGAAACATGGTATTTTAGAGTAAAAAAGGACAAAGATCGTATCACCCAGCCCCCTTATTTAACACATTCATAAGTGAGTTTCTTTAAGCCCTACATGCGTTCAATTTAATACCAAGCAGAAAGAGGAAGATGGGTCTTTTAGATGCCTTTGAGCCTTGTAATGGAATAGACACTAGGAATTCTGGAATAAGAGCAGAAGCTAAGCAGTCAATTAACAGACAGTGTAAGCACTGCATGCTCAGAACGCCATACAAGGCCCTTTGAGCAGACACCTAATTTCAGAAGAATTAGGTCCTATGGCAGCTCAAAATTCACCAGTGTAAATGAAATAACATAAAAAGTTGAATAACTAGAGACAATGTAGTTGTTGGCTTCAGAGTGGCTGAAGCAAGTGGAATAACAGGAGGTCTACTTCCAACACCAGTTGTATGGAAGCTCAAATACATACTTAGAAAAAGAGGAAAAGGAGAAGAAATCACATTACCAGATATAACAAACTTGATTAGTGAATAGGAGATAAAAAAATTTCTAATTTATGTTAACTTTATAGAAAATATTTTCTCCACAAGTTTTTTTGATGGTAGCACTTGAGCTGCTATGTAACAGCATTTATTCATTTATTATCCAATCATTCAACAGATTTCTCTGAACACTTACTAGGTGCCAGACACTGCTTTTGACCCTGAGAGCATAACAAGGTGAACAGAAAGATTTCTGCCCCTCATTTTAATGACCATACCTGAAAGTATATAAAGTATATAAATAGATTTTCAAATGTATAGGCAATAGAAAGATAGAGGAAAATAAGGTAAACTTTGGGGACCAAGTCTTCATAATTCAGAATCATACAATATGTTTTCCCTAGAAAATGGAACCTTGTTTAAAAAGTTTAAAGTCTGTACCACTAATGTATATATTTTAAATTTCCCTAGTACAAGACAATATGTTTGATTAATACACTTAATTTAATAATAATAAACTTTTGGAGGTTTTTGTACATTAATCATCAGATGATATCACCATGCTTATTTCTCTTTTGGATTATGTCAGAGTTCAGCTTTCCAAAATATCTTGTTTTGTATAAGAAAGGAATAATATGAATGTACATAGAATTCTGAGAACAAATGTTTGTTTGCAGTTAATGAGGAGAGTGGTTTAGCAATATTGATATCAAAAAAATAATTTAAAACAAATATCATTAGAAATAAACAGTGTAATTAAGTAATTGCAAAAGAAACTAATCCTTAGAAAAATATAGAACTCCTTTACCTTAAAATATATGAAACAAAAATTAATCAAATTATTTTTAAAAGCTAAAAAATCTGAAGCTATGGTGAAATATATTAACATATTTCTCTAATAAACTCATAAATCAGGCAAAAAAAGAAATAATATGTAAATTTGACACAGTAAAAACATTTGATTTACTGAACACATAAGGAACACTGACCCCCCAAGTTTTCAAGTATAAAATGTATCCTCTACAAAGTCATAAAAGAATAATTGTAAAAATTGATAATGTATAGAACAGTTTCTATATCATAATAAAAGATAAAAAATACCACAGAAATTGAAATACTAAGACAACGTTCTAAATAATTTATCAGTTACAGAAGAAATCAGAATAGAAAAATCAAAAAATATGTAAATGAATCATTTATTAAAAATCATATATAAAAACTCACAAGATATAGACAAATCAGTAGAGGGAAATTTGTAACTTAGAGTGTATATATGTTAGAGAATAATTAAAGATTAATTATTAGTATGTCAAATATAAAAACAATAAACTATAATAAAAATAACAGTACAATTAAAGAAAGTAGGAGGAAGATAGTAAGAAACAAATAGAAAACTATAGAAAAGCTCAAGAATGACAAAAGGAAGTTCTTTTAAAAAATTAAATTGATAAAATTTTGCAAGATTGAGTGTCAACAAAAATGTAGAAAAAGAAAGAAAACAAGCTATAGTAAGTAAAACTGTGCTGGTATTGTTACAGGGATAGAAAGTTAGAGTTACAGAACAGAACAGAAAGCCTCGGAGGTACCCATGTATATATAAGACAGAATTAGCACAACAAATCAGTGGAGATGAGACCATCATTAAGTGATCTTGGGTTAATGTCTAGATTTTAAAAAAATAAAATTATCTCTACCTCAAAGCCTAGTCAAAAATGAATTCCAGGTGAATGCATGACCTAACAAGGAATAGCAAAAATATAAACCATTTTTAAACCATGTAGAATTTATTTTTAACCCTGGAGTAGTTGTAGATTTTTTTACATTAACCGCAAAGTGAAATCCATAAAAAAAAAATATGTGTAACATACAATACATTAAAATGAAAACTTGCTGAATGATAACACATTTTATCTGAATGATAAAAGCAAAGCTTAAGAAAAAACACTGAACTAAGAGAAAATATTTACAACTCAAATAACTGACAAAAGAAAGGAAATGGACTTCCGGCCAAGATGGAGGCTTAGACAGACACGCTCAGTCTCCTTCTACAACTAGAGAGGAATACAACTACTTCAAAACAAAAGATAACTAGAAATTCCAGAAAATAAAACTACACGGAAGCCCAACATACAAAGTTATAAACCAGCAGCGCCCTTTGGGCAGGTAAGAAGAGCGAAAGGGGGCGGAGCTGTTTGCGGTAGCACCAGGGACAGCGGCAGGGAGAGCAGTCTCAGCTGCAGTCTAACCCCGGCAGCTTGCGACCCCAACGCTCGGAAAAGCAACCACCACATCGCCCAGAACAGTGAGGCTCAGAGGGCGGGAGGACGGATCCCAGTCTCCCAGCAGAATAACTGCGGGAATCCATCTTGGACCCCCGCCCCCAAACAAAGCGCCACAATGCTGCGAAATAGGTTGCAGGTAGCCACTGGTTGCTGGGCAGTGACGACAAAGTGCCACAGCGCGGCGAGAAAGGTTGCTGGACCACCGCTGGTTGCTGGGTTGTGACTACAAAGGGCCACAGAGCAGCAAAAAAGGTTGCGGATCGCCGCTGGTCGCTGGGTTGTGACGCGTACATAGGCACTGCCCCTTACAGCTGGCCCAAGAAAACAAAACGCATCTGTCAAAATGAGGCAGACAACTATAGAAATCCCGGTGGCGCAGCTCACCAGGCAACAGATGAAGAACCTGACAGATGAACAAATAAGAAACCTGTCAGAGGCTCAGTTCAGGGCCATTGTTATCAGGTGGCTTACAGAATTAACAAAAGATCTGGAAAAAGATGAGAAAGAATTGAAAAACACTCATACTGAAAGGAACAAAACCACATATGAGACAGACGGCGAGGAAATAAAATCCAGAGTTCAAATCAACAAACCAGAACATAGAGAAGGAACAAACAGTCAACCAGTGCAGAGAGAGGAAATGGGAAGCAAGGAAAATGATGAGAGGATCAGAAACCTCTGGGACAGCTATAAGAGATCGAATATACGGATCATAGGATTGCCAGAGGGTGAAGAAGAAGAACTAGAAATTGAAAAATTAAGTGAAAATATAATAAAGCAGAACTTCCCAAACTTGGGGAAGGAAATAGACTTACAGGTCCAGGAAGCACAGAGAGTTCCAAAACAACTGGACCCAGGGAGAACCACTCCAAGACACATTATAATCAAAATGTCAAAAGTTAAAGATAAAGAGAGAATCTTAAAAGCAGCAAGAGAGAAGAAAAGAATCATGTACAAAGGGGTCCCAATTAGACTATCAGCTGACTTCTCAAGGGAGACCCTGCAGGCAAGAAGGGACTGGCAAGAAATATTCAAAGTAATGAAAATCCAAAACCTACAACCACAAATACTTTATCCAGCGAAGCTGTCATTCAGAATAGAAAGGCAGAGAAAGTGTTTCCATGACAAAATAAAACTGAAAGAGTTCATTAGATCCAAACCACTGTTATATGAGATGTTAAAAGGACTGGTTTAGAAAAAGGAGGATCAACACTATGAACACTAAAATGAAAACTGCATCACAAGAAACAACAACAGAAGCTAGGGAATTGAAGCAAAGGCAAACTAAATAGGCAATGAGAGTGGAAAAAGAACTATAGATATGGGGAGCATACTGGAGGGAGGTCAGCAGGGAGGGGGAAGGGGGAGAGGGAGGGAGATGGTATAGGAATTAAGAAACATCGTAGGAGGGAATGGAATAGACAGAGAGAGGTTGAGAAGAACTATATGCACAACCAATGGACATGGACTAAAAGGGGGGGACAAGAGGAGGGAGGGGGACCATCGGGTGGAGGGGAGCAGAGGGAAGGGAAATTGGAACAAATGTAACACTGTAATCAATAAAACACATTTAAAGAAAAAAGGAGCACTGAAAAAAAGAAAAAGAAAGGAAATGACTTGGAATGGTGACCACACAATACATTGTATAGGTAATGTGTTATGAAATTGTGCACCCAAAAATTGTATAATTTTGTTAACCAGTGTCACCCCAGTAAATTCAACTTAAAAAGTGTCCAGAATATATTAAGAATTTCTATAAAACATCAAAAGATAAGTATTCAAATACAAAAATGAGCAAAGAATATGAATAGGCAATTCACAAAGGACAATACAGGAATCACCACTTATACACATAAAAAATGCTTTATCTCAATATTAAAACTAAATTAGATACATTTTACACACACTAAATGGCCAAATTAAAATGTCTGATAATATCAAATATCAACAAGAATATAAAGAAATGAGAACACTTGGAGATTCGTAGTGACAAATTTTCTTGCTTATTGCACTTTGGAAAGCAACTTGGTAACATAAGTAAATGTAAAAGTGCATAAATTCCTAGGCCCCAGCAATTCCTCTCCTAGAGATTTACCATGAAGAAAGGCTCATAGGTGCATATCATGAGACAGTAAATGTGTATCTGTTGTAACATTGTTTATAGTCCATAAACCTAAAATTAGTAATACCTGAAATATTTGTAGAGTGAGCTACTCTATGCGCAGTTAAAATAAACCAATTAGATCTAACATCTAATTGTATGAAAAACAGTGTTCAATGAAGATAAAAACAAACTTCACAAATGAGTACATATAGGGTACCATTTATATAAATTTTTAAAATTTAATACAAATACATTTTTACATATCGAGACATACACAATCATCAAAAGTCTGAAAACATAATGAGGAGGATATACCCCTGAAGGAGGGGCCTGAGCTCTGGAGAAAAAAAGGAAGGAAGAACGGTGTTTCTTTATCTAGTTTCTTAAATTATACTTCTGCTTTTATAATATATCATAATAAAATACATTCACATGCATTTTATGAAGTACCCTATTATATAATAAAGAATATCTGATTTCATTTAACCAGTTATCACATCTACTGGTATCTTAAAGGTCCAAATTCTATGGCTTTCTACCACTTAAAAATAGTTTTGCAATTGCATGTATCAGAATGATTTTTGAAAAATACGTTTAAAGACAAAATATACTTACCCAGAAGCAGCAACACTGACAAGCCATAATTTTGCTGCAGCATTTTCTGCTATGAAATAAAAGGAAACCAAGGAAACCGATCACTATTAAGGTGAGGATCCCTTTTTGAGACTAATCATGTAGAAAACCTTTAGATTTCCCTAAACCTGGGAAATGTTCAAAGATGCCAATTGAAGCCTGCTGAGTCTGTTGTGAAACCCGTGGCCATCCTTTTTGGAAAGTCTTCTCAAGAACAAGTTTGAGGAGTCTGACACTGTTTATCAAACCACAACAATATTTGAAGAATATCTTAATTTTAACCCCCAAATTAGTTCGATTTGTATCACCACCCTATGTGCAATGTCCTTGGTGGGGAGTACATGACAAAAGGCCTTTTTTGCTTTCCTTTGTTTATTAAGGGGACGGCTCTGCTGACTGTAGATCAGAGGAGATGGGAAGATCTGAAGAGCCGACTGAAGATAGCACAGCCACTTCATCTCCCACCTCGCCCAGGTATCAAAGATGTTCTGATTTTATTCATGTAGGGCATTAGTGTTCATGATTCCCCAGGAGTCTAAGATTTCAATTAAAATAATAATCGTGAGGCCTCTAGGCAGTTGCGCATAAGTTAATATAGAAACAGTCTCCAAACTACAGATCTCTCCATAGGTTATTAAAATCAGCAACCCAAAGGTTATGCTTCAGTTCTCTCAGGATAAGCCTTAATGAAAAAATGAATTTTTAAATAAAATATTTGTGCTTGACTTTTCAACATATGAGTGAAATGTATTAAACTGAAAGAAATTGAACGATGTGGTTCTCCTTTCAATACAGAGAGTGCCATGCACCATTATTTTCAATATACAGAGCCAGCCATTCCTGCAAAACACTACACAATAGATTGAGCTGTGGATGGGGGCAGATGTAATGGTTTTTATAATAAGCATAAAGGAAAATGAAACACAAGAAAGTAAATGTGACCTAGGTCTAAAATGCCCTTGCTTAAACCTTTCTTTTTCAGATAATGATGGTTTCAGAGCCAAAATGTATGACATAACCCAGCATCCATTTTTTAAGAGGACAATTGCATTACTTGTCCTGGCCCAATCAGTGCTGCTCTCTGTCAAGGTACTTTGTTTCACCCAGAGACTCGGAACGAATTTCTTATTCATGGGTGCATCCAAGAATATCACAAAGTGGCTATATCTACTATGATCTGTGTTCTTTAGTATAAAAAATTTAAATTTACAATTGTGTTCAAGTGGGAGAAAGAAGGGGAACATTTGTGCCTGATGGATGTGGACAAAGATGTGTGCTGTTTCCTTTCCAGTGGGATGTCGAGGATCCAGTGACTGTTCCTTTGGCAACAATGTCAGTGGTTTTCACCTTCATCTTTGTTCTAGAGGTACCTAAATGAGTGAATGGGTAAGGGTGGGGGAGAGGGATGGTGCACATTTTAAAGCAAAAAATGTCCTTTGATGGCACATTTCAGCCCTGTGTCCCATTACTGTTGAAGCCACTTTTTGGAGGGGGGAAGTGTGTCCTTAGGATATCTCCTTTTGAGGCTGTTCTGCTTAACTTGAACAAAGACTTCACTTTATACTTCAGATTTTTCTAACCACAGGAATTGCAAACTATAGTTAGTGGCTGTATCAGAATGATGGCCTGTCTAGTTATCTGAATTCAAATATTTAGAGAACACTGCACAAACCACTGTAATTCAGGGACTCAAATTGCAATGTGGTGGCAAAGGGAGTTGGTCCATGTCATATTACTTTCCAGAAATATTTTTATTATTATTTCACCCTGTACTGGTTGATGCTTCCCAAAATCTACCGTCTTTTACTTCAGGAAGAAAAATGTCTTGCTATCAAACTAATCATAAAACAAGGAGAAAAGGGGGTGGAGAATATAGCTGTTACCTACTCAATGTTTTTATGTGTATGATAACTTCTTCTCTTTGGTTGATATATCCATAAAAAAATAATGTGACTCAAGTTAATACATTTAAGTATGTTCTGAACCCTCAGTCCTGATTTACTCTTTTCACTGTTTTCCCCCAGGTAACAATGAAGATCATAGCCATGTCACCTGCTGGCTTCTGGCAAAGCAGAAGAAATCGGTATGATCTGCTGGTGACATCACTCGGTGTTGTCTGGGTGGTACTTCATTTTGCCCTTCTGGTATGTGAATAATTATTTATTGTAGCTGATAATTTTATTTTAGGTAACCCTGTATTTAGTCTCATTTCACTCCATGTCAGCCAATTCTAAGATCTCAGGTCAATCTCCCTAAAATCCATCCTTGAGAGAGATGGGCACTCACACATGTTTGCACATACAAACATGGGTGTAAATGTGCGCACATTCATATTCTTTTTTTAAGTATATTTTATTGATTATGTTGTTACAGTAGTTTCACTTTTTTCCCCATTGTTCCCCTCTGCCCAGTACCCCCTTCCCTCCAGCAACCCCACCCCCCTTAGTTCATGTTCATGGGTCGTGCATATATGTTCTTTGACTTCACCCTTTCCTATATTATTCTTTTTTTTTTTAAAGTATATTTTATTGATTATGTTGTTACAGTAGTTCCAATTTTTTTCCCCTTTACTCCCCTCCACCCAGTATCACCCTCCCCCAGCATCCCCCCCAAGTCCATACCCATGGTTCGTAAAAAATAACTATCCCTCCCTCTCCTATATTATTCTTAACTTCCTCGTCTACTTTGTATTTACCAATTATGCTTCTTATTCCCTACACCATTTCCCCATTTCCCCAATTCCTGCTCCCAGCTGATAACCCTCCAAATGATCCCCATACTTATGATTCTGGTTTGTTTAGTTGGATTTTGTTCTTATTTTTTAGATTCAGTTGTTGATAGTTGTGTTTGTTGTCATTTTAATGTTCATAATTTTTTATCTTTTTCTTAAGTTTCTTCAACATTTCATATGATAATAGCTTGGTGATGATGAACTCCTTTAGCTTTACCTTGTCTGGGAAGCACTTAATCTGCCCTTCCATTCTAAATGATAGCTTTCCTGGATACAGTAATTTTGGTTGTGGATCCCTGCTTTTCATCTCCTTGAATACTTCTTGTCAGTTCCTTCTTGCCTGCAAAGTTTCTTTTGAGAAATCAGCTGAGTGTCTTATAGGCACCCCTTTGTAGGTAACTCTCTGCTTTTCTCTTGCTGCTTTTAAGATTCTGTCTTTATCCTTAGTCTTTAGCATTTTAATTATGATGAGTCTTGGTGTGGTCCTTTTTGGGTCTAGCTTGTTTGGGACTCTCTGTGCTTCCTGGACTTGTATGTCTATTTCCTTCTCCAAATATGGTGAGTTTTCCTTCATTATTTTTTCACATAAGCTTTCAATATCTTGCTCTTCCTTCTCTCCTTCTAGCACCACTATGGTTTGGATGTTGGCACATTTAAAGTTGTCCCAGAGGTCCTAAGCCTCTCCTCATTTTTTTCAATTCTTGTTTCCTCATTTTGTACTGGTTGACTCTTGTTTTCCTCCTTAATTTCCAAATCATTGATTTGAACCCCAGTTTCCTTCCCTTCACCATTGGTATTGTGTGGATTTTCCTTCATTTCATTTAGTATAGCCTTCACTTCTTCCCTTATGCGTTTGCCATGCTTAAGCACATCTGTCAAGTCTATGAGCATCTTAATCACCAATGTTCTGAACTCTTCATCTGTTAGGTTGACTATCTCCTCGTCACTTAGTTCTCCCAGTGGAACCTTGATCCATTCCCCCTTTTGGGCCATACTTCTCTGTCGCCTCATCACGACATTCTCCTGTGTTTGTTTGCCTCTGTGTCTTAGGTAGAACTGTCACTCCTGTTATGTTGTAAGGGGCAGAGCCTTAGGTTTTCTCATCAGTAGAGGGAGACCTGTTTCACCATGTTCTGGCGCTGTATGTGGGGGAGAGGTCTGAGAGGGAACAATGTCGCTTGCTCAGCATTTGCCCCTTTTCCAGGCACTTCTCCCACTTGGTATGGGATGGGCATCCCTCTAGTTGTTGCCCTGGCCATCATTCCCAGAGTGGGTCGGTCTGCAGATGTTCTAGGACTATGGGGACCCTTTAAACAAGTGGACTCTGCTTTGAGACTGGCTGTTTCTTCCTCCACCCAACCCCCACTGGTTTTCACAGTCAGAAGCAATGACGCTTTATTTTCCCTAGTACTGGGACCATGAGCTGCTACGTTGTCTGGTCTGGTCTGGTGCTGGGAGTGCTCCCCAGGTGTGCCTCATGACTTTTTTAAATGTATGCTGCACTCTCCGGCAGTCTGCTGCTGCCACCACCACACTGTGTCCTCTCAACTTTGACTCCACCCCTCATACCTGTCCGGATGAGTATTTCTTCTTTATATTTTTGTTCATTGGACTTCCATGCAGCTCTGTTTCCTGGAACTTTTGGTTGTCTCTACTCTTGAGGTAGTTGTATTCCTTCTTAGTTGTGGAGGGAGATGCAGTGAGTCTGTCTAGGCCCTCATCTTGGCCAGAAGTCCCACATTCATATTCTTCATGCAGACAAAACTTGGCTTCTCAAAGTTCTAGAGTGTTCAAGTGAATACCTTAAAGCACTTCGGGTTTAACCCTCATTTTGCAAAAGGATAAAAATGAGAGAGCAGAAACAAAAACATATTAAGACACCTGTATAAATTCACATGTAAGCTAGTATCAGAAGACTCAATCCCAGGTTCTTAGTTGAAGAGTAGTATCTGTGCCACTACATGATGATCAGTATTTCACAGTGTGATTCTCAGGTGCTATGCTACCTTATTTTCTACTAGAACCCCAGCTGCCTTTTATCTAAAGCACATCTTTTCCCATCTCTATACCTGAGTCCCCACTGTTTTTTCTAAATGCCTTCAGTCTCCATTCAATCAGAAGTTCAGTTCAAAATGCAGAGTTAGGGGTATTCTTGACCATGATCTTGAGATTCGTTGTCCAACAGAAGTAAAATGTGGCCATGGATATAATTTTAAATTTACTAGAAACCACATTTAAAATATAAAATAGTAACAAATAACATAAATTTAATAATATATTTAAACCCACCATATCCCAAACCTAAGATGGGGCAAAAGTAGGTTACAGTTGTTTGGGTAAAAAATATTACAATAATTAAATAATAATAATACAAGGACTTGTGGCCAAAATGGAGGTCTAGAAAGACATGTTGCATCTCCCTCCACAAAAAGAAGAAATACAACTACCTCAAAACTATAGACAACCAGAAGTTCCAGAATATCGAGCTGCACAGATGTCCAACAAACAAAGATATAAAGAAGAAACACTCATCCAGACAGGTAGGAGGGGCTGAACCAGGGAGGATAGAATGCATTGTGGTGGTAGCACCACTGGCAGCGGTGGTGGTAGTGGTGACAGCAGCAGGCTGGCAGAAAGTGCAGTCAAACATTTTAAAAAGTTGAGAGTGACACCTGGGGAGTGCTCCCAGCACCAGAGAAGAATGTACAGCTACCGGTTCCAGTTCTGGGGACAATAAAGCCTCATTGCTTCTGACTGTGCACACCAGTGGGGGTTGAGGGTAGAGGCAGAAAGTGCCAGTCTCTTAGCATAGTTCAATTATTTAAAGGGCCCCCATAGTCCTAGAACCTCCGCAGACACACACACTCTGGGAACAATGGCGAGGGCAAAACCTAGAGAGGCACCAGGCCCATACGGAAGTGGGAGAAGTGCCTGGAAAACAGCGACACAACCTAGTGAAAACAGTCATCCTGTTCTGATGAATACCTAAGGCTCTGCCCCTCACAATGTAACAGGTGGGACAGCTCTATCTAAAACACAGAGGCAAACAAACTCAGGAGCCTGTCAAGATGAGGAGACAGGGAAGTATGGCCCAAAAGAGGAAATGGAACAAGGTTCCAGTGGGAGAACTAAGTGATGAGGAGATAGGCCACCTAACAGAGGAAGAGTTCAAAACACTGATGATAAAGGCATTCACAGGCTTGACACATATGCTTAAGTATGGCAAGTGCATAAGAGAAGTGAAGTCTATGCTAAATGAAATGAAGGAAAATCCACACAAAACTAGTGGTGAATTGAAGGAAACCGGGGTTCAAATCGATAACTTGGAATATAAGGCAAGAAAACAACAGTAAACCAGTACAAAATGAGGAAACAAGAATTGAAAAAAATGAGGAGAGGCTTAGGAAACTCTGGGACAACTTCAAAAGTGCCAACATCAAACCATAGCAGTGCTAGGAGAAAAGGAAGAGCAAGATATTGAAAGCTTATGTGAAAAAATAATGAACGAAAATGTCCCTAATTTGGTGAAGGAAATAGACATATAAGTCCAGGAAGCACAGGGAGTCCCAAACAAGCTAGGCCCAAAGAGGACCACAACAAAACACACTGTAACTAAAATGCCAAAGGTTAAACATAAAGAGAGAATCTTAAAAGCAGCAAGAGAAAAGCAGAGAGTTACCTACAAAGGGGTGCCTATAAGACTTTCAGCTGATTTCTCAAAAGAAGCTTTGCAGACAAGAAGGGACTGGCAAGAAGTATTCAATATGATGAAAAGCAAAAACCTACAACCAAGACTACTCTATCCAGCAAAGCTATCATTTAAAATGGAAGGGCAGATTAAGTGCTTCCCAGACAAGGAAAAGCTAAAAGAGTCCATCATCACCAAGCCATTAATATATGAAATGTTAAAGGGACTTATTTAAGAAAAAGAAGATCAACACTATGAACGTTAAAATGACAACAAACTCACAACTATCAACAACTGAATCTAAAAAATAAAAACAAAAATAAAGTAAGCAAACAACCAGAACAGGAACAGAATCATAGATGTAGGAATCACTTTCAGGTTATCAGCTGGGAGGGGTAAGGAGGAGAAATGTGGAAATGGTGCAGGACTAAGAAGCATAATTGGAAGGTACAAAATAGACAGGGGTAAGTTAAGAATAATATAGAAAAGGGTGAAGCAAAAGAACTTATATGCATGACCTATAGACATGAACTAAGGGGAGTGGGATTGCTGGAAGGAAGAGGGGTACTGGACAGAGGGGAGCAAAGGGAAAATAAATTGGGACTACTGTAACAACATAATAATATATACTTAAAAATAATAATAATACAAGAATAAACTGTGTTTTCTGGCCCCACCCTGTATTATCATTTCAGCATGTCCACAATATAAAAAAAAATTATGAAAGGAGAAATGTTACCTGCTTTTTTAAAAATAATTGATTGGATGTATATTTGATAGCATGTCTTAATTTAAACTCACTATATTTCAAGTGCTCAATAATATCATATGTCTAGTTGGTTACTGCGAAGTCCTAGTCTCGGATTATACCATTTTTCAGCCTTTATCAAGTTATTTGTCTTCAATAATTCTCTGTTTCCTGCTCTGAACTGAGAATATAATTTCATAAACTTGTCGTCGTCGTCGGCAGCCGTCCGTCTCGAGAGACGATGGTGTAGCTTCTTAAGAGTCTATCTGCACCACCGAGAATGGTTGTGCAGTCCGACTCGGGAGTGACACGGTATCTGTCTCCTCCCGTGTTGAATCGACATCTTGCGATGACGCTGGAGTGTCCTCTCCAGTGAAGCTGAAGCTACAGAGCCTGGGCAGGGTGATATGGAGGGTCTGCTGTTGCCCATGCAGCAGACCCCCCCTCTCTTCGCAGCTGAAGGATCCAAGGGAAAGACGGAGTCAATACAGCTTGGCTTCAGGTGCGCCACAGGAGTTGCCAGTGTTGACTACAACGTCAAACCGCCTTAGGGACTCCGGCTCCGGATTTTCTGTCGGGGTTTACTCCCTTAGCCTTTCCCCTGAAGAGGTATGCCGCAAGGCAGCGGAGGTTTTTTGGAGTCAGAGTTTTCCTTCTCTGATGTGCCCTGACTGGAAGATCGAACCAGCGACACTTAGCTCGCAGGCCGACGCTCAATCCACTGAGCCAAACCAGCCAGGTGGAATTTCATAATCTACATGTTCCATATGAGCATAATGAAGATCAAGAATGTGAACTTTTTCTAAAAAAAGATTATACCAATCCATAACACATTATTATAAATACCTTCTTTTTTTGTTAATCTTCCTTGTTCCTACCCAAAAGTAATATCCATTTCCCCCTGCTCTTTCTTCTATTTATTCTCTCATCCTTTGGAAAAGATTCGTGGAACACAGAACCTGTTTACACATCACAAAGGCCTTGCTTTAGTATGAAATTGCTGTCCTCAGGAAGATATTAAGTGTCCTTTTTAAGACAGTTGTCACCGTCAGCGTCAGGAGCTATGCCAAGCCCAGGTGGGCCCTCAGTCACCCTGATTCATTTCCTCTAACAATAAATGGTTTTAAGTAATACAGGTGTACAAGTCACTGTGTTAGGAAACCAGAAGAATTTAATGAGTAAAACAAAGACAGCCAGTCCTTTTATGAACTGCATGACCTGGAAATTAGGTAGACATTCATTGAATGCTCCCAAGTCAATGAAAATCACAGCTGTGATAAGGGAGATCAGGGGAGAGATGCATGTTGCTGTGACGACACATACTAATGCAAGATGGCTTCATTAGGCAGATCCTGGAAGGCATCCACTCTATTTTTCAGTAGACCATTGTGAAGGAAGATGTAGTCCTTGTTCCCATCCAAAGATGATTCTATGCATACATTCATTTCCTTGCACCTCACCAAAAATTTCACTGGACCCCTTTCCCAGGTGTCAATCTTGTAACTGTTGTCATTTGCCTAAGCAAGGGTTCTTGAGAAAAATCACATTTTGACATCAGTTTAATGCCACATTTTTTATTACGGTTATGGTCAGTGGGAACTTTGTTTCTCAGATTAAACTTTTTTAGTCATAAAGCAGACCACGTCATCTCTTGCTACTGATCACATACTGAATGTGTTTCTGAGCAGGGAAGGCATCTCTGAAATCATCTTAGACTAATGGACATGTGGTCTGCTGGTCCCCGTAGGGCTCCAGAGGCCTTCAGAGAGAAGGAATCTGACTTTCAGCAATTCTTTCCAGCACCTGAGCTCCCTCTGCCAGGATTCCTTTATATCTTGTCTCACTTGACTCACTTATGTTGCATTGTTATCTTAGGTTGTTCTTGCTCCTCAAAGAAGCTGTAGTAGTTTATGTAAAAAGTTTTGAAATACAGAAGTCAGCTGAGCACAACAGAGACCACAGTTTCATTTAAGATTTCATTTTATAGCTAATATTTATTCATGAGTTTTGGCAGTGACCTTTTCAGCACCTTTTCATGATAAATTTCTTATAAGATTTTTCACATTTTATAAAACTAATTATTCGGTAAATTTCACAGAAGACTCAAAATGAAAAATGGAACTGTAACAAGATCTTTTGTGCAAATTATAAGAAGTTCTCTTCTCTTTAAATTTCAGAATGCATATACCTACATGATGGGTGCGTGCGTGATTGTCTTTAGGTTTTTCTCGATCTGTGGAAAGCATGTAAGTATGTTATGAAAAACAGCACCAAAGGTTGCTTATACAGAGAAGAAAGGAGTGATGACTATCTTGAGCTAGCTTCTGGTCTTCAAGGCTGTAGTTAACAAATCACTAGACATAGTCCAAATGAGTAAATTTTAAATATTAAAATGAACCAGTAGCTTAGTTATCTTGTTATATGTTTTCTGACATGTTGTTTTATTTATTCTTCATATTTGCTAAGTAAACTCAACTAAAGATAACGTATCAGACATAAAAGCAAAAATCAGTGGTCTTTCTTAATATGTCTTTTTTTTATTGTTTTTCTATTATAGTTGTCCCATTTTTCCCCCAATGCTCCACCCTACCCCACACACCCCTTCTCCCACAGTCAATCCCCACACTGTTTTCCATGTCCATGGGTCATTCATACTGGTTCCTTCACTAGACCATTCTCCTTCTTTTCCCCTTTCCCTGCCTCCCCCCAGTCACTGTTAGTCTGCTCCTTGCTTGCATGCCTCTAGTTCTATTTTGCTTGTTTGTTTGTGTTATTTATTAGTTTCCTGTATTAAGTGATTTAATATTTCTTTGTTTTTAGTTTTTTTAATAAAGTTATTTTACTGCAAAGAAAAATAATCCTTAATAAATATTTATACATCTATGAGTCCATGTTTCTTTATATTCTTTATTAAGTATATTTTATTGATTATGTTGTTACAGTAGTTCCAATTTCTTTTCCCTTTGTCCCCCTCTTCCCAGTACCTCCTTCCCTCCAGCAATCCCAACCCCCTTCGTTCATATCCATAGGTCATGCGTATAAGTTTTTTGGCTTCACCCTTTCCTATATTATTCTTAACTTACCCCTGTCTATTTTGTACCTAGCAATTATTCCTCTTAATCCCTGCACCACTTCCCCATTTCTCCACTTTCTCCCTCCCAGCTGAAAACACTGCAAATGATCCCCACATCTATCATTCTGTTCCTGTTCTGGTTGTTTGCTTAGTTTGTTTTTGTTTTTATTTTTTAGATTCAGTTGTTGATGGTTGTGTTTGTTGTCATTTTAATGTTCATAGTGTTGCTCTTCTTTTTCTTAAATAAGTCCATTTAACATTTCATATAATAATGGCTTGGTGATGGTGGACTCCTTTCGCTTTACCTTGTCTGGGAAGCACTTCATCTGCCCTTCCATTCCAAATGATAGCTTTGCTGGATAGAGTAATCCTGGTTGTAGGTTGCTTTTCATCACATTGAATACTGCTTTCCAGTCCCTTCCTGCCTACAAAATGTCCTCTGAGAAATCAGCTAATAGTCCTATAGGCACCCCCCTGTAGGCAACTCTCCACCTCTCTCTTGCTGCCCTCAGGGTTCTGTCTATATCTTTCACCTTTGGCATCTCAGTCATGATGTGTCCTGGTGTGGTCCCCTCTGGGCCCAGCTCGCCTGGGACCCTCCATGCTTCCTGGACCTGAATGTCCATCTCTTTCGCAAAATTTGGAAAGTTTTCCTCCATCTTGACTGGAAGCCTGAGACTCCCTTCTTGCTTGCAAAGTTTCTTTTAGAAATCAGCTGAAAGTCTTATAGGCACCCCGTTGTAGGTAACTCTCTGCTTTCCTCTTGCTGCTTTTAAGATTCTCTCTTCATGTTTAACCTTTGGCATTTTAATTACGGTGTGTCTTGGTGTGGTGCTCTTTGGATCTAACTTCTTTGGGACTCTCTATGCTTCCTGGACTTGTATGTCTATTTCCTTCCCCAAATTTGGGGAGTTTTCCTTCATTATTTTTTCACATAAACTTTCAATTTCTTACTCTTTCTTTTCTCCTTCTAGCACCCCTATGGTTCTGATGTTGGCATGTTTAAAGTTGTCCCGGAGGTTCCTAAGCCTCTTCTTATGTTTTTCAATTTTTTTCCCCTCATTTTGTACTGGTTTACTGTTTTTTTTCTTCCTTATATTCCCAATTATTGATTTAAACCCCAGTTTCCTTCCCTTTACCACTGGTTTTGTGTGGATTTTCCTTCATTTTATTTAACGTTGCCTTCACTTTTTCCCTTATGCGTTTGCCATGCTTAGGCATATCTGTCAAGTCTGTTAGCATCTTTATCATCAGTGTTTTGAACTCTACATTTGTTTGGTTGGCTACCTTCTCGTTTGTTAGGTTGGCTATCTCCTCATTGCTTAGTTCTCCCACTGGAACCTTGATCCATTCCCTCTTTTGGGTCACACTTCTCTGTCTCCTTGTATTGACAGGCTCCTGTGTTTGTTTGCCTCTATATCTTAGGTAGAGCTTTCACACCTGTGATATTGTGAGGGGCGGAGCCTTAAGTATTTTTCAGTACAGGGTGACCTGTTTCACCATGTTGTGGTGCTGTGGGGGGGGAGGGGTTGAGGGAACAATGTCGCTTGCTCAACACACACCCCATTTCCAGGTCCTTCTCCCATTTCTGTATGGGCCCGGTGCCTCTCTAGCTGTTTCCCTGCCATTGTTCCCAGAGTGTGTGTGTCTGCAGATGTTCTAGGAGCATGAGGCCCCTTTAAACAAATGGACTCTGCTGAGAGACTAGGAGTTTCTGACCCTGCCACAGCCCCTACTGGTTTACATACTCGGAAGCAATGAGGCTTTATTGTCCCCGGAGTTGGAACCATCTAGCCTGGTGCTGGAAGTGCTCCCCAGGTGTCACTCTTGACTCTTTTAAATGTTTTACTGTGTTTTCCACCAGCCTTCCACTGCTGCCACTGCTGCTGCCACCATACCGCATCCTTTTTGCCCCAGCTCCACCCCTCCTACCTGTCTGGATGAATATTTCTTCTTTATATCTTTGTTTGTTGGACTTCCATGCAGCTCGATTTTTCTGGAACTTCTGGTTGTCTCTAGTTTTAAGGTAGTTGTATTTCTTCTTAGTTGTGTAAGGAGATACAGTGTATCTGTATAGGCCTCCATCTTGGCCAGAAGTCTCTCTTTATATTCTTTAGTAATGTACATACATATGAGTACTTTCCACATATATTTTTCATTTTTAAAGTAATTCCATTTTTTGATACTGACATTGACGTATGCACTCCATATATTTACATAATCAACACACTTAATATTTGATAGTATTTAGCATTTCACCATTGTTTAGGCTTGTTTTTATGAACATCTGCTTGTAGCAGAATTCTGAGTCTACTTGCTACAGCCCCCAAATTTATAACCCTTATCATAGAGAATTAGAGAGCAAAAGAAGAAAGAATAGTAAGCTAAAAATCTTAGGGTGGAACTTTTATTAATTTGGCTGAAAAAACTGAATAGTTGGAAATACAAGTAGAATTTCTCTCTGGCGAAGGATTTGTAAATAATATTCAGATTTAATAGCTAATAGGAAGCAATTTTAAAATGATATCCTGAGGGTCACTCTTGTGCTAACCTGCTTGAATGTTATTTACTTCCCATGTTTTCCACAGCTTAATGAATTGAATAAACATATTCTCTCTCTGTTTCTCTCTCCATCTCTCTCTCCATCTCCATACAGGTAACACTGAAGATGCTCCTCCTGACGGTGGTAGTCAGCATGTACAAAAGCTTCTTTATCATTGTAGGAATGTTTCTATTGCTGCTGTGTTATGCTTTTGCTGGAGTTGTTTTATTTGGTACTGTGAAATATGGAGAGAACATTAACAGGTTGGTGTGTATTTATCTTTCCATTCACTTATCAAGCCAAAATTTTTAATAATGATATCATGAATAAACACTTGAATGATTCTTCTCTATTAGAGAAAGAGGGGAAGGGAGAAGCAGTCAGTTGGAAATTCAAACAAAAATTTAAAAAACATTTTCCTAATTGAAAACAGTATACATGTTACTTTAGAGATCTTAGAAGTTCAGGAATAAAACAAAACAAAAAGAATCTATAATTCCACTACCATGCAGGAATAACCACTACTGATATCCTGGTGAATTCCAGCATTCTCTCTATTCATGCACTGCCAAAACAATGAAAAAAAAAAAAAATATATATATATATATATTACTTTTAATTAAATAATTTTGAGATGGCATTGAGGTTTTTTTCCTTTTTAAAAAATTTTTAGTTAAACCTGGGATGTTAAAACCCCCAATGATTATCAAATAAAAATATTTTTCAAAGATTACCTTAAATTTTGTAAAAGTGTCTCATAATTTTAAAAAGTCCTTAGACAACAAATTGTATATAGATATTTCAGTTGCAGAGATGACTTGACACTTGGCAGTTCCATCTTTCATAACAAAATCTATGTGAAAGAAGAAATCACTTTGTATTTTCATAGCTTGCTCCTGCAGTCAATCAAGATGAATGGCAAGAAATTGGTGGCACCATGCTAGGTATGGGTCATTAAGACAGCTAAACTTGAAGACGAGTATAGACAATAAACAAATAAGAGGGTATAACCTTTGGAAATGTTTACTTAGCAACCAAATTTGCTCCAAAATCCACCTGCTTTGGTGGTGACAAAACTTACTACTTCATGACAACTATATTATTCACATTCTGTTTTTTTCATTAAATTAGGCATGCAAACTTCTCTTCAGCTGGCAAAGCTATTACTGTGCTGTTCCGAATTGTCACAGGTGAAGACTGGAACAAGATTATGCATGACTGTATGGTAAATATCTCTTTATCGCTAACAATACCTCAGCTCAGAATCAGATGAAACTCTTTGGCCTTGCAACATTGAGTGTATCCCCCTTATTAGCATTAAGACTTTGTGTACAAAACACATATCCTGGTCTTTAAAATTGCTTTCTTTTACATTACAGTATAAACATGCAAGCAGAGTATCCAGTGAACTCAGCTTGAACTACTATAGTTCCATTCAATAAACATGCATTATATGGGCATTGTTCTTTCCTTTTCATTTTCAGTGTTTTGGTAGTGAAGTACAAAAAAGGGAATTCTACTACTTCTTTAATTCAATTTATTCAACAAATATTCACTGATTCCCCTAATTTGTATTGAGCCACACACTGGGTGCCAGGCCTTCAGTGATTCTAAAACATCCTCAAGGAGCTTAGATCAAGGGCTCTGAGCAATACACTCTTTTCTAGGCTACTTTTTCATCATTCTCCAGGTATCACTTTAAACATCAGTTCCTTCAGCAATCCTTCCTTATTCTAAGACTGCCAGTTGTATGTTTATATAGCACTCTTTATTTCTCTTTTGTAGTGTGTATCACAACTATAATAAATTATTAGCTTGATTAGTTTATTTCATCTGTTTCTTACCCTCCAGGCCAATGTTGCTCAAAAGAAATTTTTGCAGTTATGGCTATCTGTACTGTCCAATCAGTAGCCACTGCCCATATGTGATTATTGAGCACTTGAAACATGACCAGTTAAAATAAAGAACTGAATTTTAAATTTGCATTTAGTTGTATTTAATGTTAATGAACATAAATTTAAATTTAAATTGCCACGTGTAGTTAATGGCTACAGTGTTGGACTGCACAAATCTAGACTGTCAGCAACATGGAGGGCCAGGGTCTTTGTCTTGCTTCCCAGTCTGTCCCTAATACTGGACATAAACCTAGCACATAGTAGGAACTCAAGAACTTTATGTATGAATTAATGGGGGTGAATCAAATATAACACAAGGCATAATTAAATAAACCTCAAATAAAGAACAAGCAGAATGCCATGGGAATGTAGAAGAAAGATCTCATCTCTTTGGCTGAAAAAAACTAGAAGGTTTCTCAGAGGTGTTGGCATTTTATTGAGTCAGGGATGTTATAACATCTCACAATGATGCTCTGGAAATGAGAAGAATCACTGGCTTCTCCTTGCACAATTTGAATGTGAAATTTCTGTGTATAACACATCCTCCTAAAATCTTATCCCATTACTTAACTTAGAGAAAAGTTTTTAAATGCCCTTTTGTTTGACATTCTTCCATTTGCATCACAATGACAAGTTATTGTTTGGGGCTAGTGGACGTTGCAGAGCATCTCTTAGAGGAAACAAGTCCATTTTCATTATACTTCTAAAATGGCAGTGAACTTGAGATTCTACAAGACTAAAAGCATAGGTAAATGCGATATTCTTGTATTCTTTTTATTTTTGCCACAGATGATGTGTCCAATGTATGTAGCTTTGGAGAGATTACTTTGAAATTAATTATATGTTACATGGATTAGGAATATGTTCATTAACTCAGTCAGTTAACAAAAATTCATATTCTTCTCTACTGTCACTCTCTTCTCTCCCTCCCATTGCCCCACAGGTCCAGCCACCCTTCTGTACTCCAGATGAATTTACATACTGGGCAACAGACTGCGGAAATTATGCCGGGGCACTTATGTATTTCTGTTCATTTTATGTCATCATTGCCTACATCATGCTAAATCTACTTGTAGGTAAGAATGTTCATTGCATATTTTTTTAATCTCTTTAAACTCGGGTACTTAGATAATTATGTATAATTTTCAAGTAATTATCCTGGATTGCTTAGGATGGGTGTTTCATGGCATTAATATAAATTGCTGCCTCTCCATCCAAAAGCTGAAAAGACCTTTCTTTGCAAGGCACATAAATGACAGTTGATTGCAATTTCAAGAGTTGTCCTGTTTATTATGATTATTAATCTGGAAAGAGTTTTCATGGGTTGAGTTGCACAAATATTGGGGGACTACATTTATAGTCCCAAAATGCTATATTTATGTTTTTGAAAGATACATGTTGTTCACCCAGCTGTGGGGCCACACAGAACTCAATCTGACCTTTAAAAACTGCCCTGGAACTCTCAACTACAAGTGAAAGCCAGCTGGCATAGGTATCTATATATACAGAATGTGTATTTATGCCCATGATCCTCACATTTTGGAAAGCCAGGAGCTAGAGAAATAGTTTGGTCCAAATGTAAACTTTGCCAACTTGGAAGCCATACTGAAAGCACTTAAAAATTTTGGCTTATTGTGTAGCTGATAAAATTCATTATTTACAATAGTTGTTCTACATTTTCTAAAAACTGACAGGTTAGCATAATTGTCTATCTTTGCCATTTTTCTTTTTCTTTTAGCCATAATAGTGGAAAATTTCTCCTTGTTTTATTCCACTGAAGAAGACCAGCTTTTAAGTTATAATGATCTTCGCCACTTTCAAATCATATGGAATATGGTGGATGATAAACGAGAGGTAGGCGAGTAGGTTGTTGTTTCATGCTACACCCAAAATAGATTTACTACTACATCTCAAACATGGTTTTATTGTTGGCAGTTGACATACATTGAATTTTGAATCGCCATTGATGAATTGCAGAAAGCTGTCATTGACCATCCAGCAGAATATGCCAGGACAGGAGAGGGACAGAGTAGTTTCCTTATATGTCTTCTTCTTCAGGCTTTCAGAAGGTGGCAAGAGAGGAAATCAAGGGATCTCTGAAAAAACAAGTTCAAATTACCAAAGCTACAATTATAATACAGATTCATGATCACCTCAATGTCAAAGGCCAATACTGATTACAAGTACAAAGGAGTTATTTAACCGATTTCTTAAAGTTATTACTTATATTATTTTGGACTTAGTATTAGACCACTTTTATCATGAAGCTTACCCAAGATTTACTAGAATTAGTCAAAGCAGCAGCAGCTTCTTTTTCATCATCCTCCTCTCCCTCATTCTTTAGCCTAGCAAATACTCAGCTATGGTTCTAGGCACTGGAGATGTATCAATGAAAAAGATGTAAAGGCCTTCTAATACAGGGGACAAAATTAAAGTGAAATAATAATTACTATCACTTCAAAAGTCTATAAACATTTTGAAGAAGGTAATATGGTAGAGAGTGGTTGGAGTCAGGGACAGACAACTTTAGCAGGGGTGGTCATTAATGCCTGTCTGGGGAGGCGCTACTTGATCCAATATCTAAAAAATTAGGAAAGTTAAGCCATGGGACAATTTGGGAGACAATCTGAAAATAGTTTTAAGAAGAGTTGACTAGGTACACAAATACCAAGGGACCAGAACAAGCTAAGTAAATGGAGTGTTCTGGTCTAGAGCTGAGGCCTGTACAACCATCTATGGCTTTCTTAACTCCCTTTGCTTGCTCTTTCCTTGGTAAGTCCCACTTCATCCAGACACCAGTTTCAGGGGTTTTCTTTCAAGAAAGTGACCTGCATGTACAGGTGTCTGACCCAGCTCTCATCTTAGCTAGACCCACCTGATCTTCATGACTGCTACCTACATGAACCTTTCTTCTGACATACACATAGAAGATGGCACCTCCACTCATGTATTAAGATATTAGTAACTGACAGGAATTCATAGCTTGCCAGTGTTCCTGCTGCTTGCCCAATGCCTAATTTAAAGACACAACCAGGCTGGCACAGTGGGTTTTGTTGCCTGGAAGGGAGTGACACATAGAAGGTTTTCAGATCTGATCAGGAAGAGTGCAGAGCTGGGGAACCAATTCTCTCCTATGTAATTGTTCTGATAATGGAGAAGAACTGAAAAGGAGTGATCATTCCATAAGAAGAACAACTTACAATAAGTGTTTATAACTTCCTTGTATCCAGACTAAGTGAGAAGAGGATCACGTACAATGTGTATGTTTCATTTTTTTGTGCTAATGCATTACTGACCCACTCAGCATGTGTGTTGGAGAAACACATGAGCAGAGGCTGAGTCAGTGGAACAGGCAATGGAAAGAAAAGCCTAGTGAAGCAAGTGTCAGGGTCAGGACAGGCAGAGAGAGAGCTTTCTACCTTCCTGGGCTCCTAACACTGCATGGTTGTGAAATCCCACAGAACCAGGGACACACCAGCAGAAACTTTATGTGCTTAGCTTTTCTTTTTTATTTATTTTATTTTATTTTTTAAATGTGTTTTTTAATTACAGTGGATATGCCGTATTATGTTTCAGTGTACCACAGAGTGATTGGACAATTATATGCCTTAAAAGTGCTCAGCTTTTATCTCTCACTCTTCCTAGCACATGTACCCCAACCCAGCCTCCAGAGAGACAAAAAATTTCCTTGCCATTCAGTGCCTGATTTGCCATCTTTTGAGAAATTGCTCCAGGTTTTTATGGTATGAAAACAGAACCCCAAACAAATCATTATGGCTTAATGATGACTGCTCTGCCACCAGGGGGTGATTCCAACTTTCCGTGTGAAGTTCCTCCTGCGACTGCTGCGGGGACGGCTGGAGGTGGACCTGGACAAGGACAAACTTCTTTTCAAGCATATGTGCTATGAAATGGAGAGGCTGCATAATGGTGGGGATGTCACTTTCCATGATGTCCTAAGGTACGAGGGGGGTGTTTCACAACTCTGTGTTACAGAGCTGAACAGAGTTCATAACCTAAAATGCCACATCTACTATGGTTATAACACAAGGTCACACTTTTCAAGCTTGAAGTGGCCTTTCTCATTGAAATTGAATGACTGTGTTCAAGTAAGTGCCTCACATGGGAGGGGAGGGAAGTAGTGGCCTGATCTCCCCAGAAGTGTTCCTTACTGGATGGGAGCTCCTGAAGCGGAGGAGTTCAGGGACCTCGAGGAGCTAGGGCCCACCCTTCATTTTTCAGGGAAGGAACTGGTCCAGGAATTATTTGCTCACAGTTATTCAGCCTCTTCAGGAGGCTGGAGCTAAAATTCAGATCTTTTCATGGGTGGGTCTGATAAGAATTTGCCTGGGTTACTCTGCAATGGTTTCCTTCAGTTAGTTGACAAACCACATTTTCCAGACATGTGATGAGTACCCAGATAGGACAAAAGGCAAACAGAGGCCCAAGAGGTCTATATTAGTTTGCTATGACATCTGGAACAGAATATACCACACAATGAGTGGTTTAAGCAACAAATCTATTGTCTCACAGTTCTGGAGGCTGAAAATTTGAGATTAAGGTGTCAGAAAGGGTTGGTTTCTTCTGAGGTCATGAGGGACAATCTGTTCTATTCCTCTACCTTGACTTTTGGGAATTTGTGAGTGATCTTTGGCATTCCTTAGCTTGTAAAAGCATCACCCCAATCTCTACCTTCATCTTCACATAGTGTTCTCCATATTAGAACAATTACATACAAGATAATTGGGTCCCCAGCTCTGCACTCTTCCTGATCAGATTATGAAAACCTTCTATGTGTCACTCCCTTCCAGGCAACAAAACCCACTTGCCAGCCTGGCTGTGTCTTTAAATCAGGTATTGAGCAAGCAGCAGGGACACTGGTGAGCCATGAATTCCTGTCAGTTACTAATATCTTAACATGTGAGTGAAGCCATCTTCTATGTATATGTCAGAAGTCAGGTTCCTGTAAGTGGTAGTTATGGGGATCAAGTAGGTCCAGCTAAGATGAGAGCTGGGTCAGAAACCTGCACAAGTTAAATGGTAGGTATTATGTCACAAATGTCAGCAGCATTCATGTATACGGAAATATACTTATGATTGGAACTTGAAAAAATGTCAGAGCAGGAAGAATCTGGGGGAGTTCTCTCAAGGTCTCAACTTTACTTCCCCTCTATTTACTTCATCCAAGAATAAGCAAAAAGACAGAAAATGATGGGGCAAAAAAACACAGGTGAATAGCAAAGGATGACAACTCTCTCAGAATATCACTTAGTCTTTTCTTCTAGTAGCTGAAAATGAGGCACAGAGACATACCACTGTCATTAATAATTAATATTCAACCTCTTTGGAACTCAGTGACACATCAGATAACATAAACCAAGGCTAAGTCAATGATAACATCATTGGCCCTTTCTTATCCCTCTAGCCCCGTGTATGATGAAAAAAGTTCAGCAGTGATGAGATTCTTAATGAGGGAGGGAAGAAAAAAAGAGAAATGTACTTTTCTCCTCCATGGGAGAAAACCTTAGCAAAGAAGAGGTCATTGTACCAGTACTTCAAGGGGAGCAGGCTCTCAAGTGCCTCCATGCTGTGATTGGGGCTAGGGCAGCAGTTCTCAACCTGTGGGTCGCGAACCCTTTGGGGGTTGAATGACCCTCTCACAGGGGTTGCCTAAGACCATTGGAAAACACATATATAATTACATCTTGTTTTTGTGATTAATCGCTATGCTTTAGTTATGGTTGGGGGGTCACCACAACATGAAGAACTGTGTTAAAGGGTTGCGGCATTAGGAAGGTTGAGAACCACAGGGTTAGGGAGAGGGAACTGAGGTCCCCTCTGGGCCAAGAAGGACAGAGCAATAATGAATCATGCAGCCGTATCAGAGAGCACCAGGCAGCCAGCAGGAGGACGCTACATCCTCCTTTGGCTGTGGATCCCTCAGCCTGAACACTAGTTGCCTTATTGCCCAGGAGCCCCCATGCAACACATTAGCTGTGTTGGTTTCATTTGCCAGGGTCTACTGTGCCAAGAGCTGAATAGAAGCGAATGTTTCACCCTGACTTTGCATCCATCAAAATTAATGAGGAATATCCAGGAGGGCAGATGAGATAAATTGGGAGGCAAGTGGAGGTGGGGAGGGGGATGCATGAACCACAGCCAAGTATGTTTACCATCACAAACTGGAGCTCAATGTGAAGAAAGTATAGAAAGAGCAGTTTTCCCTCTACAGGGAAAGTTCCAGAGTCTTAAGCAGCTGATTAACAGGGCGTAGCCTTGATCTTTTGTTTTACAAACATTTATATGGCACTATTGTTATAAGCATCTCACAAATATCAACACACTTAAGCATTTAATAAAATAGGTACCATGACCATCCCATTTTACAGATGAAAGAAAAGAGACAGTGAGGTGACATAACTAGCCCAAGCCATCTAGTTAGTTGAGGTGGCATCAGAATGCTACCTTGGTTGAATTGAATTATGTCCTCTCTGGATTTTGAGATCTCTAAGGAATTAAATCCCAGGTAAGTCAGAGCTGCAATGGGTATTAATTTCCCCCACTAGCATGCTCTCCTACCGGTCGGTTGATATCCGAAAGAGTTTGCAGTTGGAGGAGCTGCTTGCCAGAGAACAGCTGGAGTACACAATCGAGGAGGAAGTGGCCAAGCAGACCATTCGCATGTGGCTGAAAAAGTGCTTAAAGCGCATCAGAGCTGTGAGTGGACCAGAAGCATCTGGGATTTTATTTCCTCCTCAAGAGCTTCATGAACAAGGGGATTAGCTACTTCTGTGATTAGTCTTATATCTCTTCAACTATATCAACTTCATCTACTTATGATGATCAGATGTTGAGACAAATGTTAACTCTATTCCAAATTCAGCTGTACCCTCTTGAGCAGAATCCGTAAGAAGTTTCTATTAAATCACATTTTATAATACAATGTGAATGTTTACGAAGCAATTTATTGATATTAAATTATTTATGTTGTCCATTTATTAAACTCAGCTGTTTAAACTGCCAGAAATCTGTACATATTGACTGGTAACTGAATTTACAGAACTACTTTTAAATTGTTCCTAAAAATTCCAGCATCTTGTTGATAATTTTGTGTGGTCTTTAGTTAAACACCACCTTTTGTGGGAGTTGAATGATCTGTTTGCTGTTTCTTGAGCTATAAATCTGTGAGATTCTCCAACTCATAAATCAATGAACATTTACTGTATTTGCATACACTGTTTACAATGGGCAATTAATATATTAATGCTTTTGACTTATGCTTTATACATGGGGAAAAATCAAATTAATCACTAAACTTTTCTACATAACAGAATTTTACAATCCTGTTTCTCAGCCCATCAACTACAGAAACATATCTTTCCATTGGACAAGAAAAGGGCCCCAGAGAAACAAAACACTCCAATCTCTTATAGCCAGGCATCTGTCACAGCTGGCCCACCATAGCTCTGCTAGTTCCAGTGATAGAACCTGCCTTCCAGGGACACTGAGAGGGCTCAGAGAGTGCTGGCCCACCACCAGACTGCCATGGCCCCAGTGTGTGCCAAGGCAGATGGCCTGCTGGACCACCCTGCTTGAGTCCAGAGCCGTAATGAGACTAAGGGTTTCACTTTTCCACCCAAGGCTCTCTGCCTCTTAAAACTTAGAAGAACCCAGTGATCCACATTGGCTTAATGAGCATAGAATAAAATATGAAGGGGGAAAAAAACAGACCTCCAACAACATTAGTGATTTTAAAATTCTATTTTAAATAAAATACAAGCTACTGTCAATGAACATTACTCCAATTGTCATGTAAATGAAAATGGAAAGAGTAAGCAATGTAGGTCTCCAAGCCTTTTAGTAGTCTGATAGTTATCAGGGAAATTAGTTAAAGGCCCTTATTTGAAAGTTCCTAAGAGGTCACCAAGCCTTACAAGGTCTTTGGAGAAGAGAGAAGAAAATAGATTTGACTGATAGAGGCAGGGGGGTGTCAGCCTGATTTTTCCATTCCTGAAAGAACAATCATATTTCCATAGAAACAGCAGCAGTCATGCAGCATCATCCACAGCCTGAGAGAGAGCCAGCAACAGGAACTGAGCCGGTTTCTGAATCCCCCCAGTATTGAGACCACCCAGCCCAGTGAAGACATGAACACCAACAGTCAGGATAATAATATGCAACCTGAGGTATGGATATGAGGTGTCCTTCATTCAGGGATATTCTGTGCATTTTTTTTTTTAAGTAAAGGTTTTTTAAAGTAAAAGTATGGTGTTCATATAGCCAATTCAAACAAGGTAACAATATATCTAACAGGAAGTTTTTACGTTAAAAAACAATTGGAACATGATGATCCAGATTATATATGTATCTTTGCTATCCCTGAATTATTTCAAAAGATTCTAATTTGTATGGCTACTAAAATTATGTTAATGCCCTAGATTTAATAATTCTGTTGATTTTTTTTTTCTAAAGAGTTAACATCACCACCGTGAGGGCTTAATTTGAGTGGCAATATTACATGACTTAGGAGACATAGTTTGCCTGAAGCTCTGCCCTAAATATTTTCTCCTATCAAGTCATAGAAACTTGCAGTAAAATCAGTGAATGTTTGAAATTGGCCTTCAACCTCCTAAAATAAACTCGTCGAGGATTTGTTCTTCCACAGTTGGGCATGAGAAGAGTATATGGAATTTGGGGACAATTAACTTGAGGGTTTTCTATTTTGTAGGACACAGCATATTTTCATTTCCAAACTCAATCTACATGTCCATAAAAAATAAAGTAAAATAAAAAACAGAGTCACCAGTGTCAGGAGAGCTTTGTACTGTGAGAAGCAGCTGACTGGAGGTCCTGCCCTTTTTGAGGATGCATTTATGGATTGGGTGGAGATGAGTCCCTGGGCAGCATTAGGCTTCCTGCTGTATAGTGACACAGTCAGGGGCCAACAATAAATACTGAAGCCTTAGGCTTCATGGCCCAGTGGGATGCTCCAAGCAGCCCTCTTCTTTATAGCCAAGATTTGAGTGGATTTCATGTTGTTGGCTCCCCAGCCTGTAGGAATCATCTGCCACCGATTACAGGGACTTGTTCAGGAGGCAGTCAACAAAGCGGGACTGAGAGGCTTCTGCAGTGGCCCTGCCACCTATGTGCTCTGAGGATGGCTGCAGTTCCTCAATGTGTGGGGCTAATATCAGATAGTCAAACGGGGCTGATTATCCAGGGATTGTGATGGTTGCAGAGTTCTCTGGATTTAGGTTTAAAAAAAAAAACAAAACAAGACTACCCAAAACACCAAGCGGGGATACTGAAGCAATGTGAAGGCCAAGGTAGGTGCTGATAAGAAAGGGGAGAGTGACGGAGAACCAGAGAATGGGTCAAGTGTGTGAAGAGTCTCAGCATTTTTCTTTGGCTTTAGTCTTAATTGATGTAAGTTTCAATTTCCTCCAGGGCCCATCACAGCTTTGTGGAGAATTTTCTTCCTGAATGTCTAGGCACTGAGCTCCAGGTTGGCAAGAGTGTGCTTTCTGCAAACCAGGCAGTCCCTGCCCCCACTTCCTTCCTGAATGCCACCATCCTTGGTCTAGTTAATGGCTACCAGGTGTGGAGGGAATGTGGCCATGGGGGTGGAGGATTCCTGGAGGGGTGCCAAAGAAAAGACACTAGAGAGTTGGGCCTCCTTGCTTCACCAAGTGCAGTGGTGACTCTCACTTTCCTCAGCTTTTTTACCCATTATCACTTTTCCTTTCCCCATTGTGGACATGATGCATCCATATTTTTCCCCACTTGTTTCCTGTCATGTTTTCTTCCTTTCTTTTTTTCAATTAAATTTTACAGTCAATATTTTTCTGTATTCGTTTCAGATGTACAGCATAGTGGTTAGACAGTCATGACTTTACAGAGTTGTTCCCCAATATTTCAAGTACCCACCTGGCACCATGCATAGTTAGTACTATATTACTGACTATATCTCCTATGCTGTACTTTACATCCTGGTGACTATTTTGTAACTACCAATTTGTACTTCTTAATTCCTTCACCTTTTTTACCCATGCCCCCCGTACCTCCTCCCTTCTGGCAACCATCAGTCTGTTCTCTGTATCTATGAGTCTGTTGCTATTTTGTTTATTTTGTTCTTTCAATACCACATATAAGTGAAATTATATCATATTTGTCATTCTTTCTCTGACTTAGTTCATATAGCATAATACCCTCTAGTCCATTCATGCTGTTGCAAAAGTTAAGATTTTATTCTTTTTTATGGCCACGTAGAATTTTATTGTGTAAATGTACTACAACTTTTTTACCTGTCTATTGATAAGCATGTTTTCTTCCTTTCTTAAAATAAAATGGAGGTCTATCCAGTGCAGAAAGAAGCAGGAGAGCACAGCGTTAAGAAAATAACTGCTTTCTTCTTCCCCATGCAGACAAGCAGCCAGCAGCAGCTTCTGAGCCCCACTTTGTCTGACAGAGGAGGGAGTCGGCAGGATGCAGCGGATGCAGGGAAACCCCAAAGGAAATTCGGACAATGGCGTCTGCCCTCTGGTATGTATATCATGCCCTTTCTCCATTGATTGAGGCATTTTAAAGGTATTGACACTCTATGTGCTTGGGCTCTTAGATTTCAAAATATAGATCTGCATCTTAAGTTATTTATAGGCATAAAAATATATCTCTTTATCAAAAACATTTTCCTCAAAATAACTTCTCTTAATAGAACTCTTTGGGCCCTCATTTTCAGTTACCATGGTTAGAAGGCAGTACTTATTTAAAAGTGAGATATTATAGCCAAGATCTAAAAAAGAAAGGAGGAAAAGATTTTTGGTTGCATTCAAGGCATTCTCAAACATAGGCAAAATTTATTTAATCTAAGGAAGTGAGCAGATGCATCATTTAGAAAATGCCACAGTTCTCAAAGAAGTAACAAAACTCATATAATATGATATGATATATGATATATTAGTGCTACATTACTTACTGTATGCCAGTTAGTATTATAAGTGCATTGAGTATGTTCCCTCGCTTAATCCTCACAATTCTATTCTTTTCCACATTCAGTGAGAGAATTTTTTTACAGGGGAACGTGGGTTTTTGGAAAGCCATTACAATCCCATTAAGGACACTCAAGAGTGGAGAGCGAGCAATGATCTGCACAGTCCCCAACCCTTCATGCAGGGTTTTCTCTGTAAATAACTGAGTCCACAATAAAATAGGGGCTTCCTAATTCTCTTTAGTGCCCCTTCTTCAGCCTGATCCAAGTGAGAAGGTGGAAGATGTTGCAAACTCTTCTGTTCTACAATGCAGAAGAAAGTATAACTTAGATTTTGAGGGTAAAAGCTGTTCAGTAGATCATAACACTAGAAAGGAAAATATCTTATTTCATATCCAGAAATTTATTATTTAGGGATCAGAGAGAACCTAGTTTCTGCTTTGTAAAACAAAGCTAGAATGATGAGAAACAAGACTGAGTAGCTGGTGGGGGCCAGGCTATGAAAATCTTTAAATTATAGGCTGAGTGGTTTCAGCTTCATCTTGTAGGCTATTAGGAACCCATAAAGGTTTCTGAACAAGACATAGCATTTGGAATTTGTGCTTTAGGAAGAGTCACTTTGAAGCAGAATAGAGAGTAAATTTTCTACTGCTGAGCCTGGAGGCAGGGTTAGAAGCCAGAGAATGATACAGTAGTCAGGGCATGAGGTGACATGACCAAAGCTGGTGGCAGTTGTCCAGGCATTAGAGGGACAAGTAGGAGAGATGACCCAGAAAAAATTCAGTCCTTGATATTCACTTAAATAGATTTTTCATTTTTAAGTATGCTGTCAAAAGTATCTCCAATGACCCAAGCTTAAGTGGCCCCAATGTCAGAAATGGTGATAAACTAAAGAAACATGCTATTGGGGATATGTTGAGTTTGAAGAGGCAAAGGGCAAGAAAAAGAGCATTTTAAGGGGGCACCAGCAATGTACCAGGTGCTATGCTATGCATTTTATTTTTTCTCCTTTATTCTTTTTTTCTCTTTTCTCCTTTTATTTTACTTTTTATTTAAAAAGTATATATTTAAAGTGTACAATGTGATGTTTTGATTATCATATACATTGTGAAAAGATTACTGAAGTCAACATAGAAGCATCAGCTCACATAGTAACCACTTTTTTGTGTGTGGTAAGAACACTTAAGATATACTCTATCAGCATATTTCAAGTATACATTACAGTCTTATTAACTTATGATCACCATGCTAAACTTAATTCATTTTACATAATTGCAATTTTGTACTCTTCGACCATTCCCTCATTTTCCACATCTGCCAACCATCATTCTACTCTCTGCTTTTGTGAATTTTGACATTTTTTGGATTGCACATATAAGTGAGATCATATAGTATTTTTCTTTCTGTATCTGACTAATTTTACTTAGCATAATGTCCTTCATAATCACATATGTTGTTACAAAGTGCAGGATTTCCTTCTTAAGGTTGAATAACATTTTGTTGTGGGTGTATGTATGTTGGTATATATATATATATATATATCACAATTTCTTTAACCATTCTTCCACTGAAGGACACTTAGGTTGTTTCCATATCTTAACTTTTGTAACATTGCAATAAAGATAGGAGTGTAGATATCTCTTCAAGATGTTTATTTTATTTCCTTCAAATACATATACACAAAAGTGGGAATGCTGGATCATATCGTAGTTTTGCTATGCATTTTTCTTAGGTCATCTCATTTAATCTACTTTAATTCTCACAATAGTCCAGTGAGGAAACTTGCATTCCCTTCATCTTACAATCGAGGAAGTGGATTTTGAGACATGAACTTCCCATAGGTTATATCCACGGGTCACAGAAATGGGATCTAAAACCCTGACGGTGGAATCCCAAAGCCATGAGTCTTCATACACACTTTTTTTGTCAGATTCATGGATTGGAAAGGTGAATGCTCTGAGAAAATTCTAAATATATCCCCAAATCATTATTTTTTCACTGCTATACTTCAATTTATTTTTACAAAAAATAAAAAAGTATTTACCCACATCATTATTTCCATACTTTCTGCATTCCTTCTCCCCTCATTATCAGTTATACTGTCCTTCTTTTTCCTTTGTTTTTTTTTTTTCTTTTCTTCATATGTGTAATACTATTGAGCACTGACTCACACATATTTTTGTGGCACGTAATTGTCCAAACTGGAATTACTGGCGGTTTTTTTTTTTTTTTTTTTTTTTAGTTTTTCTAATTATCTCAAAGTGCAAGAGGCAAGCTGCCTTTTTTCAAATGGTATTATTAGTTGTCCATGAACATAATTTTAAAGTATATTATGAATATAAAGAATCAAGTGCTGAAAGAGTTTCATACTTAACATCTGTGGATAGGACTTATTCACCAAAAGCACTATATGGGAATGCCATGATTTTTCAGGAATGACTTGCAAGAGAGTAAAACACCATGTTGCTGATAGGACTTTTGTTAATTCCTCAGCACCAAAACCAATAAGTCACTCAGTGTCTTCAGTCAACTTACGGTTTGGAGGGCGGACAACAATGAAATCTGTCGTGTGCAAAATCAACCCCATGACTGATGCAACCTCCTGTGGTTCTGAAGTTAAGAAGTGGTGGACACGGCAGCTGACTGTGGAGAGCGACGAAAGTGGAGATGACCTTCTGGATATTTAGGTGGAAATCAATGCAGATGTTAATTTAATGGTGAAAACTATTTTAAAATATTTTCCTCCATTGTCCAGTCAGCAATTCATAACTGATACACAGTTGAATTCCAATTTGTCCTCCATAGGAAGTCATAAAAACTGGTATTACCATGTATTCAAGAAAATGTGCATAATGGCAGTATTAGTAATATTAGAAACTATACCAACATCAGATATAGATTGTTAAAAAATTCCATGTATTCTGTCTATGTAAACTGAGGTATATATACTCATATGTGCTCTTATGTATTATTACGACCCCTAAAAGAGTGCTAATCCCAAAGTGGCTAATATGTATGGTACAAGAGCTAGAGATTTAGTTTCCATTTTTCTCAATTTCACTAGAAATATTTCTCTTGGAAGAATTTATTATTTACAATTGATCTGAAAAGGTCAGCACCGAGATCATATTAAAATGATAATTTTACAAACTACAGAGTCTCAATTTTAGAAAGTTTATTCTTTTTCTCATGTTATTTTTTTAAATATACACAAGATATTTAGAGATTAGAACAAGTAAATTTCTGTCCTCAGTCACTAATGAAATTGATACCTGCTTCCAAGAGAATTGTGTGCAGGTACCAGGCAAAGAAATGGACTCAAGGAGTTAAATGATTTAAAACAAGCCTTATGGAAATCATTTGAGAGACATAGTTATGTAAAGATGTTGAATTTCTTAAAAAGTATTTTAATAATTGAGTTTAGCAACAAGAATAAAACAATTCAGTTTATTCAAAAATTTTTTGCATTGGCTTTATTTTTTACCTAACGTATGTCTATTTTGCCATAAATCAGCAAAGACATTATGAGTTGACCCCAACACACCATCACTGTCTTTATTTCCAAATGACTCCTCAGCTACCAGAATCTCCTATGGAAATAATGGTACTCTGCAAAACCTTGCTCTGAACTCAGTTAACATATCCCAAAACCCAACTGCGTTTGTCTTCTATGAGAAAATTAAAATGCAAAGTGATTACAAAGTACTGTTGGTACACTTATGCTGAGTCAACCTAGAAGTGTGTTTGGGCCTTTAACTACATTATTTCTTCTTGAAGATTTACTGTTTAGATTATTTCTTTTAATGGAGTGATTATCTCAGTATCTTAGTTGCTTTATGATCTTTTTTCTCTGTATAACATTCTTAAATTAGCCAAATATCACATTCTGTATAACAATTATAACATTGTGGTGATAGTGTATTGTTTATATGATTAATTATGATTATAAGATAATGGGCAATTAAAGTTGGTGTAGCTGAAAGGATTTTATTTGGTTTTATGTTCATTTGGAGCTTACTTTTTGTACATACTAAAATGAAATAAGTATTGACTTTGTAAAAGAATTCACTCTGAGTTTATCATTTCTAAACCATTTCTTGTGCAGGTAGGGAGAGGACTTGTGGTTAGGGCCACTAGATGGCTGGCTCTTTGCAAACTCTGTATTTGAATATTCTATCTATAATTAGTTGGCAAAAGCTCTATCCCTGATATTCACTTTGACTCAGCTCCTAAGCCAGCATGTTCCTTTCATGTTTGTCCCCTATACATTCCAAACCCATAACAAAGCAGAACAGGATCTTACACTGCCAGAGCATGGGTCTTTACTAGTGCATGCAAACCACTTTTTTTTTCCTTTTTGCTCATTACACTTGAGTAGCAGAGTTTTATTCTCACAAAACTGCTGAGCCCTTCCTAAAACGTCTGTAATTGATAGTCAGCAGAACATCACTGTTTTTCATTCTACAGTGAAGCAAGGGGCAGGATAGCAATGCATTTAAAGCCATAGCACCCTACATTTTCAGCTAAGTGAAACAGCCAAACAATTCCGGTGGGACTCATCTCCATTGTTTTCCTGAAGTTAGTAGAGCAGACAGCAAGCCAAGAAAACAACTGCTACCCTCTCTTTAATTTTTCATAAATGTATAAACAGTCCAGTTATGCAGATGGAAAAACTCTGGCCACAATGTTCCCAGAAACTGTTACTAGTCCTGTTATCATGCTACTCACTACCTTTAATTAAAGGACACTATTGTTTCCAAGGGCATCAGAATGCATTTAGGGACAGAATACTTGACACAGAACTTCCAAGGGGAATATACCACACATGAATTGCACATATGGCAACTAAAGAAGACTCAAAAGGAGCAAGGTTGGAGAGAATGGCCAGATCAATGCTATTCACACTATTCTCAGTAGTGGTTTGAGAGCAACACCCATCAGCAGTGATTAGCCATTTCTGCCTTGTACAAGATGAATAAGATAGACGTTAGAAGAAAAACCGCAGTTATAAAGTATAAAGCAAAAGTCATTTCTAAAGCCAGATAAATGATGTGTTTGCTTGTTTCTCTGTAGGAAGTGGCATACTGTAGGTAAGTGGTTTTCAATATATTGTTTAGCAATAATGCTCTTTTTCAAGCAGTCTTTCAACAGACTCCAAAATATTAACCAGGCAAAATCAGGCAGCCCTATTTGAAAGCAGAGTGAAGATGAGAACCCCACTCACATGGCCTCTTCTCACCCTCTGATATGGATTGAATCATGTCTCTCCAAAAGGTATGTTGAAATCCTAACCCCTGGTACCTGTAAATGTGACCTTATTTGGGAATAGGGTCTTTGCAGATATAATTAGTTAAGTTACGGTAAAATCACACTAGAGTAAGATGGTTCCTTAATCCAATATGAATAGTGTCCTTAATAAGAAGACAAGAGAGACACACAGGGAGGAGAAAGCCACATAAAGACACAGACAGAGATGGAAGGCAGCCATGTGAAGACAGAGACAGAGATTGGAGTTATCCTGCCACAAACCAAGGAATGTCTGGGGCTACAAGAAACTGCAAGAGATGGGAAAGGATTCTGCCTTCAGGGCTCTGGAAGGAACATGGTCCTGCCAACATCTTTCTCTAGAACCGGAACTATGAGATAATTAATTTCTGTTGATTTAAGCCACCCAGTTTGTAGTATTTTTTTACAGCAGCCCTAGAAAATTAAGACATGTGCCCAAACCCACTCCAACCCCCAAATATGGCCTGAACCATCCTAGTGCTCCAAGGAACCCAGTTTGAAAAACACTAGTATAGATCAAAGATCATGAGCTTTGAAGTTAAACAGATTTTTCAAGTCCTGAGTTTACTGGTTACTCCTTGCACAATCTTGGATGAGTTTCATACCGTCTCTGAATCAAAATTTGGTTTCTTGTTTCTAAAAAGACAGAAGAGGTGAATATGTTCACTTCATTTACCTGAGAGGTTCACAAAATCTGCTAAGTGGGCTTAGTCTGAGCTGATGTACAACATACCCCAAATCTTAACTAGCTGTTTAACTTTCCCATCTGAATCCCCAGTTGACCAATTATCAATTGGGTTATTTTTCTGTCTACCAG
Organism: Furipterus horrens; assembly: GCF_987537825.1. Classification (NCBI taxonomy): domain Eukaryota; kingdom Metazoa; phylum Chordata; class Mammalia; order Chiroptera; family Furipteridae; genus Furipterus; species Furipterus horrens. Next base: position 57,969,367 of record NW_028327182.1, on the reverse strand, counting down.
AGCAAGTCTTCAGCTTAAATTAAGCCTGAGTTTTTTGGGAGAGAAATAACCTGACATTAGATCAAGTTGGGCCATTCCAATTTCTGAATGAGACTCTTATTTGCTACCTAAGGTAACTATTGAATATGTCTAATCTCTAAGGGTGAGCAGAAGAGTTCTGGATTGCTGGCATTCAAAACTAAGGCCAAGGGAACATTACTGAAAAAAATCTTAAAGAGTTGACAGAAAACTGAAAGTAGAGTCTGTTTTAACTATGGCATGAGTTGGTTGGGCTTATTTAATATACCAATCATACTTGTTAAATTGAAGATGTCTGTTAGAATTCCAAGAAGATAATGTAGATATGGTGGTTGAATAGATAAGCTGGGAGTCCACAAAGAGGGACTGACATTTGGGAGCATCAGAACAGAAATGGTATTTAAAGCCATGAACTGGCTAAACCATGTAAGGAGTGAATATAAAAAAGTGATGAGATCTGAGG